>NW_006383012.1:2596246-2604027 GCF_000327345.1 Myotis davidii | reverse complement strand
AGAAGGATAATAAATTATAAAAGGCAATGAAGAAACTTTCGGGGCTGATAAAAAAATATTTATAAGCTTGATTGTTTGATGGATGCTTTAAACACGCACAGCTTAGTATATTTCAACTATGCCTCTGTAAACAGACAAAAACATTGTTTAAATTATCATTGGACCTCTAAACTCTTAGGCTTCTTAAATGTCTAATCAAAATACACCGAGGAACCTGACTGTAAATTCTTTCACAGGTCAAAAGCAAAAAATCCTTTCCTGATTTGTGGGTTCTATTAAGTCAGGTTTTTTACATACCGTGGTTTCTTGAAGCAAAAGAACACCTGTAACAATGTCTGCTAAGACCGTACAACAAGTACGCCCGGTGGAGACTGAGCGAGCTGGATGTGGCCCTGTTTCAAGTCAGGAATTCTTCTTGCTATTAATAGGAACCCGGGACACTTTAAATCATTGCTGATTCCTGGTTTTCTGAATTGGTTCAGAAATGGTCTGGTAGGACTTGGCAGACACTCGCTTTGCAAATCAAACTATCATATCTGTTATTATTTTAGCACATGCTGAGAGGATTATAAGTGTTTATATACTCTCAGTGAGCATCAAATTCAGATCTTGCCTAACATGCCTAACAAGCAGAGTCAGACAGTGAATCGATGCCAGAGTCAGATTTGCTCATGGAATTTAAATTGGGATATGGATTTCACTTTAAACCAAAAGGCATGCTTACATTACAGGAAAAAAAGGGGGGTAGGACCCAAAAGAATGGTTTTAATTGGATTGCTTAGTTTGTCTCAAATTAAATTTTACCTACTTTCAAAGTTATTTCAGCAATTTTTTTTCTATACTTTTTTTGTAAATGATGGGTTTTATAGAAATTATTTTGAGGACACAGATATTTACATAAAAATGATATTTACCTAACATTCTCCCATCCCAGCCCCACCCCACCAGTTCTTTCATAAATACTATTTCTTAGCTTTGTTGGGTCCTTACACGTTTGTGACTTGATATACTCATCTGTAAAATGGGGAAAATAACAGCCCATATCTCAGGATTATTGTTGGATTAAATGAATTATATGTAAAGTGCTTAGGATAGTAGAGGGCACACAGGAAGCACTCAATGAATGTTCATTGTTATTCACTTTATATTATTGTTCCCTTTTACAGATGAGAACACTGAGGCTCAGGATTAGTGGAGGCAAAGCTGAATCTGGAACACAGAGCTTGGCTGCTCCTGATTCTTTTCACTACTCCACACCACCTTCCCCCATACATATTTTCTGCATGAAAATAAAAGCACCAATCTGGAAGAGGCAAAAATAGCTGTGTAACTTAAATCTAAAAGGCATGAACAAACTGGTAGTCACAGACCAGCTCCCGGACTCACCAAGTTTAGGCTCCCGGGCAAGTCATCAGTCATTTTTAAAGTCAGCCTCATGTAGTAATTTTGAAAAGGAAAATAAAGGGTTTTTGCGAAGAGTGGACATAGTTTCGAGAGGATGCCAACAAATTGTGTGAGCTAGCAAAAATTACATTAGCATCCACTCACTGCCACCAGCATTAAAAGGGATTTATATTAACTTGATATGGACATTAAAAAATACTGCAGCTCGTGACAGAATGCCTGCCATAGAGGTTAAGTAGGAAGTGACTGGCCCATCAGTTAAGTTCCTATTAAGTCGGGACTAGAAAAATCCAGAAGCTCCAGATATATGCACAGGCTGGTACAATACAACATATTTTCAAGGCTATCAGATTTAAACTATTTATCCATTCTAACATGATATTTACTTATCATTTAAGTTCCATATATTTCATCCAAGGGGGCTTTTTCAGAATATGGTCAAATTAAAATACAAAACCACTAGATGAACGTGTGTTGGAAAACAGAACATTCAGAGGGTCTCACGGTATTTCTCCCAAAGACAACTTACTAATCACAAAGAAAAAGATGTCCCGTTATGAAGGAGAGACTGGGTGGTGACCACATTGACCAAAGGAACAAACTCAGTGGAACAGACATCACCTGTTGCATACCATTACCAAAATGGTTAATCTGAACTGGTCATAAGGAAATGACAGACACATCCAGATCATGGCTCATTCTACAAGAGAACTAACCTGGACTCTTCGGTCATAAAGAACAGAAAAAGGCGGGTATACTTGCCAAATTAGAAGAGATACCATAAACAAATGCAAGACCAGGTTGTTGTTTTTAAATAGCTATATGAGATATTTTTAGAACAATTTGAAAAAGTTAGAAATCTAGTGTTCATTAGAAAAAATTATTTAAGTAAGATTAATTTCCTTAGCTATGATAACAGAATTAGGGTGATGCCACTTACTCTCACGTAGTTGGAGGAGTGGAGTATGATGCTCGGATTGCTTGGCAGGATGGCACAGAGCAGGAGATGTCCTGGGAAGACCCAGTCTACCGCCACCTGCACAAAAACCTATCAGGGGCCTTGGCTGGTGTGGCTCAGTGGGTTGGGCGTCCCCCTGTGACCTGAAAGGTTGCCGGTTCGATTTGCTGGTCAGGGCACATGCCCAGGTTTCAGGTTCAATCCCTGGTAGGGGGCATGCAGGAGGCAGCTGGTCTATGTTTCTCTCTCTCCCTCACTTCCTCTCTTGCTAAAAATAAACTATTGTTTTTAAAAAAAAAAAACAAAAAACCTACCAGGGGTTAGGGAGGCGAAAATAACATAGCCAAGGATGCTTTTTGTAATCCCCTTGAGGGATCTGAACAGACTAGAGCCCATGGTTAAATAGTTTAAGAATGTTCTCCATTCCACTGTCCCCTGTGTCCAGGCAGACAAAAGTCTAGCAGAAACGTAATAGAAAGATGAGGATTCCCATCCCAGCCTGACCACGGCCTTGCTGTGTGACCTTGAACAATTCACTTGTCTTCTATGACGCTCATCTGCCTTACGGAGAAGTATAGGACGGCGGGGCTCAAGCAGCTCTCAGATGCCTTCCAGGCCTGAAATCTAAAATGCTAACGTAATGGGCAGTTGAGCCTTAAAGACAGTACAATACCAATATGAAATGTCTATTCCTATTTTTGTTCTAAAAAATGCAGTTTTCTTTTCTCTGATTATAAAGTTAATACACACTAATGGGAAGAAACAGAAAGTTTTTAAAAAGACGAACCACTATAGCTGCACCACCTAGAGTTAGAACCACTGTTCCCATCTTTATATTTGTTCTTTAGATGTTTTTTCCCAGGCTTCGCAGGCACCTGTATAGACAACCATACACATTAAAAACAACAAAAAAACAAACAAAAAAAAAAACCCATGAGATCCCTGTGGGCATGCTGCATGTGATTATTTTTAGTGAACAGTATTATATGGTTTATGTCCCCTATTAATCAATATAAAGTAGCAGAATTGTCCTAATGAGCTGAATAGTACAGACTGTTATTATACATGCAAATGATTTATTTTCTCAACTGAGGACCATTTAGCTGATTTTTAATTTTTGCTCTTCTAGACAATGCTGCAACAAATATTCTTATGTATGTAACTTAAAGTCTATAAATAAGATTTAATCACACAACCCATCCCCCATTTATGCAGAAGGCTCTAAAAAATCTCTTAAAAAGCAAATCAAGGCTCTCCGGGTTGCCTGGCAATCGGTGGCCGTGTGACCCCGGGAGGCCCGACCTTCGGAGGCTCTGGAAACAACACCTGGTCCCTTCCACACAAGGAGGCCACGGGGAAACCTGAGGCCCCGCCTTTGGACACCGCGATCTCTCCGCCAAGTGTTTTTCAGGCCGCGAGCTCTGGGCGGCGTGTCTGCAGCCCACGCGGCAGCCTGACCCTGCCTCACGGTTCACCGAGTCAGGTCTGCGCGCGGTGGTCTGGCCCCTAGAAGACGCCTGTAGGTCCCGAGTTTATGGTGTTTGTCTTTAAAAACAACATCACCAAACACATTCCCACCTGCCTGTGTTTAACACAGTCCAACTTAGAGACATGACAATTAATTATTGGACCTGTCTCCTGAATTGAAAACAGAATTGTCTGTGTAAACTCAAGTATTCATTTTAACAATCAAAAATAACTGACATGCCAAAATAATTGTTTTCGCTTTTAAAAATTTCTAGTGACTAGAAGACGATGTCAAACGTCCTCCTTCTCACTGACAGTGCCTATTTTTCTGACTTAAAATCATGCCACTGATTCAAATACACTTGGCAAATGCTGGAGAAAGCATTTTAATGGTCATTGCTGTGTCCATGAGCCACCAATCTCACAAACATGTACCTGGACCCATGGCTACAATATTGCCGACCCAGCAGCTCAGTGGTTGAGCCTCTCGACCTATGAACCAGGAGGTCGTGGTTCGATTCCTGGATGGGGCACGTGCCCTGGTTGCAGGCTTGATCCCAGTGTGGGGCATGCAAGAGGCAGCCGATCTATGATTCTCGCTCATCATTGATGTTTCTATCTCTCTCTCCCCTCCTTTCTTCTCTGAAATCAATAAAAATATACATTTTTTAAAATAATAAAAATTTTTAAAAATAGAACTGCTATGGAGTTTATTCTATCAAATGTACAGCAGGAGAGGGGAGGCATGCTACTCTGACAATCACTCAGCACTATTCCTGGAGGGTCACATAATTTTATTCTTGGAAGGAACTGCCATCGATCATTTCCAATCTCTGGGGGCGCTGGATCAGGAAGGTTAATTGGCTTGTCCAGGTCACCCACTCCCAATCCAAGGTTTTCTTGTCCTCTCTGCCCCTTTTTGTCAGAAACCCAATAATTAATTTAGAGCAAAGGTGTCCCTTTGACACTTGCCAATATCAGGCAGATCCTAAGTCATCCTATTCGATAATGAATTTTAAATAAACCAAAAGAAGTACCTTTAGAGTTTATGCAACCTTGTCCACTCCTTGAGGGGCATGACACTGGGGGTCAGGTTGAAGGGCAGATCTATTCAGGGCCAAAAACAAATCTGGGAGAGGATCTACAGACAAGTTGCAAAACTGAAAAGTATTAAGATGTCCAGACCGCAGTGAGCGGAGGCTTCCAGGTTGGGGCTAGAAGTGGGAAGTGGCAACTGATAACTGATGGGTCTTTACTGTGATGGAGAAAAAGCAGGTGCAAAGCAAGGGCAGCAGCAAATGGCCTCGTGCATCCTTAAAGCAAATACCCACATTAAAAGAAGGGCAAAGTGGCGTGAAAACTATCTTTATGGGGTGACAACCACCCCCCAGCCCATGCGTGACCCTCAGCCTTTTGTTTCTGAACACATGGAAAGATTTATTCAGCAAACTGAGCTACAAGTTATTAACACCTGCTCATGCAAGTTGCCTAACGGCTCCCTTTTTGCTCATAAAACACACTCAAAGCAACGTGTACTATCTCCCTGACGGATGTGCTGTCAGTGAGTGGGAAAAGTTGCCTTGTAAACCGTCAAGGGGACTTATTTCTCTTAGGAACATAGGAAAGAGGAGGATCGATTGACTTGGCCGTAACTCCCACTGCTGAAAAGACTTTATCACAGCCCAGCCAGTGTTGCTCAGTGGTTGAGGTTCAACCTATGAACCAGGAGGTCAGGGTTCGATTCCCAATCAAAGCACATGCCCAGGATGCGGGCTCGATCTCCAGTGTGGGGCATGCAGGAGGCAGCCGATCCATGATTCTCTCTCATCATGGATGTTTCTATCTTTCTCTCCCTTTCCCTTCCTCTCTGAAATCAATAAAAATATATATTTTTAAAAAGACTTTATCTCAGGCCCTGGCTGGTTAGCTCAGTTGATTAGATCATTGTCCTCACACACCAAAGTTGGAGGCTCGATCCTCAGTGAGGGCACATATAAGAAGCAACCAATATGCCCTAGCCGGTTTGGTTCGCTGGATAGAGCGTCGGGCTGGGGACTGAAGGGTCCAGGTTTGATTCTGGTCAAGGGCATGTACCTTGGTTGCAGGCACATCCACAGTAGGGGGTGTGCAGGAGGCAGCTGATCAATGCTTCTCTCTCATCGATGTTTCTAACTCTCTATCCCTCTCCCTTCCTCTCTGTAAAAAATCAATAAAATATATTTTTTTAAAAAAAGAAGCAGCCAATAAATGCATAAGCAAGTGGAACAACAAATTGATGTCTGTCTCTTTCTATTGCTTTCTTCTTCCTCTCTCTCTCTCTCTCTCTCTCTCTCTCTCTCTCTCTCTCTCTCTCTCTCTCTCTCTCTCTCTCTCTCTCTCTCTCTCTCTCTCTCTCTCTCTCTCTCTCTCATCAATAAAAAAAGACTTTTCTCTCTCTCTCTCTCATCAATCAATAAAAAAAGACTGTATCATATTAGAATATGCATCATATCCAAAATACACAAATAAAATATTGGGGGGGGTGCAAGGGTCCTTCCCTTCCACCTCTTTCTCAAACAGCTGGCAGCGATGACTTGTCCCCAGACTCGTTGTCTGTAAATGTCAAAGACTGAAACCTTAGTTGGGTAGAATTTAAACGGTGACCACCCACCGAGCCAGGCAAAATATCAGCCCACCGCCAACACCCCCTCGGCGGGGTTGGAAACCAAATTCACATTCCTGATTCAAAAATGTGCCTATTTAATTAAAGTCGGGATTTCCCAGTCTTCTTACTGGTGGGAACAAGCAGGATCAGGTTTCCAGGATAACACACATATCACCAAGATCCGACCAGGTTCATTACCCAGAAAGTGAAATGCCATAAACTCCTTTCCACAAACCACTAATTACCGTCTTTGCTCTGACTCTGGAATACGGATCACTTTACATTCTGCAAAACTTTTCAACAGGCTCTTCTAAACACAGCTACCAGTCACTCACACCAGCTGTGGCTGCACAGCCACTTTCCCTGTTAAAATACACAAAATCCCATCAGGGAGACCATCCCAAACAAGATAATTACTGTGGCAGGAAATGAAAATCAGATGAAGTGGGGTTTTTGTGGCACAGGACACCCCTTCAGGCTTCTGTCTGGCAGGGGGACCGGCTGATGAAGGGAGAAGGGAACCCTGATTTTGAATTTCTCTTTGGAGTTTCAACTCCGCTATCTCAAGCTGCTTCTTCCAGCCTTACTTTCCATGTTCAGTTCAGTCCATTTCATTCTAGCCCTTGATTAGACCCCGGTTCCCCACACTGTGTGGATTCTTGTTTATCAAAGCTGTGGATGGCACTACATTAGTTTGTCCCCTGGAGGATTAGCTGTTGTGGGCAGGGAAGAAATATTAGTTTAACTGGAATCAAAAACCTACAGCCGCAAGAAAAAGAAATCAGAGAGAGAGACAGAGGAAGAAAGAAACTGGATAATGTAGGATCATTTCACTGTGAGTCGATCCTGGCGGGGTTTCCTTCCCCCCTGGTAACTCTAAGGAAAGACAAAGAGATCCTAACTGATCAGAGTTCACATTCCAACTGGGCTTTCAAAATTATAAATTTGGTAAACTGCTCAGGAGGTAGCAAAAGAGTAAGTAATAAAGAATAAAATGGGTGATTACGTTTTTCTTCTTTTCTTTCCTTATAGCTCTGGCATTGGACCAGCCCTGTGTACACCATATGTATAGTCATTTACCATGACGAATGGGAATAATGTACTACATTTCATAATACTGATCTCTTTGGACATGTCAGAAAAACTCATAACTGGATGGCTACACTTACTATCTAAAAATACTTAGCACAACAAACCCTCAAGCACAATTTCCTTAAAAAAAAAAAATACCCTTAAGAGACTTTCTAGAGAAGCAAAGAAAGTTTGCAGAATGCTAAAAACCCACCCTCTCTCCTTCGCTGTTTTGGG
>NW_006383012.1:2591905-2596185 GCF_000327345.1 Myotis davidii | reverse complement strand
TGAATGCTTGTCTTACGTGCAGTTTAAGATGGTATTTAAAATTGTCAAAATTCCTTTCACAATTGTATCCCTGTTTCCCCTAAAAACGGACTCAAACTGATGTTAGAAACTGGCACAGATGTTAGAAATTCCATCCTTTTTCCAGAAACGGACTGAGTATGAGTGAGGTAATATCCCTTTTGGCAAATTCTTATTTCCTCCCTAATTTTGGATGTAATTGTCAGCATGTCCATCAAAGTGGGTGGACATCACACACAACTCGCCTGCATATTGCTCCATAACAGATACGTGGAGATCTTTCCAAATGCGGAATGTCTGCAAAAATTCTCTGCAATCACAGTGACTACTTGTAATATTTTCTATTCTGAATCGAGGAGAGCACTTTGCTCTGAAAACACAGTCAGCAAAACACAGTCGGCCAGTGTAACTAACGCCATGCGGAAGACCATAAACTTGAGAAATTAAAGCTGGATTTGTATCTCCATAAGTCACAAACACAGGCCGGTGACAAAAGCTAGCAAATGCTAACCAAAAACTTTTTCAATTTTTATTCATTGCTTATCGAAATAATCTGGAAAGGGAAAAAGTAAGTCATCTACACTCAAACTAAATATGCAACCTGATGTCATACATTAGCCAGAAATATTTTGCTGCAAATCAAATAATTTCAGAAAAATCACCTATGTGGTCACCTCATGGAAGGTGTGTGTGCTTGTTTGGTTAATTTTCACCATGAGTTAGTGGTACGTTTAGTAGTTGCATTTGACAATTGTCGTCAACATTTCACGCAGAATTGAATAGCCCTGCTTTCATTGTGGAGAGAGTTTTAAAACGTATAACCTAAGATCCCACTTTCTGATGTTCATCAAGGTTAATAAATAACTTCTTATAAACCAGAACTAGGTTTGATTTCAAAGCACAAAATTAAAATGTAAAATACTCTTGAAAATGTAAATGCTTATGAAGATAAATCCTTAAAAAAAAGCATTCCCCGAAACACACAGCTCAATGTTATCTTACTTTCTGCCAATACAGAGAATATATTTTAAGCCCTCAAATTATGCTGATTTTCTAAACTCATCCCAAATCTCCTCTCGAAGTATTATTTACATTTCTTGTTGCCCAAGTGGTTGACATAATGTTTTACATTTTATGCAGTAATATCTCCACAGTGGCCAACTTAGAGAATGCACATTTAAAACAAAGATCTCACAAGATATGAGCTATGTGAATCTGAACATCGCTGAGTCTTTATCGGTAATGCCAATATTGGCCAGGAGTCTGGGGTTAACAAGAGCAGAAGATCTTGGACTATTCTTGATAAAAACCAAGAATGCAATAATAAGAAAACTAAATGTCCCCGAGTAGAACAAAAGTACTCCATAGAAATTAACTTTCGATGCAATCTTCCTAAGTACTGAGACTGGCTTTCATAAAACAAACACCAAAACCAGTCTCATTGTTATTAGTCATAAACCCCAAATCACCCTTATAGAGAAAGACCTTGAAAGATAAGTGCACAAATATCATTATTCATCATGCTGGCCCATGTGTTTATCGACATAAAGGTAATATACCACAGTTCCTTTAAGGCCAAATACAATCTATGTGAATGGGAAGCAATTTTCATTATGATCATGATGATTATTTCACCAAGTCATTGACTTTACCCCAAATGAAAGCTGTTATTAATGAAAATCAGTACAGCTGGACATTAAGACGTACCGAGACATTAAGAAGTGAAACATTTCTTGTAATCCTTAAACGCTAAGCGATACGAAGACTGATATTTTTCATCACTGTGAAGGAGGTCCTAGCTTCCCCTCTTATAAATTACATAACAATCTCACTAAAATAACTAGAAAAAAATACGGGTCCCACAACAAAACTTATTTCATATTTGATCCACTGGAGGAGAAGTGCATCCAAAGCTCTAGTTCACAAAATTCCAAATCAAGAGGCCGACAGCTCCTTGCTCGGCTAAAGGCAACCTCCCCACTACATTTTCTCAAAGATGGCTGACAAACAGTGCCTCATAACTACAGAAAAACGGTTGCTCAGATTAAATTATGCAAACGTAGTTTCAAAATAACATGCTCAGGTTTCAGCGCACTCAAGGTGGACCCGCAAAGCATTTGCCACCTTACGCCTGGTCCCAGCGGAATCTCTCTGGGTACCGAGGGGAGCGCGAACCCCAAATCATCCTTATATAGAAAGACCTTGAAAGAGAAGAGCACAAATATCAAATCCCACGGGCACACTCCCTGGCCTGGACCTGGCTCCTGCACTGATCTGTCAAACAAGGCGAGCTGTCAGGCGCGGCTTGAGGTCTCCATCCTCCACTTCTGGCAGGAGAGGCCATCTTTGAAAAGCCTACGCTCATCTTTTCAAAGTAAGATATTCCAGATGCAGAATTTCCAAAATGGAGGTGAATTTTCAGGGTAAATTATTTAGCATACGCGGTCACTGAAATATACGTTAAACGATCCATTTTCTACAAAATGGCATTTATTTTCGACCTGGCAACATTTCATCATCAGACACCCAGCTACGAAGACTTTTCTGTGAGCATAAAACTCCTAGTTTTGTTCTGTGGGGTTTTTTTCTAATTAAATGTAAACGGTAGGAAAGTGCAGGGTGATTACAATACGAAAGCAAATTCAATAAATTTAATGTGCAGCCTAATCTTAAGCCACAAAATATTGGCCCAGCAAGAAGCACATTAGGTGTTTTCCAATTAATAATTGGTCAATTAAGCATCTTTTTTTTTTAGTAAGTGAAATTTAACTTTTAAACATGTTTTCCTCTATTGGTTTCTAATTATAGTAAAGACTAAAGAGAAAATTTAAATAATGATGTACATAAGCTGTCAATCATATTTAGTCTTACTGAAATAATCTGCAAAACAATAGGAAGAGAATGACAATATAAAACATTTTCAATTTTTATGTAGTTGGAAAGTTGCTTGCCGCTGAAAGTTATATAAAAGTTAAAGTAAAAAAGTGTCCTAAATGGAGCTTTGTGTTCTGCTAGTCAAAAAAAAAACGGGAACCATTTTGTTCTGAAATATACCAGCGTTCTTAGACGTCAAACTTGAATTTTCACTCTCCTTTCTATTACATAAATCAGCCTTAACCACCACAGTTCAGTACCACTTACTTCCATTTACATCCCATCACTGGTTATTTCTCTTCCTGCATTTAAGAAAGTTTATGTAACTCAAAGCATCCAAGCAGCAGCGCTGGAAAAGACGCCTGCTCTGCTGCAGAAGGTTGGCTTTGCTGTGCTTGTGTGTACATCTCCCGTTTCGACAATGTCGCCCAAGCTCGCATCATCCAGGTTTCGCTCTACTTCTGACACTAGCTTGGAGGACTTCGCTAGAAGCCGAGGGCTTGAAACCCCTAGGAGAACAGATATCCTTCCAACAAACCAACCTTCTAGGCCTCACCCTGTGGAATAAAGCCTCAAAAGAAGGAACACAACGTACCCGCGGGGCTTTTATGTCCCCGCGTGGGCTGAAAGGGAGCCTGCGGCCTGTGGACCACCCTAACCTGCTCGCGCGCGGGGGAGGCCGCTGAAGAGGGACCACCCGGGGCGCACGGGCCTGAATCGCGAGATGCTAACTTTAATGGAAAACCGTTGCGCCACTGAGAACTCCTCGCAAGGGCCTTCTTGCAAAGTGTAAACACGTCTTGCGGGGCAAAGCAGAACATGTTGTTTACAAACCCTCGCCGCCCTTTGCACCCAGGGCCGCTGGTCGCCTTCAGAGGCACCACTGAGAGCGCCTTCTTGGTGGCGGCATGTCACTCGCACACGCTCACGCGCGCGCACACTCACGCGCGGCTCTCCATACGTTCCGGCGGCCTCTTGGGACCAGAAAGATGAAATAGAGCCTCTGGTCCACGTCCCCCTAATGTGGGCTATTTTAGTTCAAAATATCCAGTGACATCCCTGAAGAGGAGCAAAGGGGGATAAAGAAAACCAAAGTTACTTTCCCTGAAGAACTAGGCTTCCTTGTCCCCAACCTCGCAAACAGCCAGAATGACGCCGACTCCGCAGGGAAAATGGGCAGGAGAACTTCAAACGCACGGGCGGCCCGGATAAGTTCCGTGGGGAGGGGAAGCCACGGAAGGGGGCGTCCGGGATGCGTTCCCCAGCGCACCCCGCTCCCTCCTCTTACTTTTGGATGATCTGGGGTAGGCCGGCTGGGGGCGGAGGCGGCGGCTGCATCCCTCGCGGGCCCGGGGCTGGAGGCGCCGGGGCACC
Source organism: Myotis davidii (assembly GCF_000327345.1). Taxonomy (NCBI): domain Eukaryota; kingdom Metazoa; phylum Chordata; class Mammalia; order Chiroptera; family Vespertilionidae; genus Myotis; species Myotis davidii. Next base: position 2,591,919 of record NW_006383012.1, on the reverse strand, counting down.
GGGCACGCTGCGGG
>NW_006383012.1:2571319-2591427 GCF_000327345.1 Myotis davidii | reverse complement strand
GGCACCTTCCGGTGTCTGGCGCCCGGCCAGCGCCACCCGGGCTGAGGGGCCCCGACCCTGGGAGTGCAACGCCCGGACCCTCCCCCAGGTCGATGGGACTTGGGACCCCGGGTCTTAGACGACCAGGCCCGACGGCTCTCCAGACTGTCAGCTCCAGCTGCTGGCTTCAGGGGTCCCCAGAAGCCGCCGGTGGGGCCGCTGTGGTTGGTCATCTTTCCCCCTCTCTTCTCTAAAAGGCCCGCCACAATCCCGCGAGCGCAAAGACAAAGGCAAGCATGCTTTGTATTCTTGTTACTTCTTGGCGAAATCTCAGTGGAAATGTGAAGAATGAAAGAGAGAGAGTACTCGGACTCCGCGCCGCCACCATCCCCTCCTCTGACGCTCTGCTGGTTGCCCGGGAGCCTGTGCGCGCCGGTTCACCTGTACACACCGGTTCACACCCGTGGACAAGGGCATCCTGCTCTGAGACACCCAGGCAAGGGGCAGCTTAATGTCCTGGAGCTGGGATGGGGGGCTGAGGAGGCACCTGGTGCTGAAGAAACATCTAAGATGTCACCCAGGAAATCCTTCAGGATCGTTCGCGCTAAGGGGCTTTCTAAATTCTGACACCCGCAGCCTGGGGAAGCAAGGAAACGTGTCCCTTGAGTGCTTAGGAAGCTGGAGCCCACGCCAGGATGCCCCAGGGCCTGGAAAGAAGTTTGCTGAGGGTCTCAAACCCACCCTCCTCCCAGAGCCACGTAGAGGAAAGTTCTGGAGATGGGTTCTCTAGGACCTGGTAACTAATTGAATTCCCGTAAAGATGCTTTCTTCTCTTTCTAGACTGAGTTCCTGTCAACCTCCCCCACAGCCTCAGGAAACTAAGCCTCCCGTGATTTGTGTTATCCTATCTAGTTATCTCTCCCTCTCTCTCTCTCTTTCTCCCTCTCTCTCTCCCTCTCTCTCTCTCTTTCTCCCTCTCACCCTCCCTCCCTCCTACCCTCCCTCCCTCCTACAGATAAAATGATGCATCAATTCCTTGTATTCATATTGTCACAATTCGCAAAATTGCACCTCACCAAAAAACCCAGGTGAAGAAATATTGATGGTTGTCCCCATTTTACAAATGGGGAGGCATCAGGGTGATTTGCCCCATCACACACCACTAGGAAGAGGCTTCCACTAAATTCCTGGCTGTAGTTTCCATAAAAGCCCACCTTCCACCACCAGAATCCTCTTGGTTGATGGAAATTACCCGAAATTACCATTGCAACTCCCACACACTAAAACTAAAGCCTTCTGTAAGCTTGCATTAAAATCTTTCTCTGAGAATCTCCCAGAGTCTTCGTGAAAGGACTTTGCATTCAGGAAGACAGTTTTTACCTGTGGAGTGACTCAACCTCTGTGAGTACCAGTTACTGGAAAGGTAAACTGAGAGGGATGAGACCCTGATTTACACAGTTACTGTTGGGATTAGAGATAATGTATCTTGCATGTTTGGTGCAGGAGGTATTCAATCTGACAGCCAGTGCAAACATGATTCCTTATATTCCAACCTTGTAGCCAAATAAAACAACAGATCTCAAACTTCAGGAAGCTGAGTGCCTGGAGGTCACAATGTTGATACAATTAAATCCACTCCCATGATATTTTTACTGGCAAAAAGATAAACAAACAAACAAACAAAAAGCTCATATTATATGAATGTGGCTCTCTAGATCTCAAAAACAATGTATTAGCATATGTGACAAAATAATAACAGTGGGTAAATCTAGGTATTCACTGGGCTTTTCTTGTATCCTTGCTATAAATTTTAAATTTTCAAAGTAAAAAAAGTGGAAAAATGAATAACTCACAAGGTGTTTTTCAGAAATCCCATTTCCATGATTATGGCTTTATCTTTGCAATTTATATGTTATGTCATAACTCACATTTGAATTGAAGCAGATGCAAAGGGAGAGGGGAACAGTGTGGCTAGTTCACTCCCTACCTCACATCCCCCAAAATGGAAATATTGAACAAGCACTGCCTTTTTGCAAGTCAGACACTGAGTGTATTAAACAGTTCCAATAAGAGATGTTTTTAACTTATGTTTCCTCACTTCTTTCCAGGAAGTATGAAAGGACCCCTTAGCTGGAGTTGCAACCATTTAAGAAACTGTCTTGCTTTTTGTCCGCCTTGGGCCCTCACCACCCCCCTCACCCCAGGTGCCTTCACAGTTACGGAAGTGAGAGAAATGCTGTGTGAGTCATTCGACTTGACTAGGAGGTGAGGGCTGGTGACATCTCTCTTTGTCCCACTCTGCAGAGGTATCCGTCCCTTCTGACCTACCAGTGAACGATGGTTAGGCAGTGAGGCTTTGCAGCCTATGAATGTAATTGAACATTTAATAGAAGTCAGCTTCTGAGTGCCCATGTATATGATGACTCACTTCACGCTCACACTAACCCCTTGAGGTGGCTACTGTTATCCATACGCTAGAATCGAGGAAACTGAGGCTCAAAGAGCTGTAAGAACTTGCCCCAGGTCGCCTGGCTTTTAAGGGACAGAAGCAAGATCTCAACCAGGTCCAGCCACTGCCTTAGCGACAGACATGGAACTAACTGATCCCATCTGCCTTCTTTTGCTGGGGTACTTGTCGCCTGTATCTCCCAGTGGCTGTAAAATGCCATCTTCACTGTCACTCAAGTCTGCAGCTCATTTCTATCCAGATCAGTACATTTATAGGAAGGATCGAAATTGATATCTTACAAACAAGAAAATTCAAAAGGAATTCAGCAGCCTGGCCGGAGGTGCTGGGAAGGAGTGGGGAACTGGACCCAGGATTCTGTCACTACTAGGGTCACTCTCAAGCCTCTAACTCTCAGGGGCTCTGGCACCCTGTTGAGTTTGGTAATATTAATAAATGTTAACTGGATCCTAGGCACTGGTTTTAGGCGTCTTCTCATGCCTTATTTCATTTAATATCACCATTTTACAGACAGAGAAGCTTGGAACCTGTCCAAAGTCATGGGGATAATGAACTGGAGCCCAGGTTTAGACCCTGGCCTCACTCCCTGCATCCCCTGCCCTGTTCGAAGGGAAACTAGCCCACCTTGCAGGGTAGCTGTGAGCACTTAGCTCTGCCATTAAACATACTTACTATGCACTGGTTTTGCACCTATCTATGTTATTACTGTTATTCTTTTAAACAGTAAGTTATAAAGTTTGATAATACCCAGAGCTGGCCAAACTGTGGGACACAGACACTCTCATGCACTGTGAGCGAACCTGTCGGGTGCTGCAACCTCCCGGGAAGTGAGTCAGCACTGTCTATAAAATGGCAACAAATAAAACTGACTCAGCAGTCACCCTTCTGGAATGTATCCTATGGGTTCATTGGCGGCAAAAACTAGAAACAACTGATTACATAAAAAAGGGCCCCAACACCCAGGGAATGCACTGTAGCTCTTACAAAGAAGGGGGTAGGTCTACACACACTACTAGGGAGAGACTTCCAGGATGTAGTCTTAAAGGAGAAATGCAAGTTTGTCAACAGGATTGCAGTATAAACAGCATAAAACATTTCTGGAACATTAAACAAGTAATTCATTATTAACATGAATTACCTCTGGAAATTAGGATGGAGCAGGAACCTTTTAGTTTTATGACCTTTTTTAAATTTATTTTTATTTATTTATTTTTTTTGCCGAAACCGGTTTGGCTCAGTGGATAGAGCGTCGACCTGCGAAAGGAGAGGGAGAGAGAGAGAGAAATATCAATGATGAGAGAGAATCACTGATCAGCTGCCTCCTGCACGCCCCACACTGGGGATTGAACCCACAACCAGGTATGTGCCCTGACCCAGGAATCGAACTGTGACCTTCTGGTTCATAGATGACACTCAACCACTGAACCATGCCAGCGGGGCCCTTTTATGACTTTTTTATATTATTTGAGTACATAACATTCCTTATTTCATCCTCACAGCCCCTCTTTTAGGTGATTATTTTATGCCCATTTTACAGGTAAGAAAACTAGGGCTAACAGAAGTTCAGCCACCTGGCCGGAGTTCAGCGACTAAGTGGAGGAATTGCAGATGTTACCCAGTCGTGATTACAATTATGGTGGATGGAGGTTTCAAACTACTGGGCATGGTGCTCTCGATGCCATGGGGCTCTGGAGACCAGAAGCGTCCCTGCTAACTCCTGATTCGTTTGACTACAGCACAGGATTTTACATGCACTCCCTGGAACCCCTGTAGCTGTTTCAAAACCATCATAAAATAAGGGCCTGTGCCGGCTTCACAAAGGCTTGCCTCCCTGAAAACCCAGGAGAGAGCGTGGCTGCAGGATGCTGTTTAAAAATAATGTGGTTACTCATGGAACTGGATGCACATTTGAATTTGAAGGAGACAGTCAGGGAACTTTAGCTGAGGAAAACTGAGGACATGACCCATGAGGTTCTTTTCTGCCTAACAACTCGTCCCTCATTGGCTGCAGGGACAGGCAAAGCCTCCATCTCCCCGGTCGTGGACTTATCAGCCAGGTCCTCTGTCCTCTCGGGAGCCGCACAGGGATTGCATTAGAGTCGGAGTAGCAGTGGACTGGGAGCCGGAGAATCGGGGTCCTGGATCACTAGGTGTTTCAATAGCCCTGAAGAGAAAAGCGGCTATCCCAAACCAGGAGTGACAGCATCTTTGCCTGCCCTCAAAGCATCACTGCCCAAGCCCAGGTGGCCTGCGTGGTGTCCTTCCACCACGAGTTCCATGCCTGGTGACAAACCAACAGCTGTGGGTTGAGTTCAGAATCCCAGGGGCTCAGAGCAGGGGAGGGCAGGGTTCCCTGCTGTGGCTCATGGAAAAGAAGAGTCTTGAGCTGTGCTTTGAAGGATCCAGAGAATGGCTTTATCTCCTTTGCTATTGCTAAGAGACAGCAAAGCAGCCGGGTAAGACAGGGGGGTGCAGCGGAATTTTTCTGGAGGGGAGAATGGGAAGTCGTGGAGATATGAAATGAATGTGGGAGAAACATTAGCTAGTGGCTAATGGCATGATTTAAGTTCCAAGGGGCTCGGCACCCCCGTGGAGACCCAGCGTCTACACCGCATGCCTAATCCCTGGGGAATGTCACCGTCATTCAGAGGCCGATAGTGTGACTCCGAGCCCCAGCCAAGTGAAATAGCACTTCTCAGAGGCAGAGGATTCCTTTATCTAGCCCTCCCCCCAGCCACCTCCTCCGTCTTCTTTTATCACCGGGGCTGTCTGTCTGTCTGTCAGGCCAGTTGGTTGTCAGGGAATAAACATCTCAGGCTCTTTGCCCACCAGCTTGGGGATCAGGTGACCATTATGGAAGGTAACACCGGAGGCGTGTGCATGCCAGCATGACGCCAGTCACAGTCAGAGCCTGTGATGTGCTGACCTCACTGAGGGGCACCCATGCAGCTGACCTGGATCTGGGGCGGGTAGACGGCTTCCACTCCCTGATGCAGCATCTTTGGTCATCGAGGGCCACCCCATGCAGGAGTCCCCTTTCAGCATAACAACTGGAGTCAGAATAGCCGCACGAGAAACCCAGCCCCATGACCTGTCAGCTGCGTGGCTGCAGGCACGTTACTTTACCTCTCAGCCTCAGTGTTCCCATCTGAAAAATGGGAATAGTAGTGGCCACATCATAAGGTTATTGTGAGGATTAGATGTAAAACACTTAGGGGGTTGGTAAAAGGGTACCAACTTTCAGCTGTAAGATACATAGAACTGGGGATCTAATGTAATACATGGTGATTCTAGTTCAGAATACTGCATTGTATAAGTGAAATCTGCTAAGAGAGTAGAACTTATATGTTTTCACTGTGGGGGTAAAAAACATGAATACATTTCCTCCCACCTTCTACAATAGGGCACAGAGGGAGTCTAGCTCACAAGCCCCTTCCTGAAGCCCTCTACTTGCCATATTAATTCAGAGTAGGCTAAGACAACATCCTCAGATTGCCTTCCTGACACAGGTTTTTCTGTCTGAATCTCTTGGGCAGGAAAGGAGGGAGAATCAAAGGTTCCTTAGGAGTATTTTGTTTCTTAATAAACAGCTTAAGTCAATATTCCAAAAGCAAAACTTTTGGTCCCTTCACACACACACACACACACACACACACACACACACACATGTGTTAATGAGCTGGGAGGGGTCTTTTCACAATGTATGTGACATCAAATCGCTACTGTGTACACTTTAAATATATTACACTTTTATGTCAGTTATACCTCAATAAAGCTGGGGGGTTTTTTTCTTTTGTTTTGTTTTGTTTTTGTAAGCCACTCAGGCCAGTGTCCCCTGGCATATGGTTGGGGCTCAGCAAGCTGTCATTAGCTATTTTTAATATTATGTTTAATATTACAACTTCTGGACTTCCCACTGGAGAATCAGTGATCAAAATACACAGTCTCCTCTTGAACGAGGGAGGGGTGCTCTGTCAGGATGTCGGTCACCTTCTGCATATAGAAGCCCCAGAGTGAAAGAAGGGTCTAAGGGGGAAGGACTCTGACACCCATAAAACTGCTCAGCCTCCTCCTGGTCCAGCCTCCAGGAGCACCTCCTTTCACACTAAAACCCCTGGTCAGGCTGGTCAATTCTTTCCCTGGAAAAACACCTCCCGCATCCACCCCTCTGTGTCTCTTCGTATCGCCCCCTGGTGAGTGTCCCTCTTTCTCCAGGCCCTGCCTGCCTGAGCCCACTTCCATCCCAGGAGCTCACTGCTGATCAGTGCAACCCACCTGGTGGCTAATCATGTCCTCGGCGGTAAATCACATTTGTTTTTAAACTTATTTCAGAGAGAGAGAGAGAGTGAGAAACATCCATTTGTTGTTCCACTTATTTATGCATTCATTGGTTCACTGTTGTATGTGCCGTGACCAGGGATTGAAGCCAATCATGGCGTATCACAACAATGCTCTGACTACCTGAGCCACCCAGCCAGGGCTCACAATGTGTTTTTTAAATTTGATAATGTGATCTCTTTTTATTGTCTTGTGATTTAATTTTTCATGTGTCATGCCTGGTCTCCTGACTGTATCAGGAACACCTGGGCTGCAGAGGCTAGACATGCCTTTCTTAGTAGGCCTTTCATCATCAAACTCTGAGATCTGGCTATAGTAGAGCATATATTTATGTATTTGACCCAGCATATGAATGTCCACTATGAAGACTTGGAAATCTGGCGAGGTTTTTAGTTCTGCCATTGGTTGGTTTATAGCAGTATCATAAGAATCAGACAGACCTGAGTGTGAATCCTGACTCTTTTGCTTAACAGCTGTGTGACACTGAATAGTAACCTAAATGCTGTGTGCTTCTGTTTCCTCACCTGTTACATGATGTTCCTAGGTTGTGAGAGTTGCGATGCTGTAAGTATGGCACATAGTAGGTCTGCAGAATTCAGCTGTGGAATGAATAATTAATGTAAGTGCTTAGCACCATGCCTACCAGCTAGGTTCCCTGTGAAGCAGACTCTGAAACAGAGATAGTGTTTATTAGAAGTTGCTCCCAGGATCAACACGTGGGGAAGAGAAGGGAAGGAAGCAGAACTGAGCAGAAAGAGAAGTTGGGCTATGATAAAGGCTCAATGGAGACCTCAGCCAACCCCACGGAAATTCTGAAGCTGGGGTGACCCTTCAGAAGTGGTAAAAGTGGTGCTTAGCATTTCCTCATTTACATCCTCCCAGGCTCAAGTCTAATAGAAAAGTGAGCATGCCTCTCCCAATGGTGCTAACAAAAGCCTTATTCCATTCGTCTGGCTCTGACTGGGCCATGTACCTATTCATGAACCAATCTATGGCCATAAAATGTGATAATCTCATTGGCTGAGCCAGAGTCAGATCCTCACCCCTGGTGCCAGATGTGGCATTAACTCCACCTGAAGCATGCACGTTGAAAATTGGACAGTCTGTGATTCCCCTCGTGGAAAATCTAAGGGTGCCAAGAATGAGTGGATGCAGGACAGTAAAACCCTGACAATGTTTATTCTTAACCAAAAGGATGTTAGCACACAAACAGCGTCTGGTGTGGCATGTGCATGAAAAACACAATAATGTGGAATGCAATATGCCTTTGGGTGTCTGACACAGAGGAGGTATTCAGAAATGTTTGTTGAAAATAATTAAATGAATAAACAGAAAACAAGCATCTATGAGGTGATCCTCAAGCTGGGTTTTTTGTTGTTGTTGTTGTTAATTCTTTGTTGTTGAAAGTATTACATATATCCCCTTGTTCCCTCAATGACCTCTCCCAGCCTGCCCCCACTCCCCAGCCCAGGCCCTCACCCCTCCTACTGTCTATGTCCATTGGTTATGCTTATATGCATACAAGTTCTATCAAAAATAGATCCTCAAGCTGAGTCTTAAATCTTAGCCCTAGGGAGGCTTCTGAGCTGTTGGATTGTTCTGTTTCTTGAGCTGGGTGCTGGTTGCATGGATTTATTCACTTTGTAGAAATGTAACAAGCTATACATATAAGATTTGTGTCACTTCCTGGTTATATTTTATCCTATGTAATAAAAGACTAATATGCAAATTTTCCCCTTGACAGGTAGTTCCACTGGGAGTTCACCAGGAATTCAATCAGGAGGCAGGGCTGGCCCACCAACTGCCCTTGGCCCCTCCCCCCGGCTGGCCTGGCCCAATGGACCCCGATCGGGGTGGGCCGGCCGGACACTACCCGTGCACGAATTCATGCACCAGGCCTCTAGTACTTTCATAAAAAGTGTCCTAAAAGAAAGAAAAAAGAAATCTCACACGGTCTAAGGCACAGAGGATAAAACTATATTCTTTCTTCATGTGCTAGCCTTCTTTATATACTAGGGAAGTTAGAGCTTTTTCTCTGATATAGGTGGCAAATATTTCCATCTAGTACATTATTTTTCTTGTAATGATGTTTGCTATATTTTTTGCCATGTTAATAGAGCAATTCATTCATCTTTTCTTTTGTTGCATATAGACTTTGAGTCAGAAAAGTCCTCCACACTGAGATTTTTTTTAAATTATCTCTTTTTTTCTAGTATCCGTATGATTTTATTTTTACACATAGACCTCTGATCCATTTGGAGTTTATTCTGGTGTACAGTGTGAGGCATGGGTCCAAATTTATCTTTCTCCAAATGGCCATCCAGTTGCCCCAACACCACTTATTAAAAGAAACAGCTTTTCCTCAGTGATTTCAGATATTATCTTTATGCTAAATTTCCATATCCACTCAGGTCTATTTTTGGGCTTTCTATTTTATTCTCATAGTCTCTATTCATTTAAATTCAGTTTTAATTATAGATCCTTTATAATATTATTTATTACTAGAGGCCTGATACATGAACTTCGTGCAAGGGGCTTGGCCCTCGCAGCCGCAGTGGCTTGCCTTGGCCCTTGTATTCGTCTGGAAGATAGTCCAGAAAGACGTCCGGAAGGTCATTTGGCTGTCTAGTCTAATCAGCATATTATGCTTTTATTATAATAGATTTAACAAGCCTACTCTCTTCTCATAGCTCTTCCTTTGAGATAGTTTTAATAACTATTCTTGCATGCTTATTTTCTATGAGTTCTAGACTCAACTCCTCTAGAAAAAAAAAATGATATTTTCATTGGGATCATGTTACAATTAAATATTAACTTAAGGAGAATTAGATCTTTATGATCTTAGTTGACCATCAAAGAACATGGGGTATCTTTTGCTTTGCCCAAGTCTCCTTTCATACCTTTGGGAGCATTTTAGAGTGTCTCTCGGAGAGGTTTTGATGATATTAGCGGTAGCAAATAAAACATTGGGCACTCCAGCAGATCAAAGCAATAATTTTATTACAGAAAATGTGATCCTAGAGGAGAGGACAGAGCCTCACAAGTCATCACACTAAAACCAGCTGCCAGTCTGACAGCCCAGAGGGACAGGAGACCTGGAGCCAGATGAGGTACCCATAGCACCTCTCCTGGGAGCCGACACCACTCTTCTGGTGCCCTAGAGACTCCAAATGCCTTGCTGGGTGACTAAGTTCAAAGTCAAGCTGGCCTCTTACATACTATGTTTTCTTATGACTATGTGACTCCTTTTCTAGATGCCAAGTGCCACAATATTAGGTAACTCCCTAACAGATATTGTTAGAATTTCTATATAGTTCACATATTTGTTAGTTTATCTCTAAATGTTTTATGCTTTTCAGTTTCTATAATAAACAGGGGTTTCTCTTTCATTATCTCCTTTAACTGGCTATTATTTGTATCAATATAAATCTATTTGCATATTTTATATTATTTTTCTTTGTAAAATTGTGCACAGAATTACTTTACTGTGTTAAGACTTTTGAGTTTCCAACTATAAGTCATATCACATATAAATAGTTTTATTTTGTCATTTTCAATTCTTATGTCTAATAGTTTTCTCCTGTCAATGTTATGTTAAATAGTAGTGGATATCCTTGCCTTGCTCCTGTTCTCATGTGTTTATCCATTAAGTAAAATCCTGACTTTGGGAATAAAGTATATATTATATATATACAGTTATATATACATGTATTTTATTTTTCAAAACTCATTAATTCCTTTTTCTATTCAATGTCTTGATCAGGAATAGGTATTTAATTTTGTTAAAAGCATTTACTATATCTATAGACATCATCATAATTTGTTCACAAATTGATGATTATGGTGAACTATGTTATCCTCAGGGCCTCTCTTAGCAACTTAAAGCCAGTGCATTCCTTCTCAGGTGGCCCCCACCATCATCAAGCCAACAACAGTGTATCCAGTTCCCCTCATACTTCAAATCTCTCTGAGTTCCTCTTTTGCTAACAACCAGAGATCATCTTAAGGTCAAATGTGCCATATAACATAACAGAATCACAGGATGGGAAAGGGAGGCCATCTCATTATAATCATAGGTTCTGGGAATAGGATAGAACATTTGGGGGCCACTTTAGAAATGGTCTCTACCACAGCTGCTCATCATGAACTGGGTTATCTTAGACCCACTAAGTCATAAGCTCAGGAAGGCCTATCAGCAATCCATTGCAAGATGGAAGTTTATATTGGGTTTAGGCATGAGCAAGGCCAGAGTACACAAGTAAGCTGCACTAGCAGATGGCTGAGAGCCCCTGGTCTCAAGGGCAGGTCCTTTATGACCAGCTGACGGAGGTGGAAAAGGCCTCATAGATGGATCATTTGGTACATGGAGCCAGAATGCACTGCTGCCACATGCCCATTCACGTTGGTGTAGCACTAAAAGTGGTGACAGGAAATCCTCCTGGTGGGAGCACTTCAAGGGCTACACTTGGTCATCACTTTGTATGGAAACAGGAGCCCAAGATAAGAATATTCATGGACTCATGGGCTCAGTGATGTAGCTGTTTGGACAGGGTCCTGGGAAGAGAAAGATTGCAATATCATGTGCAAGGAAGTCTAGGGTAGAGGTATGTGGATGGATCTATCGAACTAAAGCATTATTTATCGCAGCATTATTCACAGTGGCCAAGACATGGAGACAACCAAAAGTGCCCTCTGATAAAGGCCTGGATAAAGATGATGTGGTACACATACACAATGGAATACTACACGGCGGTAAGAAAAGATGAAATACTGCCATTTGTGACAACATGGGTGGACCTTGAGAATATTATGCTAAGTGAAATAAGTCAGAATAAGCTAAGAACCATAAGATTTCATTCATATATGGGAAATAAAACTGAAATTCGTGGACTCAGACAACGGTGTGGCGGTTACCAGAGGGATGGGAGGGCAGGGGTGGAGGGGGCCTACTATATGAAGATGGTTTGACTTTGGGTGGTGGACACACAACGCAAAAATATTAACGTAGTGTCTACTACAAACATGTGTTTGGTAAATAGTAGTCATTTTGTTGTTATTATTATTTACAGTAATAGTAAATGAAAAAAAAACAGAATGAAAATAATTCCTTTTAGGCTGATTGTGACTAATAAAACAATAGATTTTAACCACTTCTTTAATATAGCTAAATAATGTTCCTATATCTATAATTTCAAGAATTGTGTGATTAACTGACCTGGTTTTATTACCAGCTCTCTGGGCCTCATTGATACAGTTGAAAAAAAGTACTATGTCCTGTTGCTTTATAGGGTTTCAGTGAATTAAATGAATTTCCAAATGTGACAGTATCTTGAGTGTAGTCACCTACCTTTCTCAGTTCTTTCTCTCTTGCCTTCATTTCCCATCTGGCGTCCTTGTGAAGGGTGTACGGCCATGAAGAAGACCCTGAACAAAGAGGTTCTGTAACTAAGTGAAAATCATTATGGGTCTGTCTGGTGTGACTTCAGGAGGTGGAGCAGCAGAGCCTGGGGGCAGGGGGAGCTGGTGAGCAAATCCAAGGAGAGGGACCTCTGGAAAGACTGGGAAGTGGAGACAAATCTGAGGCTTCAGCTTCCCACCTCCAGTACCTGAGCCCCCCCGGCCACACACACACACCCCTCTGTTATTACTACTGGCTGTTTGGATCTGAGTGACAGGAGCCTTTGACTTTGTCTCCTACCCTCCCAGCCCCCGCTCCAGGCTGAGAAAGACAACAGTCTTGCCTAGTCAATAGTCAGTTGCACGTTAGAGAGCCCCAGCAGCTGATGGCACCAGGAAGGTTAGTCCTGCTACTGGATTTGTCACTTTCTGACTCCAGAAATACCACCCATTCCAGCCTCTGTGTGTTCTGCTCGCTCCCTCTGAGAGCACACGGGCAGAAATTGGATTAAGGGACCACTCACATTAATGTAAACAGGCACATGTATTTGGAGTCCTTTTCTTTTAAAAGCCCAGCAGCCTCCTTTGCACCTGTTGGCGGAATATCAACTTTCTCCGTTTCATTCATGCTGCGTGGGGGACTCAATTATAGTTTCAATTACAAAGTCAACAACATTTGGGAAGCCCCGCCAGGCACTTTCACTTAATCCTCATGAAAACTCTGCAAGGTAGGTGTCATTATGCCCAATTTTTTGGATGAGAGAAATGGGTCTCAAAGAAGTTCAGAAACTTGGACAAGGTCACACAGCAGAGTGAGGATTCCAGGCGAGGCCGCTGGCCTGCGGAGTGGCTGTTCTTTCTAGCAAAGACAGAGTGCTGGGCTTGAAAGATTCTCAGTTAGTTCATGCTTTAAGGCACTACCGCCGCTCCAAGCACATAAGAACAACAAATCAAATACTTTAAAAGTTAATGTTGGCCTGGCCAACATGGCTCAGTGGTTGAGTGTCAACCTATGAACCAGGAGTTCATGGCTCGATTCCCGGTCAGGGCATATGCCTGGGTTGTGGGTTCTATCCCCAGTGTGGGACATGCAGGAGGCAGCCAATCAATGATTCTCTCTCATCATTGATGTTTCTATCTCTCTTACCCTCCCCCTTCCTCTCTGAAATCAATAAAAAAATATATATTTTAAACAAATTAATCTTGGCTCAAAAGCCACCATGAACATCTCCATGGACTATCAGAATGAGCTGGAAAACCAAAATTCTTAAGCACACGAAGAAATCTAACACTTTCTAAGAAAGAAAGCTAATCACATCAAACAGTTCGAAGGGAAATTTAATATACATTAAGTTAAAATAATAGAATTGTCTGGAAAAAAATTTAAGTAATATGTTTAGGTTGCATTGTTCTCAGTGCATCTTATCAAACAGCCACAGTTTCAATTTGTCCTATTAACAATGAAGTTCATTTTGATCACTAAGATAGCACCTGCCAGGCTTCTCTACTGTGTACTCTTTTGCCCTTTGTAACTAAGAAGAATTTTGTGGGGAGGCCATGAGAATGCTATTGCATTTGTGCAAACTACAGTTAACAGTGTATTCAACTGAGATAATGGCAAAGGAGGGTGTATATTTCATAAAACTCTGGAAATAAGAGCCACAAGCTAGGGGAGTTGTTTGAAGATGAGGAATAAGATGTGAGGAGAAGCTAATGCTGGTGTTAAATATTCTGGTGGATGGAGGGGAGCTATGGCACACAGGAGAGCGAGCCCTGGGAAGATGGGAAGTTCAGTCTGTGGGTAGTTCTCACTCCCAAACTGAGAGTCATTACTTTTACTTTGAATTTATTTACAATGTAATATTAAAACAGGTAACATATTCATGTGGTATGAAAATATTTAAAATATACATAAGATTTTATTTGGAAATTAAACAACATACTTCTAAATAATCCATTGGCCCAACCTGTATGGCTCAGTGGTTGAGCATCGACCTATGAACCAGGAGGTCACGCTTAGATTCCTGGTCAGGGTACATGCCCAGGTTGCAGGCTCGATCCCCAGTGAGGGGTGTGCAGGAGGCAGCCGACCCATGATTATCTCTCATCACTGATGTTTCTATCTCTCTCTCCTCCTCCCTTCATCTCTAAAACCAATAAGAATATTCGGGGGTGGGGGGGGAAGAATTAAGTGAGATAGCGAAGGAAAAGCCCTCTGCATTGGTACATGCCTAGCTCAGATCCTCCACACAAGGTATTCCTCCTACTTTTCCACGTGATGTTGTGCACAGGTGTGCGTGTAACAGGTGTGAACACGTGTGTGTATGTGTTTGTGAGTGGGAGGAAGCAGGGCTGGCTGTGAATATAGCACACACTTGGCTCAATTACTCATGGCCACAAAATAAAAAAGTTGCTCCAAGCATTTACAGCCCCCAGGATGATTATAAATCCCACAGCCCTGGCCCCAGGCCAGACCACTCCTTGCCCACCCTCCCCCACCTTCCCCGCTGGAGGCCAGAGCCCTGCTGCCTTACTCTCTCCCTGGATGGCCTGGCCCATGGATGCCCAGGTTCTGGGAGGCCACAGAGCATCAGAGGCTCCAGGGTGGTCCTGAAGGGTTCCGAGCACAGGCCAGGCCCCAGAGGTCTGCTGGGCTCTTTGGAGACCCCCCTCTGGACTGTTTGCCTGCTCTGAGGACCTCTCTAGGTAAGACTGATCAGTCCAGAACCAGTGAGTAGAGAGATACATAGCCTGTCCAAGTGAGAGGTGCAAATCCCAAATCTCCCCACACACTGGAGCTCATAGAACAGGTGGGTAGAGCAGGTGGGTGCACTTTAGGCCCCAGCTTTTCTGAGAAGGTGCTGGAATTCCCATTTCTGTACACCCTTTCCTGTTGAGCTTTGGGAGGCCTGGCAATTTAAAGGACTCATGCTCTGAATCTATTTCTAAACCAACCAACCACCTCCTCCCTGCTGGGCTTTGGAAAGCTGTTTCCTGTGACTTTGCTAAAGGTGAGAGGCACACAGACACCTCTAGAAAGTCAGCAAGAAGCCAGGCAGGCCTCTCAGTTTCCCCAGAGGTTCCAGTTAGCTCCACGGGGTTGGGGGCCGGGTGGTGATCCTGGGGCAAGATGCCCTGGGCAGCAAGTCCATCCTCCTACTCATTCCACTGACCAGGAAAGTGGGGCGCTGACAAGGGGAGGGACTTTCTTGAAGTCACCCAGATTGAAGCAGGTCCAGGCTGAGGTCAGGAACCCAGGAACACTCTCTTGCCTACCTCTGTGTCCCCAGTATCAGAACTAAGGCTTCGAGTGACGCCTTAACAGAGGCTCAAAGTGATGCTGAGCTGGACTCAAAATCACGTCTCTCTCTACTGAACTCAAAATCACATCTCTCTACTCCCCCAAGATGCCACTGAAAAAGTTCTAAACAAGGAAATACTTGGGCCCTGGCTGGGTAGCTCAGATGGTTGGAGCACTGTCCCAAAGTGCCAAGGTTGTGGGTTTGATCCCCACTCTGGGAACATACGATCTCTCTCTTTCTCTCTCCCCCCCGCCCCCCGCCCCTTCCTCTCTCTCTAAAATCAATGGATAGATTTTTTTTTTTAAAGAAGTACTTTGTAAGATCCTACTTGAGGGTGACTGTCTTAGATGAAATATGACTGTAAAATCTGGGCTCTTCCTCCCACCGAGAGGAGGGGCCTCATTCCCCTCACTTTGGAACTGAGCTGGGCTTTGTGACTTGCTTGACAAATTGAATGATGTGGAACTGATGTCTGGGACTCTCACAGCTAGTTTCCCCTAACATCATACCAGCTATGGGAGGGAAGCCTTGGACGCTCCAGGTCAGCCTCTCTGCTGGAACCCCACTTAGGTGACCACCATGGATGCCACGTGGAGCAAAGAATCACC
Organism: Myotis davidii; assembly: GCF_000327345.1. NCBI lineage: Eukaryota > Metazoa > Chordata > Mammalia > Chiroptera > Vespertilionidae > Myotis > Myotis davidii. Next base: position 2,575,336 of record NW_006383012.1, on the reverse strand, counting down.
TCACTGAGCCCTGCACAAATTCTTGCCCCACAAAATCACGAGCTATAATACTGGTAGTTGCCTTAATCTACTGAGCATTGGTGCTGTTACACGGTCATAGGTAACGGCAAGAACTGTTCATCTTGAACATACCAGAGAACAGAGCAGCTGGCTACTGAGTCCTTTCTAACTCAAGTACACACACCCCTGAATTTTATACACTTTGGATGCATGGCTTTCTTTCAAGCTTCTCTTTTTTTTTAATGTTTTTGTTTGTTCCTATTTTAAATATATTTTTATTCATTTCAGAGAAGGGAGAGAAAGAGAGAAACATCAATGATGAGAACCATTGATCGGCTGCCGCCTGCATGCCCCCTACTGGGGGATGAGCCTGCAACCCAGGCATGTGCCCTGAACAGAATCAAACCGTAATCTCCTGGTTCATAGGTCAACTGACCCTCAACCACTGAGCCACACCAGCCGGGCTCAAGCTTCTCTTAAATCTATTCCTGACCCCAAATATTACAAATGTGAATGTGACTTGGATGCCAACTGGCACAAAATATTAAATCTAAGTCTTATTGAGCAACCACTGTATGCAAACCACTCTGTTCTCATTTAATTCTAGAACCACCTTTTAAGATACTTTCACCCTAGCTGGTTTGGCTCAGTGGATAGAGCATCGCCTGTGGACTGAAGGGTCCCAGGTTCGATTCCAGTCAAGGGCACATGCCTGGGTTTGTGGGCTTGATTCCCAGTGGTGGGCATGCGGGAGGCAGCAGATCAATGATTCTCTCTCATCATTGATGTTCCTATCTCTCTCTCCTTCTTCCTTCCTCTCTGAAATCAATTAAAAATATATCTAATAACAAAAAAAAGATAGTTTCATGTGGTGTCTCCATTTAACAGAATAAATAGAAACAGAGGTTAACAAACTTGCCTAAGACCACACAGCTAGCAAAAGTCAGAACTGGGATTCCAAACCCCTGCTTTTCTCTCCATGTACCACCTCCCTCAATGGGTGGGGCTTCCCTGGGGCCCTCCCCACATATGAGACACCACACGGGACAGGCGATGTTGGTATCACTAGGGTCTCTGGGGTAGATGCTGGGGTTAGGGTCCAGTGCCCCAGGAGAGCTGCCTCTAGGATGATGAATGAGCACAAACCCCAGGCCCAGCCTTCCCCCACCTGCCTGAGCCCCCTACTCAGGCCCCTGCCACAGCTGTCACCATCACAGCCTCTGATCCAATTACAGACCCCAGAGCCCCCGACGGCCTCCTCCTCCTCCTCCTCCTTCCAGGGCACAGGAAGGCAGAGACCCATCCTGCCTGGGAACAATGCTGAAGCTGGAGGACGAATCTATCAAAGGCACTGCCAGCTGCCACCATCCCTGTGGCCCCCACCCTCTGAGCTCATTCCCTGGGGTCTCAGGCGGCTGGTGCTGAAGAGGGACAGGAATGAGGGCCCTGCGGTGGGGATGTATGGAATCCTGCAGTTGGCTTTGTTTAGACATGGAATACCCCAGGCCTGGGCTCTGCACCTGCTGCTGGAGGAAGTCATCTCCTCCTCCACCCAGAGCACGTTCACGTGCACATGCACACATGTACACACACACACACACACACAGAGAATGTCACCTCCTCCTCCATCCAGAGCACATTCATGTGCACAAGCACACATGCATATGCAAACAAACATGCACACACAACAGTGGAAGTCACTTCTACCTCCCACCCAGTGGCTTCCCAATACACTATTGGCTTAAGATACCCAGGCCTGGATTAACTCTGGGCTTCACCGTTTATTCATTTGGTGACTCTGGACCTGCTCCTAATCTAACTTTCTGTTTCCTCATCTGTAAAACGGGTTCATCACAGCACCTGACTTATGGGTTTTTATATCCCAGGTCCTCACCAAATCCTTGTTGAATAAACCCAGAATTGCCCACCCCTCAATCTATCCATTCATCCTTTATGGTGCAGGTCCCTGACTCCCACTGTCCTCCTTACCTCCCTTCCTTCCCTCTAACCCCACCCCTACCCAGCTGGGCTTGTCTTCAGTTGCTCTTTATTAGGCCTTCCCCATCCATCCCTAAATGCTACTTTCCCCCATGATTCTGAGGGCTGGAGTGGGTGGTCAGACAAACTTTGGGTGTTTAGAAAATGAATCCAATACTTGGAAATAAGGCAACAAGCCTGCTGGATGCTCTTTCAAAGCCACAATAGAGCACTTTCCAACAGATGCCTATGGGTCACCTGAATCCCTAGAGCAGCGGTTCTCAACCTAAGGGTCGCGACCCCTTTGGGGGTCGAACGACCCTTTCACATGGGTTGCCTAAGACCATCAGAAAACACATATATAATTATATATTGTTTTTGTAATTAATCACTATGCTTTAATTATGTTCAATTTGTAACAATGAAAATACATCCTGCATATCAGATATTTACATTATGATTCATAACAGTAGCAAAATTAGTTATGAAGTAGCAACGAAAATAATTTTATGGTTGGGGGTCACCACATGAGGAACTGTATTAAAGGGTTGCAGCATTAGGAAGGTTGAGAACCATTGCCCTAAAGAAAGGTCACTTTGTTTGATGCACTCTTTTTTACAGATTAGGGCACAGATTCTGGAAAATTAGATGTTAACTTCAAAGAAATGGAGGATTGGGAAGTTGGACATGATTCTTAGAGGCTAGAAAGATAACCCAAAGGTTATGGTTTTATGGACCTATAGCATGTTTGTCATCCTGCTAGCTCCCTCGTTAATGAGATAAACAATTTCTGGGACATGCTCACTATATTGTGGATGAGAATCGTATTTTCAACTTTTCAGAAAGTATGCTTCAACCTGATCTCACGTCCCGGAAGGAGGCCAGAGCTGGGTGGAAGGACCCGAGGGTGAGAATCGGCAGGAAGAACGCTGAAGCCACTGCTGATGATGACAAGATGCAGAGGGAGGCTGAACTTAAGGTAGGGATGTGCACCTGTGTCCTGAGAAGATGGTGATCTTAGGATGCTGATGGTAATGCTGTGGGGCGTTGGCTGGTGGACAGAACCACAGAGGACTGATTGCCGAATTACAGTGGTGAAACCAAGTGGCAATAGAGAGCCAGGAGCTCAGTGGTCCCTCTCCTAGACCTGAGAGGAAGCAGATAAGAAAGCATGGTCTCCATCAAAATGGTCTCAGGAATGAGAGATTTCACAGGAAATCCTTAAGGGATTAAAGGAAGGTTTCAGGTGTTAAGATTGAGGCTTAGAGATATGAGAGGTTTGGGGGAGTGGAAGACGGCGAGCTGCAAGCACCTGCTCCCCAGGTCCAGGAATGAGGGCAGCAGGAGACAGGACGCCTCTGGAAGGGAAGCTGAGGTGTGAGCCTGTGACAGGCGAGGCAGGCCCGGCTTCCTGCCAAAACAGGGTCTTGTGCGGAATCAGAGTCAGGGTTGCCTCAGGTCTGTGTTTTCCTGGTGGCTGGACTCACTGGCTAGGCTGGAGGAGACGGCCACTGAGTTAGTCACACCCATTTAGACTCTTGGCTTCCAACCAAAGCCCTGTAGAAACCACTGATGTACAGGGGTACAGGGAGCAGCCGCCAGGCCCCCGAGCTGCACACACTGAAACATGAGGGCTACGATCACCCCGAGCCCCAGAACTGCGGGCAGGCAGGGCCCTCGGCAGGAGCCTCCAGGTTCCTTCTATTAAGGAGGCCTGTGAGTCAAGCTGGGAGGTTTAAAACGACTCTCCCTTCAAGATAGGAATTCGCTGAAATCCCCCACAAAAGAAAACAAATACAAAAACGGGGGCAGTGGCGCACTCCCCTGGCTGGCCTGAATGGAGGCACTCTGGTAGGTCATTTCTGGGAACCCAGGCCTCCAGCTCCAAGCCCTTTCTGTCCAAGTTCTGCAAGTCACGCCCCCCAGGCCCCTGAGCCCTGCACCCAGCTGCTGCCCACTGTTTACCTTAGTTCAGATGCAAGTTTTACTTTCTCTTCGAATAAAAGCAAAATCCTAAAGTCTGGTGCTTTCCCTTTGTAC
>NW_006383012.1:2561017-2571246 GCF_000327345.1 Myotis davidii | reverse complement strand
CAGCAGGCCTGACTGCTCGTGAGGCCAGATTTTCCTGGTTGATAGGTATTATACGTGGCCCACCTGGGCCCTGCCCTGACCGGATTTCCAATCTTCAGGGGGGAAAGGCTGGAGAAACTGCATCTTCAACAACCACTCCAGGTGAACTCGATGATGAGACAAGGCCTGGGTAACGTAGGTGTAGATTAGAACCCCTCTGGTTTGCTAACGAGATAGTATGGGGTCCTGCATCCATTTCTAGATAAAGTTCTGGCTAAATTATTCCAGATTCATCCCTAGGTGGTCCCACAGAGTGCAGGTTCTCTCTAGCACCCACTCCCCCTTCTCTGTGGGGAAAACCAAGTCAAAGACAACCAGGGCCAAGGCACCAAGAGTCTGTAGGAGGAGTCACTAAGGCGAGAGGCAGCCCGGGGGGCCCAGGGGATGTCCCACTGGCGACGGATATTTTTCCATTGACTTTTTTTTTTTTTAGAGAGAGTGAAAAGAGACACATGGACATGAGAGAAACAAGATATGTGCCCCTGACTAGAACTGAACCTGCGATCCTTCAGTCCATGGGCTGAGGCTGTAATCACTGAGAAAACTGGTTAGGGCTCCACCGCTTTCTAATAGAAAGCTTTAGGCAAGTTACTTCACCCTCATAGAAGGTAGGGTTGCCGAAACCGGTTTGGCTCAGGGGATAGAGCATTGGCCTGCGGACTGAGGGGTCCCGGGTTTGATTCCGGTAAAGGGCATGTGCCTTGGTTGTGGGCATATCCCCAGTAGGGGATATGCAGGAGGTGGCTGAGCGATGTTTCTCTCTCATCGATGTTTCTGGCTCTCTCTCTCCCCCCCTTCCTCTCTGTAAAAAAATCAATAAAATATATTTTTAAGAAAAAGAAGGTGGGGTTAACAGACTGGGGTTAACACCACCCACCGCCAACTTGTTGCCCTGAAGTGACATGATAAAAGGCCTTTTCGGTATTAGGTAAGTAATAACCTGTTTAAATCGGGCACAAGAGAGAAAGCTGCTGCTCTGAAGAGAAACTAGCAGGGCCTTTGCAGGAAAGGGCTGCCATTTTATTAACAAGATTCCATTCAACAGCTGCTGCACCGCTTTCTACATCACAGTTCAACCTGTTGCAAGTACTAGGTGCCTTGGCTGAAAGCAGCCAGTTTATAACTGAGCTGCAAGCAGTTAACACGTAGCTCATAAACTCCTGCAACAGAGAAACCTCAGGAATATCACACGTCAAATGCTGCTGGAACTCTAATAAAGGAGGAATTAGAGAGGAAACTAGACTGAAAAAAATGGAGGAAGGGCTGGCATGTGTCAAGGGCCCCCTCTAGCGGTGCTGGAAATAATTGAGATAGAGGATATTGGGAGAAAAAATAGCGGCACAGGCAAAGCTGAAGAAAGCATCAACCTTACTAACCTTTGCAGTCATCATTTCTAATTCTGAGATGCTATGATAGATTCCTGTTTGAAAACCTCTTCTAGCAAAAGCGGGTGCCTTAGAGGTGACACAATTCTTTACTGGGTGACACGTTAACTGCCTCTCAGACCTGAGTCCCAAATGATTTGGCTTTACACCATGTCCTTCAAGTTCAATTTTCTGTTGTGGTTTTTCTCTCACTATATATATTCCATATATATATATATTTCCATGTTTCCAGTCTTTGTAAACCATTTTTTTTTTAATCCTCACCTAAGGATATGCTTAGAGAGAGGGGAATAAGGAGAGAGAGAAACACTGATGTAAGAGAACATCAACTGGTTGTCTCCTGTTCACAGCCCAATGGAGGATCAAACCTGAAACTTAGTTATGTGCCCTGACTAGAAATCAAACCCACAACATTTCAGAATACGGGATGACGCTCCCATTAACTGAGCCACACCAGCCAGGACAATAACCATTATTTTTAATGGCTGAATAATTGTAGACTTAACTGATGAGGCTAGAGCAGGACTTTGGTATCACTGTACACTTGAATATTTTATATAATCAGCACGCCAGGCATTGGTCTGACCAACACAGAATCCATAAAAAATGACACTCAAATGCTAATGTTCTCTTTGCAGTGGACTTCTACCCACTGATGCAATGACTTGAGAGAGTAAATATATCCATGCTCTCCCTGCAAACCTAATCTCTGTGCTGCCTCATCTTCCTGCAGCTACTGGCTGCCACAAGGGCTGTTACACCCAGGAGACTCTCTGTCTCTAGGAAGGGGAGACTGAGTGCCACACGGTGGCAGATTTATGGAGCAATTCTGGCATCTTCCAGGCGGAAGACTGGCAGCCAGTCCCCCTAGGACATTGAGACAAGTGACCTGCACCAAAATAGGTGAGGTCTGAAGAAAAAGGGGGGTGAGGGGTAAAGAGGTAAAGAAAACGAACGATGGTGACTCACCCATAAACTGTTACTCTAACACAGAGGATTAACCAAAACGGTACAAACACAACACCATCTCCCCCATTTTCATAGTTCACCAGGGAGAACAAAGACCTAACACGTCAAGGAGTGCCCTCTGTCAATGAGTCCCCTCTATCAGAGTCCCCTCTATCAACGCAGGGAAGCCTAGGCTTCATTCTGGCTCTGCCAATTATTAACCCTTTGAGTGCCAATCAATATCCTAGGAACTATGCTAAAATTGCCAAGTCATTTTTGCTGATTTTACAACAGTTTAGGAAAAAAATTATGAATCGCAAATAAATATTCAAAAAGTTACATATTCAAAAACGTAAGGAAACCTTCCTTCTAGAGAGGTATCTGAATCACCCCCCTTTATCAAGAATTACTTAATGAAGCCAAAAGAAAGGCCACACCACATCTCTAAGCAGTAGACCACTGAAACAGATTCTGTCATTTTTCACAGAGGAAAAGAGCTACCTGCTTCTCCCAAAAGTATGAAACCTACGGAACAAGGGTATCTCTATTGCTTCATCTTCACAGAAAAGCAGAGGGTAATTTCTACCTAATAACATATAATTTCAAAAGAAATCCTCAAATAAAGAAGGAAAGACATTCCTAGTTTCTTGATAGGAGGTAAACACTTTGCTGCCACAGTTTTAACTGCATTAGTGTGCCTCTGTTTTCCATCTGCTCTTCCCCTGTTGAATATGCAAATTCAAATTACTTATTCATGTTCTAGGTTAAGAGGATATATGCCTGAGTAAAGGTGAAGAAAGATAAAGAATGTCATTGCTACTATAAAAATTCCTTGACAGTGAACACTTTCTGCTCCTCTCTGGCAAGCATCCCAGCAGCATGATGCCACTCCCAGGGTAAGGTGACCATTTGCTGGGTGACAGGAATCTTAATGTTTGCTTTTCCTCAGCACTGGATTCTCTCTTTGTGGGAACTGAACAAAAGTGCTAGTCCTCTACCCTGAAAGTTGTTATGAGAGAAACTCCATTTAAGAATGAACTAAATGTTTTTAAACTCAGGGTTGCTATTGCTTAAATACTTACAAAAAAAAAGGAATTCTCCAATTCACCTTATACCTTTTCTATACTTCTATTATATGACTATTATACCACTAGTCATTTTTCTCTAAATTGCATCATTTTCTTTAAAATTAGTACTTTTTTACTTATTTTGACAAAATGCTTAACCCATTTTTGCTAATCATCCCATATTTTATTTATTTTTTAAATATATTTTTATTGATTTCAGAGAGGAAGGGAGAGGGAGATAGAAACATCGATGATACAGAAAATCAATGACTGGCTGCCTCCTGCACACCCCACAATGGGGATTAAGCCCGCAAGCCAGGCATGTGTTCGGACAGGGAATAGAACTGTGACCTCCTGGTTCATAGGTTTACACTCAACCACTGAGCCACGGCAACTGGGCCATATTTTATTTTTTCTAAAGTTGCAAAAAGCTTTATAAATGTTACTCTTAAAACCACATTACCAAGTTCTATTAAATAGATTGCCATCTTAAATTAAAAATAATTTTTAAAGGACTGTTATGAGTTTAAAGCAGGGGTTCTGTCCGGTTTGGCTTAGTGAATAGAGTGTTGGCCTGCAGACCAAAGAGTACCAGGTTCGGTTCCGGTCAAGGGCCCGTACCTTGGCTGCAGGCTCCTCCCCAGCCTGGGCTCTGGTCGGTGCTTGTGCAGGAGGCAATCATCAATGTGTTTCTCTCACATCGATGTTTCTGACTTTCCCTCTCTCTTCCACTCTCTCTAAAAATCAATGGAAAAATATCCCAGGGTGAGGATTAACAAAAAAAAAATCAATAATAATAATAAATATAGCAGGGGTTCTAACCCTCATTGAGAGTCAGAATCACCTGGGGGAATTCAGAATTGAAGTGACCAGGACACCATCCCGTTAGGATTTTGATCCAACTGGTATAGGGACAGACTCCCACAGTGTTACATTTTTAAAAGCTTCCTCCATGAATTTAAACATGCAGCCTAGATTAGGAACCACTGATATAATTCAACAGAATATTAAACTATTTTTAAAATCTTCTTTTAGGTGAAAACAGACCTTTTTTAAGGCAAAATAAAACATATTTAAGAAAAATTTGTTTCTAATTGTACAACTATAAATGAAGCCACATAAAACACAAAATTTTAAAAAGCAAAACTAAGTCATAAAACCAATTATTTAATTGAAGCTATAAAAAAAGAGGCAATATAATTGATAAAATAATTAGGAAAAGATATTTAGCATGTTTCAAAGATTTAAAACAGTAACAGGACACTTTACAAAAAGTTGTGTGGGAAATGAAATTCTTAAACTATACATAGAAATGTAACATTACAGAGTATCTTATAAAATACAATGACAGAAATATAAAAGGACAGTGTGTGCTCTACATCTGAAAACTATTAATGACGACCAGATATTTAAGTTTAAATTTACAGTTCCTGGGAATGAGAATCATAATACTATACATATCTTCCAAACCAGTGGGCAACAGTTTCCAATTAACCATGAGTGGTATCATCTTCTACAAAGTCTTTGGCCATCTCTGCTGTGATCACATCGATATGACTAACCTGAAGAATAAATGCCAAAAATAAAATCGTTAAATATTAAAGAAATGTATCAGTGTTCCCACTGTACAGGGTAATAGTTAAAATATACAGCCTATTACCTGTAAGTTTTACATATCAAGTCAAATGACTGATTCTAAAACAAGGACTGAGAAAACCTTTATTTATAATGGTGTTTGTTCCATGTGTGAGTTTAAAAATATTCTGCCTTTTAATGCTCTGAAAATATGGACAAGAACTTATGCCTAAGTATTCTTTTGCTATTTCAGAGAACATTAAGGCTTATTAAAACACCAAGTAAAACGGCCCAGCCAAATATAAATCAATGTACATAACAGTTAAAGACTTCATTAAGAAGCACTGAATGACTAGATAGGAAGACACTGTCTCTTAATGCCAATGGAAAAAAAAATCAGTGCAGTGAATGCCACAAGAAAACTGCTAAATCTCCTGGGCACTTTAAGTAAAGTTTTTTCTTTACAAAGACCTCATCAGATAAGCAACAACTTTCTAAGATTTCTTTCATGACTTAAGTAACACAAAATAAGAATTCAACAAACATAATGGATTACATACTACATAAACTTAAACTTCATGTAAAAAAATTTACCTTATTTCTGAATTTTACACCATAGAATTTGTCAGCTGACTCAAGCAGTTCAGGCCTAAAAGTAGTTGTAATAAATTGAGCATGTACAGCAAGATCTACAATAATATCTGTAAAAAAAAAAAAAAAGTAATTTAATAAGACCCTTTTCTTAGATCTTAAAATTTAAAATGCAACTATCTTTACTCTTACTTAATATTCAAAACAGCCTGTGACTCTATTTTTATGCATATACCTACAAAAATTACCACCTTAATTTCTTAAATTAGAAATAAATCTTTAACCCTAATATCTTAGTTCCAGAATATAAAGAAGCAGTAACTTCTAACACAGCATTAGAAATAATGTGAGAGCAAAACGCCTTTCCACAGCTACCACTCCCAAAGATATATTTTTTTTAATTGGACTTACTGGTGTTTTTATTTTAACTTATTGATTTTTTGTTTATTAGAGTAAGACAGAAAGAAACATTACTTCATTGTTCCACTCATTCATGCACTCACTAGTTATCTCTTGTATGTGCTCTGACCAGGAATCAAGCCCATAATCCTGGCACATGAGCTTCTAACCAACTGAGCTAGCCTGCCAGGGCCTTCCCAAAGATCTTCTGAACTTACTAAAGATCAAATACAGATTCTTTAACCACATAATCAACAATGTGGTTGAAACTACATTGAAATACTCAAACATTGAAATACAAGTTTTAAAATGAGCAACTTCTACATTAAAAAGTTTAACTCAAGTAGAATTTTCTTTTTTTATTGATTTTTGGAGTGAAGAAGGGAGAGAGGGAGAGAGAAAGAGAGAGATTGACTGACTGCCTCCTACATGCGCCCTCAGACTGGGCATTGAACTGCAACGTAGGTATGTGCCCTGACTGGGAACCAAACCCAAAACCTTTTGATGTTCGGGACAATGCTCCAATAAATTAAGCCACACTAGCCAGGGCAGTAGGATTTTCAATTGATTCAAAAAATTACATCTTTCTCACAGAACTTTGCAAAGAAGTCTAATGTTAAATTTTAAAAACCTATTAAAAGATAAATTTTATTTACTAGTACATATCCTATCTAGTAACCCCAAATCTCTCAGGCAATAAGAAATCACTATAAAAAAGTTAAGCTATCATTTTAGAGCATGTTCTCATTGATAAGTGTAAATCCCAAACTGTACCTGACACAGCCTTTCTGTGCTGAGCATCCAGAGCCTGGTCAATCTCATCAAACAAGTAAAAAGGAGCTGGGTCACATTTCTGAATGGCAAAAATGAGAGCAAGAGCTACCAAGGATTTCTGTCCACCTGAAAGCTGTTGCATTTCCCTCATTTCACCTTGTTTTCCTGTAAATGACACCTAAGAAAACATTTGAGTCAATATCCTAAAGGGGTCGAATACAATCACCTCTTCAAATTAAATTGCATACAATGCATCTACTTAGATTTGCAAAATATTTACAAATTACACTATGATAATTACTGAGGAAAACTGGATGTAAAAGCATTTACCCTGATTCCAACTCCAGTGAACTGGTCAACTGATGGGACACTACTTTGTGACCCAGAACCCCTCTCACTTTCACCACTCCCTTCTCCTTCATCCTGAGACTGGCTGCCCTCAACATCTCCTTTCTTCATCACCAAAGTAGCTTTGCCACCAGGTACCAGCTTCTGAAATACTTCACTGAAGTTCTTGGATACCTTAAAATAAATAAATAGATAGATATATAAGGTTGTGTGTCAATTCAAATATAAATTTTGCTTATATGGAACTATACATATTACTGCTTAAAACAAAGACAAGTATGTAAAAGCAATCAGAAGTATTTTTTTAATATGCATTTTTTAATTGACTTTTTTTAGAGGGAGAGAAGGGGAGGGAGGGATTTAAAAAAACAAATAGTATGTAAATGATAGCATGAGCCGGCTCAAAACAATGACCTGAAGGCCTGTTCCTCTTGGGAATAAAGCAAAAATGTGAAGACTGCAGTGGCGACATCTATTTGTTGTTCCACTTATTTATGCATTCATTGGTTGATTCTTGTACATCCCCTGACTGGGGATGAACCCAAAACCTTGGTGAGTGGGAATAATGCTCTATGCTACCCAGCCAGAGCCAGAAGTATTTTTTTTTTTTTAAGAACAATAACAGATGTGATCCTTTTAAGAACTGTGTAGCTTTGGCCAGTGGTGTGGCTCATTTGGCTGGTTGTCATCTTGTGCACCAAAAGGTTGACAGTTTAATTCTCGGTCAGGGTATGTGCCCTGATTGTGGGCTCAATCCCAGGTGAGAGGTGTGCAGGAGGTAGCTGAAAGATGTTTCATTCTCATATTGATGTTTCTCTCTCTCCCCTCCTCTCTCTCTAAAAAATACAATGAAAATATTTTTTAAAAGAACTGTAATCTTTAAAAAAAAAAGAAGACAGCTGTGTAAAACATTCTAGTTAATATGTTAGCAACTTATATGCTGAATTTATTCACATGTATTAGATCCAACTATCAGTGGGGAAAAAATTCTTACAAACTGAAAAATAAACTGAATGATAGCTGGAGCTTTTGTCATGTACGTTTATTTGCTACTAAAAGAAACACCACCCTAGCCGGCTTGTCTCAGTGGATAGAGCAGTCAGCCCTTGGACTGAAGGGTCTCTGGTTCTGCTCCAGACAAGGGCACAATACCTCGGTTTCAGGCTCAATTCAAGGCCCCAGTCAGGGTACATGCGGGAGGCAATCAATGTGTCTCTCTCACGTACATGTTTCTCTCTGTATCTCTCCCTCCTGTCCCCTCTCTTGGGGGGAAGGGGGGGGGGGTTGGAGGAAACATACCTGTTTGAAAGTTAACTGAATAGCTTCATATTTTCGAAGTTCGAGTACATTCATCAATTCCATGATTGATTTGTACCCCCTATCCAATTCTTCTTGTCGCTTTATTAACTTTTCCTTTTGCTCAGAGAAATTTACAAACTGGTCTAAAGCTTTTTTGTTAACATGACTGTACTTCTTCAATTCTGTGTTGCACTGTTCAAGTTTTCGAAACAACTATAAGGAGGGAAAAAAATGTATATGTAAATTCATATACAGGAAAATTTGCAATGAGATTTCAAATTTAAAACCAACTAGATTTACCTGTTTGAGACTCAGTGTTTGGTATTTTTCAAATGCTTCCTGGGGAAGTGATCCAAGTTCTCGAATTTTCTTCATACATTCTTCTTTCTTCTTCAGTAGCATGCCTTGTCGATTTGTCATCTTTTCTAGTTCTTTAGTATCATGATTTATAGCATCCATGTGTTCTTTTTCCATATTTTTCCAGCGCTCCATACTCTTCTGAAGGTCCTTAATTCCAGCTTCTGTTTTATCAATGGAATTGTCCAAATCTGAAATGGGGAGAACAACAAATTAAGCCATAATACCTATTTTACAGACAGAATGTTATTTGATCAAAGGTTTTATTTTAATGGTCAAATCTATCAAAATAAATAGGCTTTTTCATGTTTGTTTAAATTTTACTGTGAAAAATTCGTAAAACATTGAATTCAGGATAAATTAGAAGTTTACATGAGAATCATGAGTATAGTTTTTATTATTATTTAATGTTTACCTTTAGAAAAAACTAAGAAAGAATTTTATACTCATGAAGTAGGCGATAAGAAAATTGTTATTTCATACTTTTCTCAATAAAATTAACAATTTACGATCTCAAAATAGTCACAAATATTTCAATAAAACAAAGATTACTATCTATAATCAACACCCTGAACTCTGTTCACTATAGACTGTTTATGATGATGGAAAACAAAAAATCATTACTAGATAATTCTGCCTTTTTGGATGTTTCATTTTGTATTAAACAATGTTATAAAGTGAATAAGCTAAATTTAACTAAAATACCTAAAAAAATTTTACTAAACAATAATTTACCTTCTGATCGTGCCATAGTATCTTTTACTCTTTTATTGATGGCTTCAAGTTCTGAGGTTGTAGCAGTGAGAACAGTACCCCCCTCTGTCTCTCTCAGTTCATTCAGTTCCTGCAACACAAAAGGAACTTATGAGCATTCATCCACAAAATATGAAAGTTAGTTTCAAAATATTATGACTATCAACAGTTTCTATAGCTGTTACATTTGAATAACATTCAGAAAACAAAAAACATACTTTATACAATTGCAAATACTTAAAGTACCATTACAAGGGGCGAAAAGTAATGATATAATTACTAAAGAATTTCTCCACATCTACCTTCTACTGATTAAATATTAATAACTTTTACTGAATACCTAGATTGTGCCAGAATACAAATACAAAACAGTATTTCGACAGTCCTGAAACTGAAGCTTAGAAATATTAAATGATTTATCCAAGATCATACACCAAGTGGCAATGCTAGGCAGGTGGTCACACTGCTAGTTTTTGGTCCCCAAAGTCCCAGTGCTCAAACAGAGCCTCTTATATGCACCTTCAAATAGTTATGGTCATCCAGGAACTCCTGAAGAACATACCTGTTCTACTTGGTCCAAGCGTTTTCTCAAATTCTCATTGAGGTAAGTCTCTACTCGAGTAATAATACCTTCTAATTTAATTCTTTCATTCAGCAACTGTCTGTTTTCCTAAAAGAAAAGAAAATTATTTGT
>NW_006383012.1:2556895-2560969 GCF_000327345.1 Myotis davidii | reverse complement strand
AATGCCATTAATTTGCTGTCATCCCCATTATTTGTGTTCAAATGAGCATTATGGAGTTTTATATAGGGTGTCCCAAAATTCAAGATTTGAATTTTGCGTGAGCATTAACAACAACTACAACAAAAGCCTAATTTTACTTGGTTTATTGAATCAGATTCTAATATCTGTTGCCCTTTGATTTCAATCCCTTCAATTTGATAAGCATTACCAAGTACCAACTATGGCCCAGGAGCAGGGACAATGAAGACAATGAAAACCACGGCTTTGCGTATGTGCCAGCAAAGCCGGGGAGGCCATTTACCCAATGTGCTATTCCATACATAACCCTATACTGTATACTTTATGAATCAATAAAAAAATTTATAAATTTTAATTATAAACCTGTGCTTTCTATCAAAATTACTTCTTGCGGGAATTTTGGGACACCTTATATCATTCCAAAGACTGTATGTTTTCTTCATTTTCTGTCTTCAAATGCTAGGTTTTTGTGCCTGGTTCTTTTTGTAAGCATGCTAACCAAAAATGTTTTTCTTTTCCTGCTTTTAAATCTTTGGACTTAATATTGTTTAAATCTCTGTTTCAATAATAAAATGTTACTAAAATGTTTAATTCAAATAATATTAAATATGTAAAGATGGTCATATCAATAAATATGGCAAAGCTAACAAGTCAAACCTTACTAGTGATAAATATGCACTAAATAAGATAGAATAAAATGGAGATTTCTTGTATAATCCTAACATATACAGAATGGTTTAGGAAAACTTATTAAAATCTTATTTTATTTACTTTTATGGATAAGTCCGTGTCATTTTTACATTTTTTCAATAATCTTTCGCATTTCTTTATTAGCAAGAAAGATACTTTCCACAGTAACAGTTATCAACAATTATTTTTCCTGTCAATTGTACTTGCCTGCTGAAGTTGACGAATTTCATCATTCAGTGCATCTACTCTCTTCTGATCTTCCAGACTAAGTTGGGAAAGCAAATCAGTTCCCAGCTCTGCTTTTAATGATTCTCTGGTGGACTCCATAGCATGCAAACTTGCCTCCAAACTTTGTAAGCTACGTTGCTATAAGACAGATAATTCATTTATTAATAAAGGTATTAGTTACTGTATAACTTATAATAGTAAAAAGTTGGTAACAATCTACATTTGATATTAAAGTGAGCTAAGAATCATATCAACTCAAATTAACTATTAGGTATCCATTACATTTGCTAATTAGAACTATGTAGCAATAATATTCATGATGCACTACCATGGGGTTGTGTGGAATACCATATCCCATATCAGACTAGATAAAAACCTTCACATATATTCATAAGAACCAAAAGTAGTTGTTAGAATGTATTAGGGTAGAATAATTGTGGGTAATTTTTAGAAAAAAAATTTTGTATTAGTACTGATGTACCAAATTAATAGTTTTGTCAAACAGCTTCATGTTTATAAGATCAATATATATTTTCACTGTAACAGCAGTTACAATTTGCTTTCTACTCATTTTAATACTCAAAACAAAATGCAATCAAATATTCAAATAACTCCATAAATAGTACTTTACAGACAAAAATGGTAAATTACAAATTAATTACTATCAGACAGTAATATTATGCCATAGTTCAAAATGCCTATTTGTTGAAAGAATTTGGGAAGTCTGAATGTGGGCTAGGAAAAGAGACTTTGGGTACCCTTGGGTAATAAGTGTGGATAACCTATTTAACATGACCCACCCAGTTCTATATAATGAAAACATCTATAATAAAAGGCATACTTACGAACCTTCGGCATAAAAGTTTTTTCTGACTGCTGCCTCTTCTCTTTTAGCATCTTCATTTCTGATAATATGCTATCTCGAGATGCTTTAAATTTCCTTTGCTGGGTCTCTATCTGCTGCATTTGGTTCATCAACTGGTCAATTTCATTATTAATCCATATGCAAGGCTAAGGAAAATTCTCTCCAAGTTGTAAATATATCTTATGTTCTAAACTCTCTTCAGTTCTTATAAACATTATTTTGTATCCCCTTCCTTTTCTTTACCCTTAAATAGGTTTCCTCAAATTTATGGACCATAAGAATGTTGAATTAAGTGGTGCTCACCCCACCATTTCTCTTTCAAAATAACATGTTATTTTGCTAATAGCTATACCAATCAACCAATCAATATTCTTGGAAAACCCTAGAAGAAGCTAAATGAAATATAAAAGTATTTTTTATCATCTTTTCATTAAACAAATACTTATTGTGTAGTCTATTATGCTTAAAGCATCAATTATATATGGAAGTTATGTATAAAGAGGCCTTCCTCAATGTGAAAGAATAATTCTATCTCACTGGATTATCAAATATGGAAAGGTAATTGGTGTCAATCTCCTTTTTCCTAGTATTTCACTATGCTTTCTTAGTGGTAAAAAGTTGCCAAATTTAGGCAGTTCTCAAAGTATGCTGTGTAGATCTCTGCAAAATCAAAACTAGGATGTTTACTTTTTTCTCAGTGCTGTTGCTTTCACTGATGGCACAGAAGCTATAAACTCCTATTTTTTAAAAATGCCAGCTTCAATTAAGAATATTTTAATGAAGCAGTAAAAATGATTATTTTTGCTGCTCAAGTATCTGTATTTTTAGTATTGTGTGACATAATGTGAAGTACACATAAAGCACTTTTGCCTTAAACCATGGCTGTTTTAAGAAAATGAACAGGCACAACTATTTCAGTTGTAAGCTATACTAGCCATTCTTTTTTATGTGTGTGTGATTTTGAGAGTACCTTTATTAAAGCTGAGGACAGTGAAACAAGGGCTGAACTAGCCACTCTTAGTGGAACACCATTTTTATGGGTTTTGACAGCCATTTCCTCCACCCTACTAAATCTCAGCCAAATGACCACGAGATAATAAAATCTAATGGACATTTGTCAACCTTATATATTTAATTTCTATGAAGAATGTAGTATTTCTAATTACCTCCCCTCCTTCTTCCATGAAACACTATCCTGGTTTTCCTTCTACAATTTTCTGACTAATCCTCTTCAGTTACCTTATAACCTTAAATTTTAGTATTTCTTGAGTTCTTTAGCTCAGAAGTAGACTCACTATTAGCTATTTATCAGCAAAGTAAAGGATCAATGCTAAAATAGTTTTTACTGCTTTCAGAAGTTAGATAAATATAAGCTTCTGTGCTTAAATAAAAGTCAAAGTATAACACATGGAATTTTTTCCCACTGTATATATGAGAAGACACACCTAACATGTAAAAAATTATATATTCTAACCAAAATGCAGTTCTCTCTCTACAGTAGCACAAGACAAAAAGATATTTTCAATATTTCTGCGCAGGTTTTCATTGAGTTTTGCTTCAAGCTCACCTAGTTCTTCTTCCGCTTTTCTAACATCTTTTTGTAATTCAAGTCTAGACTTCCTTGTGTCATAATAACCTCCAGTTAGAGCACCCCGATGACTAACTTGGTCACCTATAAATAAAACATAAGAAAGATAGTAATTCTTTATAACAACTTTACTCAATGATATACTGACTTACAATCAAACAACTAAAGATTTTTATCTATTTAATGAGAATTAAAAAGAATTTAAGTTACTCTGAAAAACATTTGCTTTCCAATATTAAAATAAGCATTTTAAAAAATGTGCCTTTTACTTGTATGCATGCATATAAGCATAACCAATGGACATAAGACACTGGGGGATAGTGGAGGCTAGGGGACTGTCTAGGGCGGGCTCCCTGTTCTGATTAACCTCACTGAGCTGCAGTGGGAATGAGATGTGTTCTGAAATATATTAAGCACTGCATAATGGCACATTGCAAATGGTATTGCTATGCCAGGAGGACTTGAGGCTCAAGGCTTAAACACAGCTTCATTTGGAGTGTCATTCAGAATGCAGTTCCTCAAGTACCATTGCTTCTCTTGACTCCTGGGCTCTTACAAAGTCCGAAAATTGCATTACACGTAATACAGACAGAAATTGTGATGTAACTGTCTTTTGGCACGTTGCTTTCTCGTAAATAGGAGAATGATCAGTAACCAAGAGGATGGATAAGAGAGTTTATATTAT
>NW_006383012.1:2550932-2555532 GCF_000327345.1 Myotis davidii | reverse complement strand
TGTCAGTGATTGCTGAGAAATACAGTGGTGGAGACATTGATTTCATTACAGAACAACGAGGACTTTGTCATGCTCAGATAGGGAGAGCAATGGCATCTTTAAAACCAATAATAAATAAATAAATAAATAAAAATAAATAAAAAATGTGCCTTTTAGGTGAGCCCAAACCTCTGCTAGAAAAGAAGTGCTAAAGACTAATGGAGACATGTGAACAGGACACAGAACTAGCTTGGAATTCCCACTGGCCATATTTGGGAAAATTTGATAAAAAATAAGTGACAATGTAGTAACACATGGAATAAGAAAAGAATCCATTAATCATACTGATACTTTAAAAATAAGAATAAAAGGAGAGGGCTTTCTTTACAGAACAGTGACAGCTAATAAATATAGAAGCAATAAAAGAATAACCATTCTGAAACCCCCAGTATATTAAATGAGTCAGACAAGGATCAACAAAGGATGCTAAAAAAGTTGTGGGGGAACATGATATTCAGTATTCTTGAAGGACAATCCCACATATCATTTATTAATTTAAAAAGGGAAAAAGGTACTTTGCTAGTGGTCAAACTTAGCATCACCAACAGTGGGACACATTACGTGATACTATATGTACATATCACTATGCCAAGAATTTTTAACCCTCATCTAATGATAAGGAAGCAAGAAGACAAATCCAGAGAATGGACATTTTTTGAGAAAGTCAATTTCTGTGGGTAGGAAGAAACAGGAGAAACTGTCCTACATTAAAAGAAACTAAAGAGAAGACATTGCCTGCATCCTGGATAGAAAAATAATTTGAATGTGGTAATCACTTCATAAGATATATAAATGTCAAATCACTATGTTGTATACCTGAAACTAATATAATATTGCATGTCAACTATACTGTAATTTAAAAAGAATTTTTTTTTATTTTGGGGCAATTGAGAAAATTTGAATGTAGACCCTTTTTAGATTTTATAAGGTTAATATTAAATTTCTTAGGTGTAACAATGATATTATAGTTATAAAGGAGAATCTCCTATTCTTAGGAGATACATAATTTTTAGAGATCAAGTGTCATTATTTTAAAACTTATTCTCAGATGGTTCAAAACAACATTTTTACCTATATAGAGACAAAGCTGGAGGGTGGTTTACCTTCTTTCATCAACACATAAGTATTATAAAGAGAAGGGGGAAAAAATGAAGGCAAGTGAACCTATGTATAAGAGGTTCTTAACCTGGATTCCACAGATAAAATTTAGGAGATCCTTGGCTTGAGTGGGAAAAAATTTATATCTTTATTTTTAAATTTATATCTTTATTTTGTTAATCTCAAATGAAATTTAGTAATTCTTTCTAAAATGAATGAGACAAGAACTACAGTACTATTATTATCAGTACTTGTGACTTTGTTATCAAGAAAAATAAAAGATATTTTCTATCAGATAACACTTGTCACAAATCTCAAAATATTTACATGCAGCAGAGTGCTTCAAAATTATGACTTACTAGAGGCCTGGTGCACGAATTCATGCATGGGTGGGGTTCCTAGGCTTGGCCAGCAATCAGCAGGGCCTGCCCGCTGGGGATAGAAGTGGGGGTGGGATGAGGGAGGGGGACAGGGCATGGGAGGTTGGCTGTGGGAGTGCACTGACCACCAGGGGGCAGCTCCTGCATTGAGCGTCTTCCTCCTGGTGGTCAGTGCAAGGCACAGCGACTGGTCGTTCCATTGTAATGGTTGCTTAGGCTTTTACATATAGATTAGACCCACTGCTAAATCCTGTTTTTGAATACTTAAGAATTACTATGTCATATTTTTTTAAATGTTGTGATAACCATGCCAATGTGCCAATATAATTTATGGGTTTTTTTATGATCAATGTTTAAAAACATTGAAAAAGGATCCATAGGCTTCATTCATCAAAGAGCCAAGGGAATCCATGGTGCAAAAAAAGGTTAAGAACCTCTATTATAGACCAAATGATTATACTTAACAGACATCAACTAAATATAAAGTGTGGACCCTGTTTGGATTCTGACTTAAATAAACAATTTAAAAAATAAGAATTGGACATAAATTTTTAAATACTCTTAAAACTTAAATGGGAAATAAATCCCATTACAAACCTTCCAGGGTAATGCAGTCCATAGTGAAAGCACGGGCCAACTGGGTTGAAACTTCCATGCTACGACAAATCAGTGTTTTTCCAAACACATGTTTGAAGGCTTTGTCAAATCTGGGATTGTACCTCAATTTACTTATCATAGGAATAGCATCCTAAAAATGAATATATTGTTAGAAAACAAAGAGACCACAACACAGTTAATTAAAACATGCTAGCAGAATTATTAATTACATCTTTATGAAACAGAAGTAAACGCAAATAACTTTATATTTCAAAACTATAGGTTTTTATATTGAAGAAGTTAGAAAAATCATTCTGCTAAAATATCCTGGAAATAGTGCCCATTTAATCATCTAGGTTTTCAATAGTAGAGCAGTGATAAAGAGCTTAGTAAACAAGCTGCCTAACTTCTCTATATAACAGTTTTTTCATTTATATAATTGCAATAACAGTATCTTTCTCATAAAGTTACTAAAACTAGACAAATTAATATATGTGAAACAGGATAGCATCTGTCACATAAAAAGGCAAAATAAATGTAAACTAATAGTGTTTCCTCAAAATGTTTTAATTTTATTTTATATCTATTTTAGTCAGAAAAATAGTTTTCGGATAAAATAAGAATAAAAGGAGAGGGCCTTCTTTGCAGAACAGTGACAGCTGTTTTGTTTAGGTAATGAAAGGGAAGCACACTACATGCATTCTTTTGTCTTGCTTCATTCACAGGTAACATTTGTGACTCAATTTCTCCTCCCCAAAATTCAAATATAATTTATAGATTTAAAAGAAAAAGCTGGGCCCTTTGAGTAGCTTATAAGATTCTCACTATTCCTCTGAAATTGTTGATCTTTTTCATAAGGTTTTAGCTCTAACCTTAGAGAATAATAAAACAGTTGCTACTATCATGAACATTCTGAAAGCAAATACCTCAAAGTACTTTCCAAAAATATACCAGCTAGTAACAAAAGCAACATTACACTTTCAGGCCTATCATCTTGCTAGATGTTTTAAATTTAATTTATAAGCCATTTAAACAGTGTATTTGAAAAACTTACTACTCATTTTAAATGACAGTTCCTCAGGGAATTCTCCAACTACCTAACCTTAATTTTGTCTCCCTAGAATACATTCTGAAAGTATCCTCCATTTCTGTATTTTAATACTTTGCACTGTTTCCAATGATTTGTTTCATGTTGTGACTGTGCTCTATGGGGAAAAAGGCGTATTTATTTCACAGACCATGTGAATTCTAATGTAAAGTGCCTGTGCACTAAGCACGGATTGAACATGAGGAAAAGTAATTTATTGAAAGAAAGACCTTAACAGGCCAACTCACATTGGTTTCAGGATAGGCAGTATCCCTTACATCTAACTTATTAAGAGGCAGAAAAGTGACCTCCCCAGGAAGATTCATTTTATTAAACTCCATCAAAATCTTCGTGCTGACTTCGTCTGAATCAACAATATGATAAAATAACCTACATGTAAACAGAACAAAACACAGTTTTATTGTTAGACATTTTTTAATCACTAGACTTTAAAGTGTTATAAACATTTAAACTATTCACTTCCTTTCTATGCAATCCAATTTATATGTGGGTGGAGAGAAGAACTACTAAGAAAAATCAAATTGTTACCACTCTAAGGAAAAGCCCCAAAAGGGGAAAGTTCTAGCTTCTACAATTAGAAACAAACACTTGACACCTACACATTTAATTAGAAAATTAAGTGAGGATACAAGAAGATAATGGGGGGAAAAGAAGATAATGGGAGACATACTAAAACTACAAAAAGGTGTTTCTTACTCTTTATTTCCTCTTTCCTTTAAAAACTCAAAATATCAAGCAAATAATCTCACCTGTTTCCAGCAGTGACTTCCACACATGTGTAGAAAGCAGGCTCACACTCAAAGTTATTCATCACTATGCCATGATAGCCATTTTGAACATGCTGATTTATTCCTTTTCGACGAAAGTGGTCTAGCACTTTGTTTATGCTGTCTATTCCATTTAAAATGGCCTGTTTATAAGTGAAAAATATTAAAATAATTTACCAATGGCACTCTTGCTGGTAAAAATTAAAACCATATCTCCATATTAAAAAATATGCCAGAGATTCAAGTAAAAACACCCTCTCCAACAACACATGCCCCTTGGAAATATGCCAACTACATGCAGTATCTTATATTATTAAAAGTACTATCATTAGATCTAGAGGAGAACCAAGATGGCGGCATAGGTTAACGCCGGAGTTTGCTGCCTCGAACAACCAATTCAAAAGTGAAACTAAGACGGAACGGACATCATCCAGAACCACAGGAACGCTGGCTGAGTGGAAGTCCTACAATTAGGAGGAAAGAGTAACGCATACGGACACTCAGAGGAGGTGCAGTGCTGAAGTCAAATTCTGAGGTGTGGAGTGCGCGGAGCGGGCTAGCGGCAGAGGACGCGGTTGTTGTTTTCAATCGGGAGGGCGGCGCAGACTCTG
>NW_006383012.1:2517767-2549767 GCF_000327345.1 Myotis davidii | reverse complement strand
TCCAGGAAAAATAGAATCAGGGACATAGAAAGGGAATGGACTGACTATTCTTGGGGGGAAAGGGGTGTGGGAGATGCAGGAAGAGATTGGACAAAAATCGTGCACCTATGGATGAGGACAGTGGGTGGGGAGTGAGGGCGGGGGTGGGGCAGGAACTGGGAGGAGGGGAGTTATGGGGGGAAAAAAGAGGAACAAATGTAATAATCTGAACAATAAAGATTTAAAAAAATAAATAAAAATAAAAAATAAAAGTACTATCATTAATAGCATGCTTAAACAATACCCATAATTTCATATTTATAAGACAAGTGATTTGCACTCTACTCTTATTTATTTCCTGGAACCAATGACCTACAGCTTGAAAGCTAATTTTCATGTGATAGCAACTGACTCAATGTAAACTGAGGTAATGAAAAGAATCCGCTCACCTTTCCTGTTGCTGCTCTAAGAAGTTGCTGTTTCTTTTCAAGATCTTCTCTTTTAGCAGCAAGTGCTTGCTGTTCTGCATTCTCCTCTCTCCACAAGTAACTAACCAATAAAAATTAGACTGTCTTTAATTTCAAAAGCATTAAGAAGGCGCACTAACAGTCTACAAAATTTAGAGTAAAATAATGAAATCAAATGTATTTGAATAATTTTAATTTAAAGACCATTTAATAGTCAGCTAGTTAGCATTCCTCCAAAAAATTGACATATTTTAGTCTATACTAACTTTCTTTCACTTTGTAATTCATCTTTCTTATTTTTTACTTCATAGTATTTTCTGTCCAGTTCTTCTACTCGAGCTTTGACTTCATTAAGGTCCTGATCCAGTTTCTATGGAAATAAAAATAATTCAAATTTAAAATTCAATTTATTTCTCCCTTCCTCTCTAAAAAAATCAATAAAAACAAAAATTACCACATGTATAATATTAAATTGTGCTGGTCTTTTTAAAATTAGTGCCTGTCTTATGTATTTTAAAAGTAACATGGAAACTGTTAAAAATAAAACTTAAATAGGTAAAACTATACATTTATCTCTTTGGAAAGATTTTTACATAATAACTGTAATAGTTCTTACATTATACTGCTCCAAATTTTTCTCTTTATTTGCCTCAGTGTCCTCCAAATCCTTATGTATAGCAGCAATCTGTCTTTTCTTATCATTAATAGCTTGATCTAAAGACTTGAGTTCCTTTTTAATCCATTTATCTCTTTCTTCTTTTGATGTAAACTGGCTTCCTCGACCCTGCTTTGCATAAAGATCCGTTCTTTCCTGGGTAGCTTGGGCCAATCTACACAAGACAAAAGAGAATGGATTGAAAAACAGAACAGGAAATAAAGAAGTTTAATTGCAATCAATACATCAAGAGTACATAGAGAAAATAGCCATCTAAAAATTCCATTAAAAAAGGTATTAAGTATAAAAAGCAACTGTTATCTGATAGAGAGAGCTCCTTGGGCTAGTACTATAATAAATTTACTTCAAAATCACAATTTAAGTCAGGTAAAATAGTCCATACTTTAAGAATTTCAGATAGAGCCAAAACCGGTTTGGCTCAGTGGATAGAGTGTCGGCCTGCGGACTGAAGGGTCCCAGGTTCGATTCCAGTCAAGGGCATGTGCCTGGGTTGCGGGCACATCCCCAGTGGGGGGTGTGCAGGAGGCAGCTGATCGATGTTTCTCTCTCATCGATGTTTCTAACTCTTTATCTCTCCCTTCCTCTCTGTAAAAAATCAATAAAATATATTT
The DNA here is from genome assembly GCF_000327345.1 of Myotis davidii. NCBI lineage: Eukaryota > Metazoa > Chordata > Mammalia > Chiroptera > Vespertilionidae > Myotis > Myotis davidii. The sequence continues at coordinate 2,548,034 of NW_006383012.1, read as the reverse complement.
TTAAAAAAAAGAATTTCACATAGAAAATGTCTTCACTCTAGGTTTGCGATAGTCGGTAAATCTAGACAATTCTAGTAACCCATTCTCAGGAATTTTCAAAAATGCTCCAACTATATTTAATTATATAAACATTTAAACTCCTTACAACTAAAGATACTATAAAGGTTAAAAGGCAAGAGAGAACATTCAAACCACATAAAATAAATATTAATGCCTATATTACATAAAGCAATCCGATACAAAAGAAAAAAAATTTTTTAAAGTGCAATTCACTAAAATGAAATATAAGTGGCATATAAACATGATAATGCACTAAATCATGAAATCAGCAAACACTGGCAAGTCCAATCTACAAATACACACTAAAATGTCTAGCTGTTAAAACAGCATTGAATAAAAAAAAATGGCAGAATAAAACATGAAGTAACACGTCATTTGGTGAAAAAAACGAACACGAATTATTTAAAAAGATCCAACATCTAGCTATGTTATTTTAGACATGTTATTTAACCTACTCGAGATTCAAGTTTGTCTCATATGAAGTGGGGATAATGTGGTTCTCTTAGGGCCTTTGAGTAGAAAGAATGTAGACAATATATGCACAATAATGCTTGGCCCACAGTATTTAACATTGGCTATTACTCTCTAACGTAGATTTAACTTTTGCCTTTAATTCTGTGCCTTCTAAACTCATGACTATTTAGGTTCTAGAGAAAACCTATGCAGAAAGTTAAAAGTTGTGGTGAAAAAAATCCCAAACCTAGCAATTCCTCGCTCTTCTTTTTCTTTTACACTGTTGAATTTGGGTTCTGTTTCTGCCAGTTCTTTCTGTTTTTCTTCTATTTTTTCAAGCAGCTTCTGCCTCTCTTTTAATAAGCGTTTCTGTAAATAAAGCAAGATAAATAAAAATACAATCTGCTTAAAAATCTTTAACTTATATTTCTAACATAAAATGTTTTCTCATGAGAAAATTGATCCTGCAACCCAAAACTAATTTTTAAACGTAAGAAACAAAGAGATAGTAATGAGTTGCTATGTGAGTGCAAATTATTTTAACCCTTTGCAGTCGTATTAAATTTGGACATGGGTGTCATACTGGTCAGAATTAATTTCCATTGAAAGAGCAGTGATACATAACATGCAAGATTATGAAGGATAAACAAGATTTATTACTCTCAAAAGGCGACTGACTCGCCACGGTGTTTTGCATGGCGAGTGTGGAACTACTGCGTTTGTTTATATTGAGTTTCGATATCTCCGATTTGTCGGGGCAATGTTTTGGTTAGTGACAAGGTGGCTTAGACACTTAAGAGCTTTCAGAGAAATTATGAACTGATACATGAATGAATAGAGTTAAGATTCATAACGTTCCCTGCTGTGGTGGCTGAGAGCAGACATACGACCGGAACGGTAAAAAAGCTTTCATGGCTGAGAGTAGACAAATGACCGCAAAGGGTTAATGTGCCAAATATTATACAAAAATTCAAGCATGCACCCATCACAGAAAGGACTCTTAGTCCTCCTCATCTGAACATTTATGTCTTTCATTTTTAGCATTTTAACTTACCCTTTGTTCACTATTGCCTGCCAATTCATCTTGTAAATCCTTTGCTTTAAGCTCCAACTTAGTCCTCTGCTTAATTTGTTCTTGTCTTTCAGCACTGAGCTGCTCCTTTTCTTCTTTCATAGCTGAAATTTTTGTTTTCAGTTCTCTAACTTGGCGTTCAATGTCCTATTCAAAAGTTTCAAATAGAAATGAGTTGGGCAATTAGAAGTACAACAGCAGAATTACACCACTAGAGGCCCGGTGCACGACATACATGGTGGGGGGAGGTGCCTCTCAGCCCCGTCTGCACCCCCTCGCAGTCTAGGAGCCCTGGTGGGGAGTCCAACTGACGGCTTTGGCCCGAGGGGAGCAGGCCTAAGCCATCAGTCGGATATCCTCAGCGCTACCACAGAGGTGGGAGAGGCTCCTGCCACTGCCACTGTGCTCGCCAGCCGTGAGTCGGGCTCAGCGGTGCTCCCCCTGTGGGAGTGCACTGACCACCAGGGGGCAGCCACTTTGTTGAGCACCTGCCCCTTGGTGGTCAGGGCATGTCATAGCAACTGGTTGTTCCGCCATTTGGTCAATTTGCATATTAGCCTTTTATTAATACGATTAGTTTTGTCCATTTTTTTTCTTTCATTTACCCTTTCAGTACTCTGTGTTTCCAATACTCAACCCCAGTGACAACCCACTTAAAGTTATCATTTCCAATTCTTGTACAAAGGTCCTACTGTGGTAAAAAAAAAAAAAAAAAAGCCTAGGTTTAGTTTGTAATCTTACCTCCATTTTATCTCTTGCATCCTGCTGGGCATCTCTTAATTGTCTGGATTTTTCTCCACTAGTTTCTCGCTTAGCAGAAAGCTAAAAACAACAACAAAACCAAGCTATTATTTTAACTCATCTTGTATTTATTTAATTTTTTAAAATACCTAGTTAAATTTTTAGATACCTGCTAAAATTATCATTTACATTAAAAAAATTTTATCAGAAAACTTAGTGGTTTTTTTAAAATAGAAAATTCCCTAAAACAAATTTTTGTACAAAATGTCAGCAATAGTAATTACAAAATATATTTTTAAAAGCTAAGAAAAAAATTCATAAAACTTTAAAAGGTGGCTTCCTCTCATCTTGGTCTGAGACCCCACCTGATTATATTTCAGATATACAGCAAGGCCAACATGGGCCTACACATTTTTCTGAGAATAGACCGAAAGAACAAATTTGCTAACTAATAAATTAAGGGGTTTTCAAATTTAATTTTCTATTTAAAAATCATTGAAAAGTATAAATAGAGCATGAGTTTAACACATTCATAGTAATAAAAAGTAATCTGAATTTAAGTGGCAAAGGTAAATATTTTACCTCATCAAGTTTAGCACGAGTCTCGTTAAGTTCCTGATTGTAAATGGTATATTCCAGGGCTCGTCTCATTTTATCCCACTTCTGATACTGAGCTAGTTCTTCCTTTTCTTCCTCTAAGGTATGTAATCTCTCTTCAATGTATTTTAACAACTCATTGATTTTCTCCCGCTTGCCCTCTTGAAAAAAAAGGGGGGGGGGATGAAGGAGTTCAATACATTTTTATATAATATCTCTTCTCAAATATACCATGAGTTAAACTTAATCTTAAGAACTACAGCATTATTTCTTTGCTATTATGGGATAATCAAATCTAAGATAACAAAATTGCAATTATGATGCTTTATTAGGAAAAGCAACAGAGAGCAAACTTACACATGGTGACACTGATTCTCATATACATGTGGTAAGGATCTCAGTTTAAGCCTCCTTTAAAAGCTTAACATTAAAAAACACAAAACCCTACTAATATCATTGGTGACACTGATTCCCAATTTTACAATTATAGCATTACCTATAGCTGCTACATATTGTATGCCTATTATATTCCAATTGTGCTACTTTGTTCCTCTATTCACCACTATAAAACATGAAAAAGGATTTTACAGATAGGGAAGCTTTGAACTAGAGAGATCAAGTCTAAAGTTACAGTGTCAGTTAATTATTAGTTAGATTTTGAATCCAGGACTGACTCTAAGCTATGACAGGACAGAGCACTTGAAGAGCAAAGTGGGTTTCCACAATAAATGCATTAATGATGAGTCCAAATTCGAAGTTTTACATTTACTTGCTCCTGAACCCTTTTTTTTAAGGAATACATCCAAATTTGTTATCTCACACAGAATGATGAGGACATGAGAGGCACAAAGTAGTTGATCTAAAAGGGCATTACTATTTCACAGTAACAATTCTTTATTCAAATGAATCAATTGGAAATCTCAAACCTTAAATTGCTTAAAACTAATTTTCTCTCCATTCAACATACAGGCAAAGTAACATACACTATACTCCTGAGATAGACAGAACTCCTTTCCATTACAATACAATGAAAAGTAATTCACAACAAATAGAAATAAGGTACAATCACATTTCTTTTACCTGTTTCTTTCATTAAAGAAATACTTTCTTCTTTTCGTTCATCATATACTCTAGTACCAGCTACTTCTCTTAATAGTTTTAGTCTCTGAGAATCTGGTGCTGTTGCCATTTGGTTGATCTAAAAATTTTGGAAAAATAATTATTACAGCACTACAGACTGCTCTTTAAGAACTCTACGTTGAATGGGTATTCACATAAGTTGAGTTCACTAATATCATCTGTACAGTACATAAGTATACCTATATACCTGTATTTCCTTTTACTTAAGTGAAATTTACCCAAAAAAATCCCAGCTATATATTCCTATGTCTAATTTATGATAAAACCCTCCAAATTACAAATGACAGAGGAATATCCCACCATCTCTTTTTCTTAGTCAATTTGATAAGGTATAAAAGATGAGATTCATTCTAAAGGAACAAAGTATTTTTAAGAGGGGAAACCATAACTCACTAAGCATTTTTTTTAAAGCTATAATGATACTTTAAAAGTGTAACAAAAATGGTATTCTTAAAATATAGATTAAAATAACTGTCTCACAGGGGTAGGGTGTATTAAATAAAATAAGCAAATACATCTTTAGTATCTCACAAATATATGGCAAAGAAAATACATGACAAAGAGTGATAAAACCTAATTACCATGAAACTTTATATAACAAGCATGAGTTTCACATATTCTTTAAAATAAAATTAAGTGCTAAAGGTAAAAAATGCTATCACTGCATTAAAAATTCAAGTGACAGTTACTTTAATACTTTTACACAAAAGATAATCAGCTCTGAGATAAGAAAAAATGGTCTGTCAAAAGTATACACAACAAAAGTATATGCAACAACAAAAAATCACCCTTCAAGTCCTTCTCTTTAGGTACCCCAATTAAGCTTGTTCATTCACTAAATTTACTCACTTAAAACATATTTAATGAATCATTACAACATACATGCCACTCTGCGGGGCACTGGGAAAGAAAACAGTGAACAAAACAGAAAAGGTCTTGCCCTAATGGAACTTATTCTAGTCGAAAGAGAGGAAATAAGCATACCATCACAGTATAACACAACTGCTATGAAGAAAAACAAAACAGAATAAAGAAATAAAGCATATCGAGTAGGAGTGAAGGCAATGCTTTTGTAGATTAAGCAGTCACAGATGGGTCATATGAAATCACACATGAGCAGAAATTAAAATAATGTAAAGAGACCCATGTTGTATGTGTGAAGGGAAGACTCAGATAATTGCTATTTCAAACCAGCCTCCTTTTTAAAAACTTTCTTATAAACCATCTTTTAAAAAAACCTGTTCTTCTGGTATCACATTTCCCAAAAGGGAAACACCATACCCTTCCTAATCACTTCTGAATGCTAACTTTCCAACACAAATCTAAAAAAGCCTTTACTATATGAGAAGTGGACATTTGTTAAGAACTTCCTCCTAGTCCAAGCAAACATTACAGAAAACTTTAGGACATTACAGGTACGTCCTAAGAAAAATTAATTATCTTAGATATAGTTTAAAGTATATTAGGAAATCGTAGAACAATCGGCTAAAGTATATAGAAACTAAAAACTATAATGAATATAATCTCTATAAGGAAAATAGTATGTATCATTATGGTGAATTCTAATAATGTAAGCGTTTTAGCATTTTAATTTTGTGATATACTTCCAGAAAGTAATATTTTCAAATGTGATTTTTACAGAATTTCCACAATATTCATAATTTATGATTTTAAAAGATTTCCTAAAACCTACATGTCTTCCAGTGTAATGTACCTTAGAAAGTAATACAGGTCACTAAGGAAAGAAGATCCATTTAACCTCTACTGAAATACTTCCCATCCCATTATGCAATGGATCTACTTTGTATTTTATAGCCACATAAAAGGTAATACTAACTTCAATACAAAATAAATCAATGCAAACATGACATAAGGTATATTTTCACTTCAACTTAACCACTACAATAAACCAAATCATCATTCATTGAATATACTCAAAAACCCAGTTCTATTAAAAAAGGACATACAATTTTTTTACCTTTCCTTGTTTAACAATATAATAAGGATTACTTCGAGAAAAACCAGCACTTTCAAGGAGATTCATCACATCATTTTTCCTGTTGATAAAGATTGAAATTTCAGATAAATGACAAAAAAATGAGTACACTAACTTTTAGGTTAAGGGGCATGAGGGAGTACAGAACAGTTATTAAACCATCTGTTGTATTAGCCTCAGAGAATCTTCAGACTCTTATGTTCATGCTCTAAATACTGATTTGTTGAACATAAGTAAATATACCTCTTATATTAGACAAGTAAAAAAATACTTTCACTCTGTTGTAAAGAAATAACAAATGTGAAGAAAAATGCTTACGTGACCATTTTCTTGTCTAAGAAATATTGATCCTTTTTGGCGCCAATAACTCTTCGAAGTGAAACTTCCTCTTTATCAATCTAAGAAGAAGAAAAAAGTAAAAGCCCAGAGTTAATTTAATAGTAAAAGTAAAAAATTTTAAAGGTCATTTTAGAGTCCCTAAACCTAACAATTATTTTGACATTTCAATCTCACTACAGGTATGCTATGAATACTCAATTCTTATGATAAAGACATTTTTTTACAACAGCTTGAACATTCCCACTTATTTACAAGAATGTTCATTATAATTTTAAAACAAAGTTAGTATGTAAACTGAATAGTAACTCTGGCATAAACTAAATTATAATAGCTTACATAAAGCTATAAATAAATGTTTTAAAGCATAAAAAAATCAGCTGCAACAATAAAATTCTCAACATTAATAAAAAGAAAAAGCAGTTACTCACTGGCAACCGGTTGTCTGAATTGTCAAAAATAATCTCCACAAAAGCAGAAATAACACGAGGACCTGTACCCTCCTAAAATATGAGATAAATTTTAAATTTGTGGTATTTTCAAATACTTTAAACACATTTCAAGTTTAGTGCATGGTAACAAGCCTGATTCAATGGAGAAAAATTTCTACCCGACTAGTACATATCTCTCTTGCCAAAATAGCAAAGATACTGGATTTGGATAGTAATATTTTTTAACCAAAGGCTTTTGATTCTGAATGAGAATACAAAAGATGTTAAAGTTAGGTCCTCATTAGAGCACAAGACCCCATAGACACTAAGTTCTACCTACATGATAATATCTAAAACACTTTTGAGGCTTTTCTTTTACAGACTCATCTTAATGCTGGAAATGAACCCTAACAAGTCATAGAACTATTGAAACTCTGTTTTTTAAACATTTGAGATAGTCCATGTTTTAAATCTGCTAAGAAAACGCATTTAACATGTGTCACATTTAAACCAATTTATGACCCAACCACTTACATAACCAAGTCCAGGTAATTTCCAGATTCTGGACACTGGTATCATGTAGTGATTCAACACATGGAGAATATCTAAAAAGATGATTCTTTTATTGCCAATCTGAGAAACTTAAACAGAAATTTTTCTATAAGGAATTAGTCCGGATTACTGAGCCAAAAATTCAAATTTGGGGAGTAGGGTAGAGAGATATTTAAAACAAAAAAACACTTCCTAGGTGGGAGAGACATTATTGAGATATATGGAGGAATCTTGCTTTCTGGTCCTTAAATTATAAGCCTTATTCAAACTAGAAATATAAATTATATTATTTTATAATAGTCTTTTATAACTTTTATCCTAAAACTACTTTAGTTCATTATTCATAAAACTCTAATGAAAAATTATAATAATTTTCTTTACACATACTTCTTTCATGTTGGAAAATGTTAACATTTATATGGCTAAAAACAGTAGCAACTTTATTTTGCAATGGTTGCTTCTATATGTTTCCATTTAACTTCTGGTTCTGAGTCTCAAAGTTCCTAATCCCCAATATCAAACTCTTTTTTCTCCTCGGCAAACCTTCTTCTCCAGCTTTACCAGACAATATCCTTAATAAAGAATTTATATTTATACGGAAGACATATCCATCTATAGACAAATCCTACAATTTTCTTATCATTAGATAAAAATTAAAGCTTTATCCTACATTAACATAACAGATTAAATTTTACAGCAGAATAAGAGGCTATATCATAGTCATAAAGGATCTGAAACCTGAACAAGTAATTTATCAGGATTGACAATGTATTTTAAAATATATATACTGTTGCCTTGGTGGGTGTGGCTCAGTTGGTTGGAGCATCAACCCATGCACCAAAAGGTTGCAGGTTCGATCCCTGGACAGGGCATATTCATTTGAGAGGCAGCTAATCTATGTTTCTCTCTCTCTAAAATCAGTAGAAACATATCCTCAGGGGAGAATTAAAGTAAATACATAAAAAAATATGTATGTAAGCTGACCCTTAAATAATGTGGGTTTGAACTATCGACCTATGCAGGTTTTTAAAACTGATCTGCACATGTTGTTCAAGGATCCACTGGTGATTTGAACTCTGCATATTTGGAGAGCTGGCTGTAGTTACATGCAGATTTTCTCCTGAAGGCAGTGAGTTGTTCAAGGGTTAACTGTAATATCAATAATGTCTTAAAGCAGCCTCACTCACATGCAATAAAGCCAATCGCTGTTCCGGACGAAGATGACTAAACTCATCACTGAGAACAAATTGAATTGCTAGAAAAACAAAAACATAACAATTAATACAGTCTAAAATGAATTTATGCCTTACTAATAATTTCCCATATCTTCATAGAATATAGTGTAGCAGGTAATGAACAATGCAGATAAAGTAGATTACCTGCTTCATATAAACAAAAAAAAATGCAGATAATTTGCCTGTATTTCAGACTAACAGCTAGAAGATGATGATATAAGAAAACTATTGCCGAAACCGGTTTGGCTCAGTGGATAGAGCGTCGGCCTGCGGACTGAAGGGTCCCGGGTTCGATTCCGGTCGGGGGCATGTGCCTGGGTTGCGGGCACATCCCCAGTGGGAGATGTGCAGGAGGCAGCTGATCGATGTCTCTCTCTCATCAATGTTTCTAACTCTCTATCTCTCTCCCTTCCTCTCTGTAAAAAATCAATAAAATATATTTAAAAAAAAAACACTATTAAGAAGTTTTCACTGAACCTGGTTGGCATGGCTCAGTGGTTGAGCGTTGACCTATGAACCAGGGGGTCACAGTTCGACACAGGTCAGGGCAAAAGCCCAGGGTTGTGGGCTCAAACCCCAGTGTGGTGTGTGCAGGAGGCAGTCGACCAATGACTCTCACATCACTGATGTTTCTATCTCTCTCTCCTCCCTTCTTCTCTGAAATCAATAAAATATTTTTTTAAAGTGTTCACTGAAACATTTAAGGCAATAAAATAAAAAGAAAATACAAAGGTAACGGAAGAGACAAGCAGAACTAAGGTCTACTTCTTAAAGTACTCACTGACTTGTTAGGTTAACATTATATTTGCTTTTACCCACTAGATATAAATGTTACATATTATTTATTAACAAATTAGAATACATTCCTACAATATCCTTAATTGGATACTTTGTCAAAAGAAACAGATCTAAGTAAAAATATAGGGAAATGCCCTGGATGGTGTGGCTCAGTTAGCTGGGTGTGGTCCAGTACACCAAAAGGTTGCCTAGCTGGTGTGCTCAGTGGTTGAACATGGACTTATGAACCAGGAGGTCACGGTTCAATTCCCGGTCAGGGCACATGCCTGGGTTATGGGCTCAATCCCTAGAAGGGGGCGTGTAGGAGGTAGCCCATCAATAATGCTCTCTCATCACTGACATTTCTATTTCTCTCTTCTCCCATCCTCTCTGAAAGCAATAAAAAAATTTTTTTAAAAATAAGATAAACCCTGGCCTGTTTGGCTCAGTGGATAGAGCGTCAGCCTGCAGACTGAAGGGTCCCAGGTTTGACTCCGGTCAAGGGTATGTGCCTTGGTTGCAGGCACATCCCCAGTGCAGAGTGTGCAGGAGGCAGCTGATCGATGTCTCTCTCATCAATGTTTCTAATTCTCTGTCCCTCTCCCTTCCTCTCTGTAAAAAATCAATAAAATATTTTTAAAAAAGATAAAAATTTAAAAACATATGTATATAGGGAAATGTTTCAGATTCCCACCTTCTACTCAACTGCTTCAACAAGGAGTCACTCCTACTTCCATGTAGAGCACTTAAATGGACCACCCTGATCTAGAAATAGAACTCTTTACCCAGTTGTTCTGTTCCCAGTCCACCCAAAACACCTTTGACAGTGTGTGTGTGTATGCATGAATGGGGGTGAAGGTGAGGACTGGCTGTCTTTTATAATCACCTTGGGGATGGGGGTGGTGGGTGGTGGAAGGAAAATGAATTTAAATTGCCCTCATTCCCGAGATTATGAAATACTCATTTCCACTCCAAGCCACTCTCCTACCATCCCCAAATCACTACACTGATAGGATGTAGAGTAATACCTTTTAGTTTTACAAGCAGACAGGATAGAACTTTTGCTTTTCTAAACCGACCCTTTTCCTCAAATACTACCCAACTAAGAGGTTCAAAAATTTTCCAACTCACTCCTTATATAGTCTAATTCTGTTAACATGATTTTTTCTACCCAGAGGATTTGCTGACAGAGACATTACTATACTTAAATGCATTTTATCTTTAACCCTTTGTGGTCCAATGTTATTTTTGGAATTCAAACAGTCTGGTCCAAATTAATTGACGGGATTGAATGTTGAACTTTTTAATGTTCTTATTGCTCGACGTTGGACCTGCTCCTAGCGCCTGGTCTGTCGAGTCATCCTCGAGGTTGGACCGAAAAGGGTTAAAGATAATTTTCAAAGTCCTATTTACTATCTGCAAATTGATAATAGTCTTGTTGATTTAACAAAGTTTTTACACCCCTCCATCCTTTATAATAATAATTGGTTTAGAGCCCCGGCTGGTTTTCTCAGTGGTTAGAGCGTCGAACCTCAGGTTCGATTTCTGGTCAAGGGCAGGTATCTCCGTTGCAAGTTTGTAATTCACACAACTCATCTAAGGCGGGCAGGGTGAACATCTCTGTTCCTAAAGTGAAAAGAGTAATTTGAGAGGCTAAGTGTTTTGCCCAGTCTCACAGAGCTCATTAATCACTAGGTATAGAGTAAAACTAAGGTCCTTACACTCTTAACTCTGTAAACTACAACCCTGTATGAAGAAGTATTTCTTGGATTTCATGCAGACATAATTTCAAAATGAACTATCTTAAGATACCGAGGTTTTAATATATTTAGAATGCAAAAAACAATACTTACCATAAAAAAAGTTACTTTTTCCAGATCCATTTCTGCCCACTATAAAATTTCAAAAAGTATATGTTATTTTTATAAGAAACTATAAAATTAAAACTTTACTGTATTAGAAAATTTATAAATCCAAGTTCCTAGCATAACATCTTAATATATATTAAATACAACAGAATAGTGAACAAAAGAAATCAATAAACAAAACAGCTTTAATCACCAAATGAGTACAATTTTTATATAGACTTCAGATATCTTTTTCTTTAAAGAAAATAATTTCATTGTTGATATTTTTGCCCTTTCCCAATAGTTCAGATAAAAGTAACTAAATACATTGCCTGGCTATTATAACTTATAATCATTAAAATGTACAGTAATTCTATTTTAATGTATATAAAGTATTTTTAATAATGTAAAGATTCACATATTACATTTTTAAAAATACTTGAATTATTTCAAATTCTCCAACTACTCACATGTTAAACAATATATATTATTAATATCATATATTAATGATATATAATATATAAATGTAGTTTCATACTCATAAAAGTATAGACAACTGTAAGGTATTGTTTTTTCTATCTGAATTCAGAAATAAGCAATCCTATACATAAAAGGGTAGCAAATGTTTCAAGTTTAATGAATTCATTTGAGTGTTTTGTTTTGAAACATTTTCATTAAGATTCTTAATCTTGACCAAAATATGCTGAACAATTTAGCCTCAAAGTTATCACTTTACTACAAAGTAAATCCTAAAGAGATCATTTATGCCAGAAAGTAATGAAGTGTTTTTAAAAAGAGGCATATAACAGACACAGAGGCCAACTTGAAGCGGCTTCCACTAGTTAAATCTAGGAGAACATGGTACCATAATAATTAGAACTAGAAATTAGTGCTGGGGGGAATAATCCATGAGTTCATACTGACAATAAAAAGATAAGCAACCAAGAAGGAATGACTCTTAGTTGATCATGGTAAATGTGAAAGGAATACTGGAAATGGGAAAAAATCATTTGAAACCATCAGAATTAAGAATTATTAACGGACACAAATGTAGAGGAAAACTTTTATAAAGATCACCATCTTTGCATGTTCCAAAAGCATCTCCCCATTCCATAGTATTTATTAGTTGCATGGGAAAAACATTAACTATACAGTAGAAAAATTAGACACTACCTTGACTGAGTGATCAAAAGTAACATCAGTAAAAGGCAGATGACACAATATTTTAATAAAACAATGTTATAAAAGACAAAGAAACACTGTGGAAAGGATCCACCTTAAAGGAACCTAAAGAGACATGACAACTAAATGCAATGCCTGATCCTAAATAGATCCTTTTGGGAGGAAGGGGGGAGATGCCAAAAAGAGCATTTCTGGGTCATCAATTAACTGGAAAATGAACAGCAAATGACTGCATTGATGTTAAGTTTACTCAGTGGATTAAATATACTACGATTATGCAAGAGAATATCCCTTTTCTTAGGAAGTTTGCATTGAAGTCTGCGGTAAAGTTCCATGATATACGTAACTTACATCTAAAAACTCAGAACATCAAAGTCACTTGTGCTGGCTCTGAGCACAAGGAGCATCACCACCATTAGACGCTGGAGACTGACTACTGCAGGGCCATCACCACTGGCCCTCCACCCCCCTGCAGAGCTGCTTTCATTCAATCTCCCCAACAGCCCCATGAATGGGTCATTACCTCCACTTCACAAATGAGAAAACCAAAGCCCTTGGAAGAGTGAACAAGAGCACAAGCCAGAACTGGGATTCGAATCCCATTCAATTTTGCTCCAAAGTTTACGACCTTCCCACCAAGCTCTGTGATCTATCCTCAGACATTATGACAGGGAGGCAAGAAATCTGAGAACAATGTCATTTGTGGGGGAGGAAAAATGCATACAGTTATGTATACGCAGAGATAATTTCGTCTCCATCAGCCCAGGTACAGGCAGAATTTAAACACGAACACTTACCAATCACATTATGTTTTGAACTGAAGGGATCTACAATTGTCTGATCTCTGTAACTCCGAAAACCCTGGATGATAACCTAGTAAATAAATAAAAGGGATTTTTTTTTTCAGGACACACACACACACACACAAAGAAATGCAAAGTTCTAAAAACGTTTTCTTTTGCACTTCTTGCCCTCTCTGGTGTCTCCTTCAAGACAGGAAACTGTCGATTTCTCCCCAGAAGATTTCACTGTGGAAAGCGGCGGCGATGATAAAAACCGTCGGAGAACACGCAGTCCGTTACTCGGCGCCCATCGCCGTGTGTTCAGTTTTCATTCGGAACCGCCTCGGGGCGTCCGGACACCACGCACCCGTCAACGCGCGCCGGAGCCCCAACTGAAGGGCTCACGTCAACATGCGTCAAGCAGGCAGGCTGGTCCCCGCTCTCCTGAGTCCGAGGGGAACACGGGACAGCCCCCCAAAGGGAGGCGTCGCGGGAAGGGGGCGCTGAGAGCCCAGCGCTCGCCCGTAGACCGCGGACCGGCTCTGCTCCGCGCGGGCTCCGGCGCGGGAAGGCGTTTTGACAGGAGTCAACAATGAGGCGGCGCCACACCTTCCGCCAGAATGAGGTCCCTCGGACTCCTCCTGTCAGACCCGGAGGAGCAAGGCCCCCGGGTAAGCTGACACCCACCCACCTGTGCCCCCAGGGGCGCCCTCGGGCGGGGAGACACATCTCCACACACGCAAGAGGACGACCCGCGCGGGGTTCTCCCCGCAGGACCGCGAGCTCCCCGGCCGCCCCGCTCCCGCTCCCCCCTCCCCCGGGAAGGCCCGATCTCCCCACAAAGCCCGCCCCGCCGCCCTTCCACACCTCCCCCAAGTCCTTTCTCCTTCCAACAAGCGCCCCGCACAGAGGCCCGGGCTGCACAGGGACGCCCCAGACCTCAGCGGCCCCCGCGCTCCGGAGCGGGGCCTCTCTCCGCCCCCCAGGCCCAGTCCACCCCAGGTCCCCCTCAGCAGGGAGAGGTGAGGCCGCAGGTCGTACCGCGACATCCCCGCCTCCAGGAACGGTCCTCATGGGCCCGTGATGGGTGTGAGGGACGCACAGGCCTTACCTGCTTTATGTACATGGCTCCGGGACCCCAGCCGGGGAGAAGGGCCGCCCGTGAAGAAACAACAGTGCGGCCGCGGGGTCAGGTGAGGCACCTACGGGACCCCTCCCCCTAAGCGCCCGTCCGTCCCGCCAGCCAAACAAAATGGCGTCGCCCAGGGAGGCGGAGTCCGCGCCTCGGACGGAACCACCCTCGTTTTCCCAACAAAGCGTAGGGGGAGTCCGGGTCAGGTCTGCGATATCTGTCTTAGAAAAGGAGGCTTCTCCGGCGTCCTTAGGTGGATTTGATTATTAAATTTCTATCTGTAGCTGAAACTTGGCTGAGGGTTGGTCGGAAGCTTCATTCAGTAAAGTCTTGAACGTGAGGTTGGCTCGTATTCCCTCCGAGCGTGGAGCCAATGGTTGCGTCCAGAAGGGGGGAACCTTGGGCGCCAAAGCCGAGTATGGAAGTCGGAGAACCAGTAGCTGTGCGGGCCGGTGGTCACGTGGTCTCTGGCTGTTTAAAAATGCGGACCGGAGGCGGCTGCGTTGTCCCTGGACCCGCAGAATGCCGCTCGTCTTTAGTACAGCGTACGGAACCCTCTCTCTCTCTCTCTCTCTCTCTCTCTCTCTCTCTCTCTCTCTCTCAGCGAACTGAAACTCTTTCACATTTAGGATAGAAATGTAATGTGATACAACCGCTTTACTTTCTTATAAAACTAAATATACATCTCTGATCTCAGCCTAAGATAAACATATGAGGACACACTTGTCCTCAATGATTTTTATTTACAACGGTCCCAAACTGGAAACAACCCAAATATCTATCAACTGATGACTCAATCAGTAAGTTGAGGTATATCTTTTTATTGACAATAAAAAGAAACGAACTACTGATAGATGCAATGACATAGATGAATCTCAAAAATATACTGAGTGTAGCTCAAAGGTATTATACTGATGAATCTTAGAGACATACTCATATATATATTCCAAATGAATACACATTTCTAAGTATATGAAGTTCTAGGACAAGTGAAACAGATTTATGATGAAAAAAAAAAACAGAAAAGTGATTGCTTCGGGGAGGTTAAGAGGGAACTGGGAAGGAACACAAAGGAATTTTCTGGGGGCGATGGTAATGTTCTTTATAGGGATTTGTCTATTAAAAATCTTCATGTTAATAAATATGGTATTTATTCAAAGTGAAGAAACACTACCTTTTACTTCGAATTTGTTGTTTAGTTATGATTGCAGAATACCAAAAGTTATTAGCATAGAAGCAATTCTCTGTATTAACCACCTATAGTATGCACATTCAATGAACAACACACAGATTATGCAATTATGTTATTTTTTCCCTGTTATGTTCTGATTATATTTATTGGAATGTAATTTTGCCTGTTGTTCTGATTATATTTATTGGAATGTAATTTTGCCTGTTGAATCTGATAATAAAAATTAGATTTCTGTTTTGTATGTCTTTGTTTTTCAATGTAATATATCTATGGATTCATTTTTATTATATTTTACAAATGGATTGGTTTGCAACGGATTAAAAAATGTTTTAAACTGGTCATTCACCACTGTTCTATATGTTTACTTCATCTATAAGGTGAAGATAAATTGACAACTTTGGATCGAGCACAATTTTGCATGGTGTAAAGTCCAGGGAGTTGGGAAAAAAAGGACCACTTTATTCCAGCATAAACGATGAACATTGTTCCGGGTTTCACTTCTTCATCTTTCCATGAGAGGGCAGTCGAGAAGTACTTACAATTGTCAGGTGCATCATAAAACTAAACTTGCCCTTAGCGAAGAAATTGCAGCACGTAGGAAAAAATAAAACAGAGCAAAATCAATTAACCAGTGGACTTTTACTGAGCACCAATACTGTCCTGACCACACTGAGACTCACTAAAGAGTTTGAAACCCACTGTCTATATATTTGTAGCTAAAATCCAAGATAGTCCATGGAAATGGGACAACACAAGCCAGAGTCAATTTTGCAAGATGAAAAAGTTCTGGAGATTGGTTGCATGACAGGGTAAATATACATAACATACTGAACTGTATTTTAAAATGGTTAAGATGGTGAATTTTGTGGAGAGAGAGAGAGAGAGAGAGAGAGAGAGCGCGGATGAGATGGGGAGGGAAAGAAGAAATTCTTTAGGCCAAAACTCCCAGGTGGGCTGTGCAGGAACGGTATACTTTGACAGCTCCAGATCACAGATGTAGAAAGAAGTGGAGATGGATAGCACATCACAAGGGTTGTTGAGCCTTTACTTTGGGGCACATGACACACACGTATACACACGTGTACTTTTTTCTGGGGGCTACTACAAATCTGAGCCCATCACGCTACCCCTGTTTTCCGCTTGATTGTGTTAGGGAGCCCCTTTTCATAATTAGTTCCTCCATTCAACATTTACTGAGCACCTGTTTTGTTCTAGGCACCCTGGGAGGCTATATGTAGGGTGCAGCTGTGAATGAGACAGACAGCTTCTGCTCTCAGAGTGTTTAGAGAATATAATTCTTTCTGTTTAAGGCCCTGAAAATCCTGGACACTTTTTAATTCAGGTCAGCATTGTCTTCGAACATTGACAAGTGGGCCACTTGTACCTACCATCTCTCATGTGTTGTCTTGGAAAGTGGGGAAGACAAAGAAGCAAGAGGGAGAATCACTCCAGAGCCACAGAGCCATCCAGGGTTGCCTTGACAACAAGATCAGAGAAAACAGCCAAGCCCTGGAGGTGCCAGGGCTGAATTCTGAGCCTCGGCCAATGGTCCACGGAAGGATGTCACCTTTTGACTCCAACAGAACTTCACTGAAGTGAATCTTTGAAATCCCAAGGAAGAGGGGCCCACGCACTGAGGAACTCATCCCACGTCTTCTCCAGCCTTGTTCTAATCCTGTAGGAACACAGGATGTTCTCACTCCAAAGGCTGTCCAAGATCGCTGTAGGGTCTGGGTGAGAGTTTGGCTTAAGAATCAAACAAGCCTCAGTTAAAACTCAGGCTGGGCCTCATGGTGGCTATCTATAACCTTGGACAAAATCTGTATGCCTGAGCCCCAGTTTCCCTATTTCTAAAGTGGAAATAATAATAGGAGCACCTCAGAGAGTGTTGTGAGGATGAAATTACATAATGTATGTGAAGTTAGCACAGTGCCTGGCATGCAATAAGCACACAGTTAATGCTGGCTTTTAAAAGCTAAGCAGAATTGGAGCTCAGAGATCACCTACCTCCTTCATTCTACGATGACAGAACTGAGGCCCAGCAGCCTAGCAATAGTGGAAAGATCATGAATTTTGGAGTTAGACAGACCTAGTTGTGCATCCTGGATCTACCAGTAATCTCTCTTAACCTTAGTTTCCTCATTTGTGAAATAGGACATTAAGGTTGTTCTGAGGACCTGGCACCAAGGCCCTGGCATGTAGTAGTTGCTCAGTAAAATGTTCCTTTGTTTTTTTTCCTTCTCTTTGTTTGTCTAGAGTCATACATGGTCCCAACTTTATTTACTATTTTTTAATTGTATTTATTGATTTGAGAGAGAGAGGAAGGGAGATAGAGAGAGAAGCATCAATTGTTGTTCCACTTATTCATGCATTCATTCATTGATTCTTGTATATGCCCTGATAGGGATCGAACCCGAAACCTTGGTGCACCGGGATGGTGCTCTAACCAACTGAAATACCCAGCTAGGGCGGTTCCCATTGCAAACACCCGGGCCTCAGGGAGTTCATGCTGACCTTCATGATATAAATGTGAAAGTCAAGCAGATCTCAGCTCAAATCCAGTTCTTGACCTTGGGCAAGTCACTAATCCTTTTTCTGCTGCAGTTTACTTGTCTGTAAAATGAGAGTAAAAATACCTGCCTTACAGTGCTCACACTGGTTTGAAGTGTCCCATAAATGTTTATTATTATGTCCTGCTACCATGGCTCTGATTCATTCATCCATTCATTCATTTTTTCATTTATTTGTGTGTCAGGCTGATATCAAAGCCAAGAGTCATAGAATTAGACAAGGCTCCTGTGCTAGAAATGCTCACAGTCTAGAGGAGATTTAAGCAATGGCTGTATGACCGTGTAAAGGGTTTTGAGGAGAGGCTGGGCCACCAGGGGTTAAGAGTGTGCAGGCTTGACAGTCAGACAGCCGAGGTTTGACCTCAGCCCTGCTGCTCTGTGACCTTGTGCAAGTTACTCAACCTCTCTGTGCCTCTATAAAATAGAGGTTACCCTCCACGTAGTGAGCACTCTGTAGACTTGTCCAAACAAGAGAAACATAAGCACACATGACATCAGTAGCACTTGGGGCAGAGGGCAGAGTCCCAGAGGAAGAGTGAGGGAAACGCAGGAGAATTTCAGTGCGGTTCCTACACCTCAGTCCTTTCACATTTTAAAATGGTTCCACCAGCCAAACCACAAAGGGACCCTGGAGAGCGTTTTGCCAAAGACTCACAATTTGCAGGTGAGAAAATGAGGCCAGAGAGGGAAAGTGGCTTGCCCCGGTGAAGTGGACAGAATAATGACCCCAAATCTGTCCAAGTCCTAATCCACAGAACCTATGATTCCATGACCTTACCTGGCAAAAGGTGCCAGCTTGGTTAAACGAAGAATTTTGAGATGGGAGACTATCCTGAATTATTTGGGTGGGCCTAATGTAATCACAGGAATCCTTGCAAGGCAAAGGAGGCAGGGAGGCAGATTTGATGATAGAAGCAGAGGTAGGAGTGATGTGGGGCCAGAGCCAGGGAATGCACATGTGAACAGGGGCCTCTGCTTTCTCCAGCCCCCTCCCCGCAAGGGTGTCCTTCCTTTGATCTGAACCTTCATTTCCTGCTATTTGTCCCTGGAACCCAATTTGCTACTTTCAGCTTTGATAAAATGTCCTCCTCCCCACCCCTGCCTTTAGAGACAAAGCCGGAGTCTCACTCTTGGAAGTGGAAACCAGGAGTGTCAACAGCAAATGAATGGCATTCCCTGTGGCAATCTTCTCAGGAAAGAACCCTAGATGAGATTTGTGGACAAGGCTGATGAGATTTGGGACATGTAACCAATAGCAGATAAACAGCCATCTAACTAATTATCATGGTTCCTCTGGGAGACAAGACTCGGTGGCTGGGATGAAAAATCGGCAGGAGATAATAGAGCTTGTGTTTCCAGAACAAGACGGAAGAAAAGGCCTTGGGAGGCTGGGAGGCCAAATTTATGTATTTGGACAGAAATATTTCTAGAGTGGAGGAGAGAAAGCGATCAGGTTACAACTGCTGGAGAGAAAAAGAAGTGATGAAACCTAGGGTTGATCTGCCATTAAGATCACCGGCATTGTTGGACTTGGCAGGTGGGCACATAAATTGTAAGGAAGGTTTGGGAAGGTTGTCAGTACGGACCAATAATTCTCCTTCAGGAAATTCAACATAGGGGAGTAATAAAGGACATTCGCTGCAGCATGGTTTATAACAGTGAAAATGCCCAACAATATGAGATTTGTTAAATAAATGCTGGTACGGCCATATGGTAGGGCGCTATGCCACACATTTTTTAAAAAATGATGCTGTAGAAGACCATTTAAAGACATGAGATGAGATGAATACTCATAAGTGAAAAGAGTAGGTGTAAGACCACATGGTAGTAGGATTCCATTTTTGCTTTAAAAATAATAATACACATACCCTAGCTGGTTTGGCTCAATAGAAAGAATCTCAGCCTGCAGATAGAAGGGTCCTGGGTTCCATTCCGGTCAAGGGCACATGCTCAGGTTGCGGGCTTGATCCCCAGTGTGGGGTGTGCAGGAGGCAATCGATCAATGATTCTCTCTCATCATTGATGTTTTTGTCTCTCTCTCCCACTCCCTTCCTCTCTGAAAATCAATAAAAATATATTTTAATAATAACAATAATACATAAAAAACCTGACAGGACAATTATTATAGTACTACCAACAATTCCCTTTGGATAATAGAATTAGAGGCAGTTTTAATTTTTTCCTTTTGGTGTATTCATATTTTCCATAGTCACTAATTGACATGCATTATCTTTGCAAATGGAAATTATCTGTAAAAAAAATAGTTCAGCCCAGCCGGAGTGGCACAGTGGTTGAGCATCGACCTATGAACCTGGAGGTCACAGTTCAATTCTCAGTCAGGGCATGTGCCTGGGTTGCAGGCTCAATCCCCAGTGTGGGGCATGCAAGAGGCAGCTGATCAGTGATTCTCTCTCATCATTGATGTTTCTATCTCTTGCTTCCTCTCCCTTCCTCTCTGAAATCAATAAAAATATATTTTTAAAAAATAGCTCAAAAGAAGTGAGTACTTGGTGATATCTAGTTTGTGCCTGGATCTTCCCATATATTATCTCATTTGTATTTTAAAACAGTATGAGTTAGGTGATGTGCCCCTTACACTTACAGGGAAACTGACACAGAGTTTAAGTAACTTGCCCAAGGTCACACGGTTAATAAATGCTGGAATCACAATTTCAAGCCACAGAGCTTTCTGTTTCTAAGGTCACCCTCTTTCTACAACATCACTGATCTCCCTTTAAATAATTCCCCGGTCCCTCTGTGCTCCTTCTATGTTCTGAGCAACCTTCTGCTTATGGAGTAGCCTTGGCTTGCCTTATCCTCAGCAGGGAACAATACTGCTGCTGCTGCTGGACTCAAGGAATTGCCTTATAAACGAATACATTCATTTCCTGTTTTATTATTCCCACTCTTGTTAATTACTTAGAATAAATTAGTCCCTCCGGACATGATTAGGGCTGGGGGAACTGGAGGATCAAGCCCAAGATCCATGCTGGCACACTCTGGCTACCCTGTCTGGTTTCCTGCCCAGCTTCCTTCATTCTAGCTCCCAGTGGGTCATTTAAATTAAGCTGTGGCTTCTGTAAATACCAGAAGCTGGGTGATCCTCCAGCATGCGTTAACCCAGGCAGGACACTGAGATAAATGCTGTTTCCATCGTGCAAGTTGAAAGGGGAGGAACGTGTCTAAATGGACTTGGTTTCCATACCACTTCGTTAGCACGGTGCATGGCTGGAGAAGACATTCAGTCCATATAGAATGTAGCCATGGTTACAGGAAAGCAGCCAGGTCACTCTCACTGCCAGCAGCTGCCTTTTCTCTCATCTTAGCTCAAACATTGCCCAAGTGGCAGAGAACTGAGCAAACTGTTAGTATTTTCTGAAGACCTGCACTATGTCCTGTTGTCTGAAATGACTAAAGGGAAGGTGACAGAAAGAACAACTACTGAGTGCCTCCCTGGGATCAGTATTTTGCTCATTCTGATAATTATTCATTCATTCATTCATTCACTCATTCAACAAATATACAACTTGTTGAATGTCTGCTGTGAGCTAAATCTTGTATTGGATGCCAAAGAGAATAAACAGGTAAAAAGAATGCCATGAAAAGAAAGCATAGGGGTTTTTTTCTGTGTCTATGAAGTTTTTTCTCCCCTTAATCCCTTCACCTTTTATACCCACCCCCCCAACAGTTGTCAGTCTGTTCTCTGTTTCTATTTTGTTTGTTAGTTTATTTTGTTCATTAGATTCTACATATGAGTGAAATCATATGGTACCGTACTTGTCTGTCTCTGACTGGCTTATTTCTCTTAGCATAATATTCTCTAGGGCAGCCGTGGGCAAACTACGACCCGCGGGCCGGATTCCGCCCATTTGAAATGAATAAAACGATTGAAAAAAAAGACCATACCCTTTTATGTAATGATGTTTACTTTGAATTTATATTAGTTCACACAAACACTCCATCCATGCTTTTGTTCCGGTCCTCCGGTCCAGTTTAAGAACCCATTGTGGCCCTCGAGTCAAAAAGTTTGCCCACCCCTGCTCTAGGGCCATCCATGCTGACACAAAAGGTAAGATTTCCTTCTTTTTTACGACCAAATAGTATTCCATTGTGTAAACATACTACAGCTTTTTTTAAAATTCACTCATGTACTGATGGGCATTTGAACTGCTTCCAAATCTGGCTATTATAAATAACGCTGCAACGAACCTAGGGGCACATATATTCTTTTGAATCAGTGTTTTGGGTTTCTTTTGATACATTCCCAGAAGAGGAATCGCTGCATCATTTTTTGAGGAAACTCAATACTGTTTTCTTTTCTTTAATATATATATTTTTATTGATTTCAAAGAGGAAAGGAGAGGGAGAGATAGAAACATCAATGATGAGAGAATCATTGATCAGCTGCCTTCTGCATGCCCCCTACCAAGGACCAAGCCCACAACCCCAGCATGTGCCCTGGACCAGAATTGAAACTGGGACCCTTCAGTCTGCAGGCCCACGCTCTATCGACTGAGTCAAACCAGCGAGGGCCATACTGCTTTCCACAGTGGCTGCACCAACCTGCATTCCCAATAACAGTGCACAAGGGTTCCCTTTCTCCATATCCTTGCCAACACTTGTCTGTTGATTTATTGGTGATAGCCATTCTGACAGGTGTGAAGTAATACCTCATTGTGGTTTCAATTTGCGTTTCTCTGATGATTAGTGACGTTGAACATATTTTCATATGTCTTTAGGCCAGTGGTTCTCAACCTTCCTAATGCCGCAACCCTTTAATACAGTTCCTATGTTGTGGTAACCCCCAACCATAAAATTATTTTCATTGCTACTTCAAAACTGTAATTTTGCTACCGTTATGAATCATAATATAAGTTTCTGATATGCATTTTCATTGTTACAAATTGAACATAATTAAAGCATAGTGATTAATCACAAAACAATATGTAATTATATATGTTTTCTGATGGTCTTAGGCGACCCCTGAGAAAGGGTTGTTCGACCCCCAAAGGGGTCACAATCCACAGGTTGAGAACCGCTGCTTTAGGCGATGTGCCCACAACCAAGGTACATGCCCTTGACCGGAATCAAACCTGGGACCCTTCAGTCTGCAGGCCCACGCTCTATCGACTGAGTCAAACCAGCGAGGGCCATACTGCTTTCCACAGTGGCTGCACCAACCTGCATTCCCAATAACAGTGCACAAGGGTTCCCTTTCTCCATATCCTTGCCAACACTTGTCTGTTGATTTATTGGTGATAGCCATTCTGACAGGTGTGAAGTAATACCTCATTGGGGTTTCAATTTGCGTTTCTCTGATGATTAGTGACGTTGAACATATTTTCATATATCTTTAGGCCAGTGGTTCTCAACCTTCCTAATGCCGCAACCCTTTAATACAGTTCCTATGTTGTGGTAACCCCCAACCATAAAATTATTTTCATTGCTACTTCACAACTGTAATTTTGCTACCGTTATGAATCATACTATAAGTTTCTGATATGCATTTTCATTGTTACAAATTGAACATAATTAAAGCATAGTGATTAATCACAAAACAATATGTAATTATATATGTTTTCTGATGGTCTTAGGCGACCCCATAGAAAGGGTTGTTCGACCCCCAAAGGGGTCACAATCCACAGGTTGAGAACCGCTGCTTTAGGCCATCCGTATGTTCTCTTTGGAGAAGTGTCTATTTAGGTCCTTTGCCCATTTTTTAATTTGATTGTTTATTTGTCCTGGTGTTGAGCTTTATAAATTCTCTATAAATATTGGATATTAACCCCTTATCAGATGCATCATTGGCGAATATGTTCTCTAATTCATTAGGTCAGGGGTCCTCAAACTACGGCCCGCAGGCCACATGCAAATACAAATATTGTATTTGTTCCCGTTTTGGTTTTTTTACTTCAAAATAAGATATGTACAGTGTGCATAGGAATTTGTTCATAGTTTTATTTTAAACTATAGTTCGGCCCTCCAACGGTCTGAGGGACAGTGAACTGGGCCCCTGTTTAAAAAGTTTGAGGACCCCTGCATTAAGTTGTCTTTTCATTTTGTTGATGGTTTCCTTTGCTGTGCAAAAACTTTTTAGTTTGATGTAGTCACATTTGTTTGTTTTTCCCTTGCTCAAGAAGATATATCAGAAAAAAATATTGCAACCAGAAATGTTCAAGCCCTAGCTGGTTTAGCTCAGTGGATAGAGCATCAACCTGTGGACTGAAAGGTCCTGAGTTCAATTCCAATCAAGGGCACATGCCGGGGTTGTGAGCTCGATCCCCAGTAGGGGGCGTGCAGGAGGCAGCTGATCGAGGTTTCTCTCTCATCGATGTTTCTAACTCTCTCTCTCCCTTCCTCTCTGTAAAAAAATCAATAAAATATATTAAAGAAAAATAATTCTCATGATTGATGTTTCTATCTCTCTCCCCCTCTCCCTCTCTGAAATCAATAAAAATGTATATTTTTTTAAAAAAGAAATGTCTGAAAAGTATAGGATTTAAAATAAAATTTGTTTTTAAATTATTATACAGTAAAATCGACTTTTTTCCTCTTTGCACTTTAACACGTTTAGATTCCTATAACTAGCATCACAATCATAATACAGAACAAAATGTAGAATTTTAATTTCTATTGACTTGAGGAAATTGAGGTCCAGAGAGCTTCAGCGATGCCCCTGAGGTTAACACAGATGACAGAGGAAATGTGGGTTTGCCGTGGAGTCAGGGAGAGGCTCTGTGGCCCAACATTGGTCCTTGAAGTGGAAATCCCCTCTCTTTTGTGAATGATTGCAGATTCTTGGTGTCAGTGATATCTACTCTAGATCTTCAGAAAGCCTGCTGGGAATTTAGAATTCAGCTGGGTCCAGCAGTTTATTCTCTAGGTGTAAGGCTTGTCTGGAATAGCCAGTTTTACCTAAGAAGTATTTTGACTCACTTTCTTTGTTTAAAAAAAAAATGTGAATACAAGGTAATCTTTTGCCAGTGACTCCTGGTCACCTTGGTGACTGTAAGTGAGAACCCAAAATGAAACTCTTGTTTTTCGACTCCTCTCTTGGGGAAAGTGTGTTTGCTGCCCTATCACAAGCCCACTTTTGTTTAGTTTGTTTGTTTTAGTACTCACCAGAGAATATTTTTCCATTAATTTTTAGAGAGAGTGGAAGAGAGAGGGAAAGACAGAGAGAAATATCAATGTGAGAGAGACACATTGGTTGGTGCCTGCCACATGAGCCTCAACCAGGGCATATGCCACAACTGAGGTACATGCCCTTGACCAGAATTGAACCTGGGACCCTTTGGTCTGCAGGCTGATGCCCTATCCACTGAGCCAAACCCGCTAGGACACAAGCCCATGTTTAACCTGATATGTTTAATGGAAAACCTACAGCTCTGTACTGGAAAATAAATACTTCAGCATTGTGAAAATTGTAAACTGGAAGTCAATAAAGTTGAATAAAAGGTCAAGAGCCTCTTCAAAGGAGTGTCACACGCTCACAACATCCAGGACTTAATTACACCTGTTAAATCGCCTTCTATGGTGGTTGAAAGCACTTTGGAAACTTTTTAACACAGCATTTTCATTTTAGTTGATATAACTAATAAATGCACATGATAAAAATGACATCAAGTGACCAAAATTTTCCCTCCATCCCCAGACCTGAGTCTCTCAGTCTCCCTTTTCAGAGGCAAACACCATGGTCGGGTCCCCATGTTCCCTCTTAGAAAGTCACAATCAGAAGGCATTTATTTATTGTCTATAGAATGTGCATTTATTATATACTGCCTAAAAGAAATAGGCCATCGCATTTCTCCTGACTCCATTCAATTAATTCAGCTGGGAGCTGGCACCAGGGATACAAGGACCAATAAGGTAGCTGTGGCTTTCAAGGAGCTTCTGCTAGAGCAGAGGGAGGTAGTACATGTAAACAGGACTGAGCCCTAGCCCGTTTGCCTCAGTGGATAGAGCGTCGGCCTGCAGACCAGAGGGTCCCAGTTCGAGTCCGGTCAAGGGCATGTACCTTGGTTGCAGGCTCCTCCTGGCCCCGACCCTGGTTAGGGCATGTGCAGGAGGCAACCAATTGATGTGTTTCTTTCACACCAATATTTCTCTCTGTCTGTCCCTTCTCTCTAAAAATCAATGGAAAAATATTCTTGGGTGAGGATTAAAAAATAATAATAATTAAAAAAGAGTATTAAAAAATAAAATAAACAGGACTGAACATAGGGTGCTGGGATTGCTGGCCCCATGCCCCTGGTTTCCACCCATTTGGTCCTGACCCATCCACCACGGGCGCCATCTGGTGACAGTGGCTGGTTTTCTAGATGTAGCTGCTGGCTGGTCCAAGGCCTCCAAGGCAGGGCTAAGCTTGCCTTCCTGGTGGAAAAGGAGATTTCTCTCCTACAAGTTTCTAACAGGACCCCAGAGGCCATCTTCACAGTGGGTGACCCCCTGGCCTCGAGCATGCCTCATGAACCCTTTCCTCCCAAATTGCTTGAAATTCCCACCCTAGCATCACTGGACTGGAAAGGACTTTAGAGAGTGGACCAACCCCTTTTCAGACTCCCCCTCCCACACATCACATCCCCATCATAGGGACTTCTGGCCTTGGGGAGGGCAGGGTGCGAACACACCAGTGACCAGAAACTCCCTCCCTGGGGCAGCCTACTCAGTGGCCACACAACACAAATGGTCAGAAAGATCCTCCCTATGATGACACCATCCACTGTTCCCGGCGCAGGATTACCCAACAAGCTGACCTAACAGAGCTGGTAGGATCAGGAAAGGGGAGGCACTTGAAAGCATAACAGTGTTTTTCAAAGGACACTGATAACTGATAGTATAAAAAAATAAATGAAACCACTGAAGTGGTTATTGGGGGGGAAAAAAATACCTGAAATATGTTGGATCTTCTTATACTTGTTCTTAGGATTTAGATCACTTTATTTTGTATTACCTATGGGGGGGGGGGGCAAGAAATGCCATAATCTTTAGAGCAGTGGTTCTCAACCTTCCTGATGCTGCGACCCTTTAATACAGTTCATGTTGTGGTGACCCCCAATTTCATTGTTACCAATTGAACATAATTAAAGCATAGTGATTAATCACAAAAAACAATATGTAATTATATATGTGTTTTCTGATGGTCTTAGGTGACCCCTGTGAAAGGGTCACTCGACCCCCAAAGGGGTCGAGACCTACAGGTTGAGAACTGCTGCTTTAGAGGCTTAGGACTTCTAAAGACCTTAAACGGTCCAGACAGTCCCAGATTCTGCTCTCTGCATTTACCCAGAGGAAGTCTCCTCCTCCAGACAACCCCTCAAATATCTGATGACTTCCTCCATTCTCACACTCAACATTCGTTTCAGTTTGTCAACTTCCAGGAAGCCCTTTCTGAGCACCTGGGAGAGAATGGGGGTTTCCCCCAAGACACAGAGCCCTGTCTGTATTTGTTTGTCTTTCCATTTGGTGTGCTGACCCATGTACATGGAGACCACAGTACCGCCTGCCTGGGTGTCCACGAGGCGCCCACAAGGTCAGTGACTACTCCTTGACTTCATGGCTGATGTTTGAACATCCACCTACTTGTCCCCATCAGCCTTACATCACCAGCCTCCAGGGATGGGGATTATCCCTTTGTCTCCTTCCACAGCCCTGGGACGTCCAAGATCTTCCCCAGGCTCTCCATAGCAGGGCTGTGGGATGGGGCTGAAGCTCAGAGCTGGAGTCCCTCAGCCTGGTAGATGAGGGCACAAGAGGGGGTGACTAAGCCTTCCTAGCAGCCCGGGGGTCACAGATATCATGGCTCTAATTGCTAAACAGGGCATGGCAGAGTGAGGGCCCCAGAGAACAGGGGACCTTGAATGGAACAGG
The DNA here is from genome assembly GCF_000327345.1 of Myotis davidii. Lineage (NCBI taxonomy): Eukaryota > Metazoa > Chordata > Mammalia > Chiroptera > Vespertilionidae > Myotis > Myotis davidii. Next base: position 2,520,069 of record NW_006383012.1, on the reverse strand, counting down.
AAGTGGTCACTGTGATTCAACCACAGAGCTTTTCCTGAGTGTCATCTGTTAAGAGTGACACAGCGTTTGGGGAAAGTCACTGCGCTGAGGTGAGGGCGTGGGTGGGCGGGGGGATGTTCAAGTTACAGGCCAGTGTCACCACAGAAACTGGGCAGTGAAACCGGGAAGGAGAGCAGCCTCCTGCAGCGTTTCCGGCCATGTGGGAAAATGCTTACTGTAGTTACTTTACTACTTACAGGCTACTTCTCTGAGCCTCTCTTTCCTTATCAATATAATGGGAATGATAACAGAGTCTACTAACAAAGTTGTTGTGAAAATCAAATGAGATGTCATATGTTTATCACGTAGGAGAGAGATTGGTATACGGTAGGTAAAAATAAACAACAGTAATTAATATCCTATATTTTTTTTATGATCAGGGATTCTCAGAGGTGGAAATCTGAGCCTGAATCATCTATAAAGTGCCAAGAAAGGCAGTGATGGTCTCAAAGTCTCGCATAACTAACCAGAGCCACAGCTGTGTGGAGAACCAAGATCTGCTTTTCGGTCCTTTTCCCTCTTTTCCTGTCCCCTCCTCCTTCTTCATCCACTTTTCACTGGGGCCTTGTTAAGTGACAACCATTTTATGCATGTGATTGCAGTTAATTCTCATAGAACATAGGCAAAACTGTTCCATCCTTCAGAAGCCATGTCATTCAGAATGCTTCCATCCATCTTCTCATTAATGCCTTTAAAATTCTGCCCTCAACCTCTCCCACTCCAGGAAGTCCCCCTGGATTAAACCGCCCCCAGGACTCTAATCCCTCCCTCCCAGCTATTAGCCAACATCCTGATCTAGCAACTGCTTCTGCAACTATCAGCAACTAACACAAACACACGGGGGAGGGGGCAATGTCCTTCAAACATGGATCTTCAAATCATTAAACTTGTAAAAAAAATACTAAAAAAAATTTTTTTTTAAATAAATGCTCTTTATTTGAGCATTTATTTTATGCCAGGCTCTCTTCTGAATTATTTAGCTGGAATATTTTTAAATATGCATTTATAATATCCTCAGCAAGTTAGAATTCCTCAGTAGCTTTCTAAAAAATGTTGACATTTGTGTTATTTGCCACAAATTTTTAAAAATATATTTTGATTGATTTTCAAGAGGAAGGGAGAGAGAAAAAGAGAGGTAGTAATATCAATGATGAGAGGGAATTATTGTTTGGCTGCCTCCTGCATGGCCCCTACTGGGGATCAAGCCTGCAACCCAGGCATGTGCCCTTGATCGGAATCAAACCTGGGACCCTTGCCCTAGCTGGTTTGGCTCAGTGGATAGAGCATCAGCCTATGGACCAGGTCCTAGGTTCAATTCCAGTTAAGGGCACATGCCCAGATTGTGGGCTTGATCCCCCAGTAGGGGGCGTGCAAGAGGCAGCCAATCAATGATTCTCTCTTATCATTGATGTTTCATTCTCTCCCTATTCCTTCCTCTCTGAAATCAATAAAAATATTTTTTTAAAAAAACAAAAACCTGGGACCCTTCAGTTTGTAGGCTGACGTTCTATCCACTGAGCCAAACCGGCTAGGGCTCCTCAGTAGCTTTCACTCTTCCCTGGTTCCCAGCAGCTAACCCAATGCAGGAGCAGCTGTGGACAGCTTCAGTCACAGATGAGGCCACAGAGCACCAGGAGGTGGACAAAGACTGGAGGCGGGCAAAAACCCACGGGACATCTGGGGACAACCAGCCAAACACATTCATTGTGATTTTAAACATATTTCTGAGGGAAGACTTGTCCCCTCTGGTGTGTGTCTGATTCCCTCAGTTCAGTGGCAGCCTGAGGGTAGGTTACCAGGTCCCTGGTGTAAAGTCCAAAATCTTTAGGGGACATTCTCAGGCTGGTGGGTTCTGCATCCTCTCCTCAACCCCTACCCCCTACTACTACGATCTCTGAGACTTGGCTCCTGACCCTGGGTTGCCTACATCAATGAACTTTGCTGCCATTTCCCCCAATAAGCTGGCGGTGTCGTTCAGCTGGATTTCTGTGCATTTCCTTCCCTGTCTCGAACACGCCCCCTTACCCCTTGTTTGCTGCCTAAGGACATTCATGGAGAATTTTAAAAACACTCCACTGGGGACTATCTCCTCTGATAAGACTGTGGGCTCCTCAAAACAGGGACTGGGATTTAGTCTTAATAAAACTTTATTTACTAAAACAGGCTGCAGACCTATGGGCCATCATTTGCTGATTTGATTTTTTTTTTAAATATTGCATTGAAATTTTATTTATCTTGGTCACTGAGTTTTTTGGCACCCCCT
>NW_006383012.1:2491008-2517373 GCF_000327345.1 Myotis davidii | reverse complement strand
ACTATTTCCTGTTTGTTTGTATTTCCAGAGCTCAGCATACTTCCTGGAGGTGTGTGGGCTCCGTTCTCATAGTTGAATAAGTGAATGGAGGAATGAATGAAGTGGAAAGGACCCCAGACTGGGCATGGAGAGCTCTGAGGTCCAGACTCTGCCACGATGTGATCCAGGCATGTTCCTTAACCCTGCAGACCTCCGTTTCCTCATCTGTGAAAGGCACAGGGCACATTGGACAATCTCACAGGATTCTTTCTGCAAACACTCAACAAACGTTCATAGATAAAGTTATGAATCAACCGAGAAAAGATGGACGTGACTCAGTTCCTTGCCCTGGAGGTGCTCACCGTTCAACGGATTAAGTAAATCTCTGAGCCTTAGGCCTTTCCTCTGGAAAATGGGGTGATATTTACCTGGGGCTATAATGAGGCTCTAATAAGCAATATCATGGATTCACAAGCTCCGGCCACTCTCCTCACTTGGTCATTTCTTACAGAAACTTGACGTAGAGCAATTCACTTTTCTTTGGGCCTCAGTTTCCTCCTGCATGAAAGGAGAGAGTGGGACCAGAAGACCTCTGAACCCTCTGCTTCTTTCAGGTTCTAACGGTGATTTGGAAGGACGGGGTGTTGGGGGTAGGGGACAGGGGAAAGGATGATTTCATTGCCCTTTGCCCTCCTCAGATACTCTGGTTACTTCACTAGCACACTGTGGCTGGGGCAGAGCCTGGCCACCCAGTGGGGTCCCTGGACAGGCCTAGGATGGATTCAGGAGCACGTGGGTATCCCCGCGCCGGACACGGCAGGGTAAAGGTTAGCGCCCCGCCCCTCCGGCCTATGCAAGCTGGTCAGGCTGGGGCACATCCTCTGCTCGCCCACTGCTCCCTGGCAGCACGTGGGTACCCATTGCACAATCGCTGCCGCTGCCCTGCCGGGGGAATGCAGCCAGGGCAGTTCCCACGGGGCTCCCAGCTCAGGGTGGGACCCTCTCCTTGGCTGGGCGATCAGAATCACACTCGGCAAAATATTAATTATTGTTGCTTCCAAAAGCCCCACCACCGGAGGTGCCTGGCCTGCCCAGGAAGTCCAAAGGATCAGCATCCCTGGCATTTTAGTCACCCCAGCGGGGAGCTCGGTCACGTGAGCCACATCCTGGGACCCAGCCTGGGACCTGCAAGTGCCAGACGCTGGTGGGGGTTAGAGTGGGGTGGTAGGGGTGGAGGGGGTGACTGAGTGGCAGGGGTAGCCAGGGTGGGGGAGAGTAAGGGAGAGGGAGAGGAGAATAGGAAACTCGCCAAGAACAAAGAAAGAAGCCCTGGCTGGTTTGACTCAGTGGATAGGGTATCAGCCTGTGGATTGAAGGGTCCCGGGTTCTATTCCAGTCAAGGGCACATGCTCAGGTTGCAGGCTTGATCCCCAGTAGGGGGCGTGCAGGAGGCAACCCATCAATGATTCTCTTTCATTGCTGATGTTTCTATCTCTCCTTCTCCCTTCCTCTCGGAAATCAATAAAAAAATATTTTTTAAAAAAGAAGAAGAAAACCTTACTGTCTAAGAGAATTTTTACGTGATTCTTTTTATTTTCTAGAGGAGGTTGAGAGGCATAAGAAAATCACCCAAGTCCCAAGCTGGCGAGAGGCAGGGCCAGGGGGCATTCTCCACGACACTAAGGGCAGGAGATTTCACAGGCAGGATAAACCACCCAGTCTGATCCCCGGCTGAGCATGTTGGGCACGTGAGAAGGCCGTGCCAGGCCAGCGGTGTCAGGTGATGGTGGGACTACGGGACTCTCAGACGCTTGGTGGCAGTGAAAATGTCCCACAGAACACGGTGAGGTGGTGTGCATCTGGAGGACTATGCCCCTAACTTGCATCAGACCTGTGGGAATTTTAGGAAACAGCCTCTTGAACAAGGTTCCTTGGAACAAAGTGCTTAACTGATGTGGATTTAGCATCAGTTGGGATTCTGAAGAAGCATTCCAGAATCAAGTGTTTTTTGAAAAACACTCATACTTTATAAATGCATACCACTCCCTCGCCCCTGCCCCCTCCCAGACAGTGGAAACAACACTTGGGGGATGATTCTCTCCCGGCCACAGGACATTTTGCAGCTCTTAGGAGTGACAACTACAAAGAGTCTTTAATAGCATAAGGAAGTGCAAACTCTGTGAGGTAGGATACACAACTGTGCACACAGGATGGTCATAGCTGTTTGGAAGGAAAAAGAAGAAGAATGAAAGAACCCAAGCCAATGTATAGTAAACAGATTGGCAGGAAGCACCAAAACGTCGATGCGGTTTTCAGTGGGTGGCAGGTGATTTCTTTTTCTTCCAAGTTTTCAGTATTTTTCTTTCTATGGCATATGTTCCTTCATATGTCATACATGGCCGATATGTAAAAATGTTTTATATTTAAAATACTATTTGTATCTTACTTTAGAAAAAAGTGGCTAATAACAGTAATAATAATTATAACAACAAGAAGAATGGTAAACTATAAGCATTTACTGGGCGTCTGGCACTATGCTAAGTATCTTGCTTGCTTTATTTTTTTTTTTAAATCCTCATAGCAATCCTGTGAGGTGGACATTACTAACATGTCTATTTCACAACGGCTCTGAGATGTTAGGGCATGTCCTGCACATTGAGGTTTTGTCTGTCCAGGATCCAAAGCTCCCTGAATAGTGTGCAGGACTTGCCCTGGTGTGTCTGCTTAGAGCAGCAGTTCTCAACCTGTGGGTCGCGACCCCTTTGGGGGTCGAACGACCCTTTCACAGGGGTTGCCTGAGACCATCAGAAAACACATATGTAATTGCATATTGTTTTTGTGATTAATCACTATGCTTTAATTATGTTCAATTTGTGACAATGAAATTGGGGATCACCACAACATGAGGAACTGTATTAAAGGGTCACGGCATTAGGAAGGTTGAGAACCACTGGCTTAGAAAAAGGGAGCTGCTGACCTCCCACCACTGAGGCTCAAGGGCATATCCTCCCTGTCCAAGCTCCCTGGCGGATGTGGATACATGATAAAGGCCCAGACAGTTGGCACGAACAGGAAGGTTAGAACCCCACTTGCTGCAACAGCATCAGTGTCCTCACTAGACACCTCCCGGCTAAGGGATGGTTTGGTGCCTCCTGCTGCTCTGGGCCTTGAGGACTGCTGCCTTCATACCTGCTCCTTTCCTAAGCCTGTTCCCTCTTGCACCTCTACCCATTCTATTGCATTATATTCCTTTCTTGGTTCAAGAGAGCCAGGACCCATCCCTTTGGCTTGTCACCCAGAACTCTGACTGCTACCGGTGATTCTCCAGCAGTCCCAGAGCCAACGGGAAGCAGGACTGCAACCCAGATGTGTCCGTCGGTGCCCAAGCATTGAGCCAATCCTCTGTGCGACCCCCTCTTCCCCAGAGAATGAGAAGCATTTCCTGAACTTCTAGAAAATAACAGGAAACAGTATCTTGAAAATTTTCTCAGTAATTAGGTATCCCCCACCCACCTTACCACCGTGGGAGCCGGGCAAGCCGTTTTGTGAAGGGCAGGAGCCAGGTCAGGGAGGAGCCAACCCCCGCCTCCGGTGACTTTGGTGCAATGAGATCTGGGGAGGACAGGAAGCAGAGGCGGCTCAGGCCTCGCTGGCACTTCCTGCCTGGTGCCAGAAGACTGACTCAGCAGGGTCTCCACCCCTGGAAGCCTATTTTAACCTTTGGCAGTCTGGGAGAAGAGCCCCTGCTTTGACCCCCATGGTACCTTGTACTTCCCTCTCCCACACCAGGTTATGGTCACTTGTTTACATATCCACCCCCATGCAACTGAGCTTCTAGGACAGAGCTGGTCATTTCCCCCTGAATTCCTCATGCCTGGTACATCAAGATTATTGGAATGAATGAGAGGATAAATGAATGAAGGGCTCTCCTCATCCCCATGCAAAGCAGTGGAAAGTCTTAAACCCTGGGGCTTTTCTAGCGCATCTTGGCAAAATAGAACAAGTAAGGGCTCTGCAGTTGACAAACCTTGCTTCAAACCCTGGCTCCCTGACTTACATGCAAATTCTTTCTTTACCTCTCTAAACCTCAGTTTCCTCATCTGCAGTGTGGGGACACTGGGCAGCTGGGAAGATAGCAAAAATGGTTGGCACACAGTAGGCCCTCACTGCATTCTAGCTTGCCTCTTCCCACACTTCATTCTTACTCACTTCCTTCTCCCTGCCCCTCACTTGAGTGAATATAAACAATAGGGGAAAGATTAAATTAACGGTGGCATATCAATAAGACAAAGCATTAGGCAGTCAATAAAAATGTTGTTTAACCAGTAATTTTTAACTGAATGGAAAATGCTCATGTATTCATGTGAAGCAAAAAAAAAGGGGGGGCAAATTATTCATACAGCATGACCTCAGCTATGTAAAATGAGTGTGCATATGCAAGCTTGTACGTGTAATTGGCAATTCTGAGAAGATACACAAGAAACTCCTAACAATGTTTTCCTCTTGGGTAGGAATAGAAAGTTGGGATGCACCTTGACTTTTCACTTTACAAACTCTCCTATTTTAGGCATATAAAATAATAAACAATATATAATATTATAATATGTAATATATAATATTATATAATTTTTGCCATGATTATGTATTAATTTTTAAATAAAACCCAAAAAGCAGAACAAATAGAAATTAAATACAATAAGATTTCAACAGGGGCTATTTGGGGAGTGGAGGAATTATGGGATTAACAAAATAAGTCTCTGTTTTATATTCTTCTATATTTTAAAAGTGTTTTATACTAAGCTTGTAGCTCTTCTATAATCAGAAATAAGGCAAACATCACTTCAAGTGGCTTCCCTGGGGTATGGGGAGTAGGGAGAAGGAGCAGGTGACTGTGTCCGACGGGCCAAGGGAGTGCGAGGTAGAATTGGGCAGAGACACTTGTATTTTTGGAGCCATGTGGTTCCTGCCGAGTCAACTAACTAGTTGGTTGGCCCCGGCCTGCCTGTGGGGGCCGGAAAAGCTCCCACTCCTGCCTGGTTCACTCTTAGTCATCCTCTGGGAAAGGGTAGGGGTGGGGGAAGGAGGTCAGCTAGGAGTCTCTGGAGCCTTCTAAGCAGAGAAGTCCTGGGAAACAGTCTCCATCTAGGCATGCCATCACCTGGCATTTGTCACCTTGGGGACAAGCCGCAGCTGGGAGCAAGCAGGGAGGGTTGGGGGAGGGGTGTTGGGAAAGTGCCCTCTGGCCTTTGGCAGGCAGCACCCCATCCTCCCTGGAAGCTGCTGTGAAAATTAATTACCGTTTGTCCAAGGCTTTCAGATTCCCCAGATGAAAGACACGGCGGAAGGAATGTCTTGATGAATACGTGTTTATGGTATTGACTTTCCTCCCCAGCACCCGTCATGACGATCACGTGCCCCTCCCCTAACCTCCCACTGCCCTCCCTGACATCCTGGCCTCAAAGCACGGAAGTTGAGCGCCAGTATCAAATGCTGCTGAAGGAGAGGAGGGAAGGGCAGGGAGCAGCTGATGCCCCATCATCCTGCATTTCAGATGGGTAAACTGAGGTGCTCCATTTCCCCACAGGTTAAAAGAAGGAAAGGTGACAAAGCCTAGGACACTGAGGAAGGAAGCCTTGGAGAGAGGGCTATGGATGACTCTAGGCCAGAGCCCAGGCTTCTGCCCCTCTGTGGATTCAGGGGTGGGAGGAATTCCAGAACTCTCAGGCCATGCATTACCAAGCAGACTCATCCCTAGATGCACAAGGCAGATGGAGTTTATTCCAACTTCTGGCGAACTGACTTGATTCCTTGTTGATTGCTTCTGAACACTTGCCCACAGCTGAATTCTGTCATCCATGAATTTGGATGGGAAACTCTTTGGTTTTCTAAACTCTTCTCATTCTCTTTCCTTCTCCTTTTTAAACAAGAAGATAATTGATCTGTAAAGCTGCATAATGTGTTTCTGGGCAGGTGTACAGAGCAAACTGAACGGAGAGAGGATCATGTAGGGGCCACCCCCTCCCTCAGGGAGACTACATTCTTATTGAAGAGTCGAGTCCTTGCTTATGAGACATTTAAACAATCATAAGGATGGGCAGGTAGAGAAAAGGCCTGAGCCCCAAAAAGAGCAGGGCAGTTGTGGACTAGAGAACTCAGCAGACTTTCCTAGGACCCAATTATGGAGGTGCAGAGGGACAGAGCCTGAGTGGAGACAGTGACGAGCCCTGTGGGGCCAGAATGGAAGGTTCTTGTGAAGACCGAAGCAGGATAGGCCGGGTGAGACTGTGAAGGCCCTTGAATTGCAAGCTAAAGAATTGGAATTTTGCCTGGCCAGCATGGCTCAGTGGTTGAGCATTGACCTATGAACCAGGAGGTCACCGTTCGATTCCCAGTCAGGGCACATGCCTGGGTTACAGGCTCAATCCCCAGTAAGGGGTGTACAGGAGGCAGCTGATCAATGATTCTCTCATCATTGATGTTTCTCTCTCTTTCTCTCCCTCTCCCTTCCTCTCTGAAGTCAATAAAGATATATTTAAATAAATAAAAATAATTGGGATTTTGTCTAGAGGGCAATGGAAACCCACCAAATGTTTCTGAGCCAGAAAATCCTACATAATAAAAGGCTAATATGCAAATTGTCCCCTCGGGAGTTTGACCAGGAGACTGGGAGACAGGGAGTTCAATCACTCGCTATGACATGCACTGACCACAGGGGATGGTGCGGAACATGGTGGGCGACCAGCAGCAGTTGGGCACTGAGAGAGTTAGGGAAGGAGGAGGCAGGGAGGCTGGGAGGCGAGGAAACTGATCAGCTCTGATTGCTAGCCAGGCCTAGGGACCCTATCTGTGCATGAATTTTGTGCACCAGGCCTCTAGGGCTATAATACACAGTTTGAGAGAAGGTTAAAATGTTTTCACCAGGAGGTGAATCTTAGTATCTGAGTCAGCAGCCTTACCATGAAATTCACCATCCTCCGCCTCAGTTCAGCCCCTGACTTCTATTTCAGCTAATGGCATGGAAGCACAAATGTCACCTCCCCCGTTGCTCTCTGACACACTACCCAGTGTTATTTTCTTCATAGCTTTTATTGCCTTTGGAAATGATCTAGTTTATGTACTTGTTTACTTCCTTTTCTCTGTGGACCCATAGAATGTAAGCAAAATGGAGTAGGTAAGGGGTTGTTATCTGTTTTGTCTGCTGTTTCATCTGTAGCACCTATGACAGTATTGGGCTGGTGGCAGATGCTCAATGTGTATTTGTGGAATGAATGAGTAGATGGATTGATAAATAGATTAATGGCCCCATGATTTTCTGGCCGCAAACCCCTTGGTGATTTTTGACTCTTCCTTCTCCCTCCTCTGCAGAATCCAGTCATTCCTTCCTTGCCTATGGGTATTATTTCTGCATCCCTCAATGCTCTCCCCCTTCCCTTTGCATTGACACCTCTACCCTAGAAAACAACTGGAACCCTATTGAAGGCAGAGGCTCCTCCTCTCCATTTCCCCCATGGGGCTCAGCACAGGGCCGTGGCAATGACAATTCCCACTGATCTGACTTTACAGTTTTCCAAGTGCTTTTCAAATGATCCTGGTATACCTAGGGCAGATTCAGGACTCAAATCTCAGTCTTCAACTCTAACCAACACATTTATTCCATTGTTGTTCTGATTTATGCATAATTTATGATGAATGAATAAATGCTGGAAGTGCTCAACATAGATTGTAGAGGGAGAAACTGGAAGTGGGGGGAAGGGAATATTGACACAAAAGGAGAGAGAAAAAGAGGAGAGTGATTGAATGGGGGTGGAATGTGGGGAATAGTGAAAAGCTGTGGTTGGAGAGGGCAGAATCCCCAGGGGTTAGATTACTTTGTCCCATGTGTTGTGTACCCCTTCCCCATTGTCTTGTCTTTTAAAACAGAAAGACAGGTAGCCAACTTAGGAGAAGACACCAAAGACAAAGTTAAAGGGGCAGGGAGACTCTGAATCCAAAGGAAACATTATTTATTTGCTTGTGAGCTATTGTGTTTATAAGCAATAAGTATAAAAAACATAAACAATTCCATCAGACAAAAATTGCAAAGGACAAAAATGTATAAAGAAAAAGGAAGCCCAGCCAGTGTGGCTCAGTGGTTGAGCATCAACCTATGAACCAGGAGATCATAGTTCGATTCCTAGTCAGGGCATATCGGGTTTGTGGGCTCAGTCCCCAGTATGGGGTGTGCATGAAGCAGCCAATCAATGAGTCTCTTTCATCATTGATGTTTCTCTCTCCCCCTCCCCCTTCCTCTCTGAAATCAATAAAAATGTATTTAAAATGTATCTTCTTTAAAAAAAAAAGTAAAATGAAAATCACCAGTTATTTCTCCATCCAGGAAAAGCCATTCTAACATTTTGATATACATATTCTTTCAGACTACATAAATGTAAACATTAAGTATAAGTCTATATCTATATATATAAACACACACATGTAACCTGCTTTTTGTTCACTTAATAATATGGAGTGAACACAAAGGAGATTTTATAAGCCCAAAGGGCAGTTTGAAAAGATAACCTTTGGGATAAACAGGAAGCCAGAGAAGATAAATGACATGAAGTGAGCAGCCAAGCTCTGTGGGTTTGATAAATATTATTAAAGTAAATAAATCTTAGCTATCCTGCCAGGTCAGGTAATTATTAGCTCTATCAGCAAGGTCACCAATTCATAGACTCTTGGGATGTTGGTACTTGAAGAAGCCTTTGAGATGGTCTAATTCAACCCCCTTACCTTAGGTATTGAGAAACTATAAGCCCAGAGATATGAACTAATGTGCCTAAAAAGACATGACTGATGAGCCACAGAACTGGAATGAGAAGAGTGCCCTGGCTCCCAGTCCAGTGCTCTTGCCACTAAACCACACGCAGCAACAGTGTATGCACTCCTCTAACACAGGCACAGAATGAAACAGGGAGAGAAGAGGCCCCCAAACCAGTGGTTCTCCTGGTGTATAACATCAGTGGAGGTGTGTGTGTGTGTGTTAAGAGAGCAGGTCATGCCAAGTTGGGGTGGCTCAGTAGTTGAGCGTCAACATATGAACCAGGAAGGCACAGTTCGATTCCAGTCAGGGCACATGCCTGGGCTATGGGCTGATCCCCAGTGTGGGGCATGCAGGAGGCAGCCGATCAATGTCATCTCTCTCTCCTTCTCCTTTCCTCTCTAAAATAAATAAAAATATATTTTTTTAAAAAGAAAGAAACTAAGAAAACAACTTCATTTACAATGGCATGAAAAAAAACTAAGGAACAACCCAAGTGGAAAACTTGTACAACGAAAACTACAAAACGTTGAAATGAATTAAAGAAGATCTAAATAAATGAAAGGCATCCCATGTTCATGGGTTGGAAGACTTAACATTGTTAAAATGGCAATACTCCTCAAATTGATCGACAGATTAAACATAAGCTGTATCAAAATCCCAGCTGCCTTCTTTTCAGAAATTGGCAAATTGATACTAAAGTTCATAGAAAAATATGAGACCCAGAAGAGCCAAAACAATCTTGAAAAAGAAGAATAAACAATTGAATAAACACTTCTTGATTTCAAAACTTACAACAAAGCTATAGTAATCAAGGTAGTGTGGTACTGGCATAAGGATAGACATATAAATCAATGGCATATATAAATAACTCTTAAAACTCAATAATAAAACAAAGTTTATCTAAAAACTTTCAACAGATGCTTTACCAAAGAAGATATATGAACAGCCAATAATTACATGAAATAATTCTCCACATCACTAGTAATTATGGAAATACAAATTTAAAAATCCAGTGAGGTACCACTACATACCACTAAAATGGCTCAACTAAAAAACAAACAAACAAAAACCTAACACCCCCCTCCGCTCCCGCCCCCCCCCCACACACACACAAAACAGACAATACCAAGTATGAGCTAGGATATGGAGCAACCAGAACTCTCATTCATTAATGGTAGCAATGCAAAATGGTATTACCAATTTTAAAAAATAGCTTGGCAGTTTCTTATAAAATTAGATACATACTTACCATAAGTCCAGAAATACATCCATGAATGTCCATACAGCTTTATCCATAAGAGCCCAAAGCTGGAAATAACCCAAATGTCCATCAATGGGTAAATTGATAAGCAAACATTGGCATATCCATATCATGCAATATTGTTACAATAATAAAAAGGAATAAAGTATTAGTCATGATAATCTGAATGAATCTCAAATGCATTATGCTAAGTGAAATAATCCAAACTAAAAAACCTACATACTGTATGAAATTAAATAAAATTCCAGAAAAGGCAAATTAATTGCCAGAGTCTGCAGTGGGAAGAGTGAATGCAAAAGGGCACAAGGAAATTTGGGGGGTGAATAAAAGTCCATATCTTGATTGGGGGGGTGGTTATATCACTGAATATATACATTTCTAAAGAAATCATTTAACTACAATTAAAATAGGTGAATTTTATACTATGTAAATTACACCTCAATAAAGCTGATCTTTCAAAATTATGAACATCAGCTCTGGTCAGGTAGCTCAGTTGGTTAGAGTGTAGTTCCGTCATGCCAAGGTTGCAGTTCAATCCCCAGTTAGGGCCCTTCATCCCTTTGACTCTCTGATTTAATCCAACCCACTAATCTAGTCTTTCAGAGATCCCCAGTCAGGGCACATACAAGCACCAACCAATGAATGCATAAAAAATGGAACAACAAGTCACTCTCTCCCTCCATCTCTAAAAATCAATCAATAAAAATTATGAGTATCATTAATTCCCACTTTGATATTGTTCTGAAGGGAAGGCATAGGTGCCAGGAGAACATTTAATATAGAATCCTGAAACCTCAGAAGGCTTTCCTGAGGAAGTGAAATCGGAGTGAGGTACTAAGGAGGCCCATACATGAGCAGGTGAAGAAGGGAGGCATGGGGCAAAGGCCCTGAGGCTTGAATCCTCTCCATCACAGCCTTTCTGATAGAAACCCCAGTTCTGCTTGCCGAACCTTCACAACAGTGGGTAGTTCACTGCTGCAATTATTGTAATTAATAATCATGACCGCTATTCATTGAGGACTTGTTATGTCTTTAACTTCATACCAGACAATTATTTCTCATAACATTTACTCTTAAAAAATTGTACCCACAAGGTAGATTCAATTAGTATTCCTCTTTTATGGATAATAACGTCAAGGTTTAGGGAAATGCAGTACTTTGTCCATGTTCACACAGGTAGCAAGTAGCAGAGACAGAATGCAAACTTGGGTTTTTGAAACTCCAGCTGAAGTTCCTAGACACTATGCGACTTCAGTTAGACACATCACTGGCTCTCCCCTCCAGGCCAAACATCACTACCTTTCCCAACTCTTCTTCATATAACATAGTCTCAACCCCTTCACTGCCCAATCTGTAAACACACTAGTTTGAACACCTACTATAAGTCAGATGGGTCCCTCTTGAAATGCCATGTAATCTCTGCTCTCCTGATATTTCTAGTCTGGAGATGAACATTGATACAATAACCAGAGGTAAATGAATACTTTTTAAGGTTTGGTGAAATATGAAGAAAAGATATAGGTAGGGAACTATGACAGATAGAACTGGGACATCTAACCTAGCCTGGGCATCTGGAGGGCTTCCCTGAAGTGAAGTTTGAATTGAGATGTGAAGGACCAGGGATTATTTGGTTGAAGAGTGAGGTTTAAGATATAACCTTAAGTTATAAGGTCCTATAAGTCAGGCTGATGTAGTTCAGTGTTTGAGCATCGACCCATGAACCAGGAAGTCACAGTTCGATTCCCCATCAGGGCACATGCCCAGACTGGGGATGCAGGAGATAGCCGATCAATGAATCTCTCTCATTGACGTTTCTCTCTCTCTCTCTCTCTCTCTCTCTCTCTCTTTCTTCCTATATGAAGTCAATAAAAAATATATTTTTAAAAATTGCCAGAGGTAGGCTAAAATTTTGGTTCTGAGCTGCCTAATGGCCTGAGCAAGGAGGGAAAAGGGCAGTCATGAGCTTTATGGTGTTCAGAAGATAAACCACCAACAATTCAGATGCATACAGCCTTTCAGGGTATTGAGATGGGGCATTTTTCCCAGTCCTCACACAAAAGAAACCATGGTACACAGGGCTCAGGCCAGCACCTGGATGTGTGGCTGCTCATACATTGCTTACCCGTTAGGCCCAGTTCAGGAGCAAGGGTGGACCTGAGAGGGAAACTATGGAGGGGAACTAATATCTCTATTCTCCCGGACACATCTCTACCTGAAAGGTTGCTAGCGGCCAAGAGAGGTGTTTCTTCCAAACTGGGGATGAAGAAAACTGGGAAAACACCAACTTAAATTCCCCATCCAGCACTGGAGGCCAGTGTAAAGTTGCTGTTGGCCAAAATGGAGCTGTAATTAACAGGGAGGCTGTGAAGGGCATGAGAGCTACAGAGCCATCTCCAGCTGTGGGGCTTCGCTTGGCTTACCCTCCAATGACTCACTGGCTTATGAGTAATCCTCCCAGGCCTGATTTAGAGGACTTACTCACCCTTCAGAGGAAGACTCTAATGCAATAAAGCAAATGTCGGCAAGTGGGATGTGGCGTAGCGCATCACCCCAGCCTGCACCCAGCTTCCCACTCCCTGGCTCTCCCAGCCTGAGGCCCCTGCCGCCACTCAGCACCTGGAACCGTACCGAACAATGGGCAGGCTTCCCGGACAGGTTCCAAGGCTGAGCACAGGCTCAGAGATAGGAAAACGAGGCCGGACCTCAGGCATCAGCTAGACCAAGCCTTGGAGAAGTTTGGTCCGGAGAGGCTGGGGATGAGCTCCAATGCCCTAGAGTTAGGGGTGAGTGAGGGCTGGAATCCAGGACTTCCGCCTCCCTGTCTAGTGTTCTTCAGCCCCCTTTCCTCCCATGGAAGCCCTGCATGGACTATGCAGATGAAATACAGTCCGAGTGGCATTCTTACCTGAGGACTTTCCAAGGAAACTGGGAAGGAAAGACATGTGGAGAGCAAGGCCTCAAGCAAAGCCTTGGAGGTGAGATGCTTAGAAAGAGCTGGGCTACCTGGGCTTGGCCACCATCTTGGTATTCGCCGACATGGTGTCTGTGGGAGAGCGGGAGGCCTTGTTGGGCCTTCCAGAATCTAGGGGTACCAGTTCACTGGGATGGCATAAATTCCAGCCAGTTCCTGGCTCCCTCTTCTCAGGAAACAGGCCCCAAAGAGTTGGCATAGCCAGCTGTGGGAAGACGTTTAATACAAAGGAATACTCAGAAGGCAAGTCAACGCAGCCTTGGGTTTAAACCCACTCCTGAGTAAATTACCTGGAAGAATTAGTTCCAAGGGTAAAAAAGGCGGAAGCAGGCACTTAAGGTGAACCTTCACCTAGTTTGCTTCCCCATTCCTTGGCTATTTTCCCAACCTTTTCCGAGTGTCTGCCACATGAGGCACTGGAAGAAGGCCGACTACAAGCATGGTGTTCTGGTTTGCTGGAATCCAGGGTCTTAAGCTTTAAGGGATTTTTGGGATCATCTAGTTCCGTTTGCTCATGTTATAGATGAAGAATCTGAAGTTCAAGTCAAATTCCTTGCCTGGGCTCATGGAAGTGAGGAGCCCAGAGTGAGTGGACATGCTGATCACCTCACCGTGTGGCATGCACCCAAGGACTTCTCTTGCAAGTGAGCTCTCAAATGGAAAGCATCATATTCTGAATTATGACCACTAGCTTGTGAGTGGATGCACAGGCTCATGTCTACAGCTACAATCCACCACCATCACCTTCGAGTTTCTTTGGAAATCAACCCAGTGAGGCAGGCTCGTTGCCCCCAAAATGTATTTATTCCTCCCTTAACCCAATTCATCAACACAGAGAAGTTTTTCTTTTTACTATTTTTATTTAACACTATAAAAAAACGACGACAATGACGACCAATTACATACTGCTTTTCTTCACATTTGTATGGATTTTAGGAAATTATTGCCTTTTCCCCTGGAGAAATAACCTAGACAAAATATAAAGTAGTACCACACTACGAAATCTACAAATCCTAGAAGTCAACATCTTGAAGACAATCTCCAGGGGTAGGGGGGGGAAAAACAAGTGTCGCAAGAGACGAGACAAGCACATGTAAGGACGGCAAGCTGGGGAAAAAGACCGTGTCAATGACACTGACCCAGACAGTAGGTACGCTTTTCTCCTGGCACCCACGCCACCACCTCAAATGGGTGATTTTTGGTCTATGGTCTAAGGAACTCTCTTTAAAATGACACAAGAGTTGCTTTGAGTAGAGGTGTAACAAGAAAGGTTCAAGTATGAGTACGAGTCATGCCAAAGTCCAAAGTCAGGGAAGAACCCACAGTGAAAAGGCAACTCTCTAGCAGACACTTTCTCCCATGTTGCTGCAGGTGTTTATTGCCTTACGCTTGAAATGAAAAGGCGAACTTTGAGGTGCCAGGACTAGGCAGTCCTGAGAGGGCAGGGGGGTCTGGAAGTACAGTAGTCAGCACAAGCTGTGCTCTCATAATGGCTTGGCCTTCCTTCGGTCCCGAGAACCTACCCCGAGGTCAGTCTGAAGTTCGTTTGCAAGCCTGGGGACCCTTCGCTATCCCACTGGAGCAGCGGGACAGAGGGGGTCTTCAGTATTGCACAGGTATGAAATGTCCACCAGTTTAAAAAGCAAAATCACAGTTGTTCTTGGGGCTGGGCGGGTTCTCCCATCCAGTTTTAGCAGGATGTGGCTGTGGCCATGGCGCTCCTGCTGAGCTCTGAGACCGTCGAGTGGGTGGGCACTGGCGCCAGCACCGAGGTAGGGAATGTGTAGTAGGAACCCTGTACATCAGGGCTCAGTGTCTGCAAATGGGCTCTGAAGGAAGAGCTGGCTGCCTCCCCTTGGCAAGAGGGAACCTGGGGGGTGGGCGTGGAAGGCAGGATCTCAGATTCATACTGCAGGAGCTGGCCCATGAAGCCAAAGTTGGGCGAGACCACACTCCTCCTCTGCTTGATGTAATCGAAGGCATCCTTTAGGCGAAACTGCCTGGTCTTCATGAGGTAAGCCATGCAGATGGTGGGTGAACGGGAGATCCCAGCCTCACAGTGGACCAGGATCTTGCCTCCCTTTTCCCTGACACAGTCTGGAAGGAAAAAAAGACAGTGGTATTGAGTTGGGATTAGAACCCAAAGGCAATGCCAAACACAAGAATTAAACACAGAAGTGACCTAGCTCTCAAACCATCATGACTGTGCAACAGCTGTCGTCCTACATCAGACTTCTGCCAGTCTTTAATCCCCACTGGTGAGGACAGAGCTTCTGGGGCCCCACCAATGTCTTTCCCAATGTAGGACCTTTCCAATCCTTAGAGCTGCTTCCCAGTGCCCTGGGATACTTGCACAGATTCTACCACAGAAGGTTCTAAACCTAGAGTAATCCCTTCCTGAGGATGGCACCTTAACATAGATGGGTTTCAAGAGGGCATTGGAAAAGCCTTGAAATTGCAAGCCAATTTTCATCAGGTATGCACATTTTTTCCTTAGAGAGTCCCAGGTTCAAAGACTGACTTAGAGAAGCAATTCCTGCCTCTCAGGGCCTGAGTGTAATGGTGATGACCTAGCCCCACTCCCACCCCCCCCATCTTGGTAGACGCCTTCCGGCCTCCCAGGCACCCTGTCTGGCTATGCCAGGGCAGGATGCTTGGCTCAGCTCCCAGGGTTCCCACTACCAAACATACAATATATAGTGCAGAGCCACTAATTATAGCCCTGGCCAAGTGACGCTTACTAGATGGATATAGATGGCTTTTCGCAAACTCCATCTTGCACAACAATGGGAGTCATTGCTATAAAGCTACCACCATCAGCTAGAATTCTTTAGCTCAATATGACAAAAGGGAAGGTAGGGTGCCCTCCTCTTCTGTTCCACTCCTGCCCCCAAAAGAGCTACAACTGTTAAATATGGGAATGGGTCAAAGGTTAAACATAAATACACATCAAAGAAAAATAAAAACCACTAAAAATATAGTCTTTCCAAGTCCCTCTCTTGCTGCTAAAAAAACAATTACATCACCGGAAGTTAGATGTACGTGGCACTATGTAAAGCCATGGTATGTAAAAACATTTAAGATTTTGAAGGACAAATAAAAAATCAGCTCTCTCACCCACCTCCCTCCTCAAAATCAAGGAGTTTACAAATGAATCTGCAAGACCTGAAAGATCAAATTTCTGAGGAGTCAAAGAGGAACCCTGGAGTTTCCCCATCTAAGAACACCCCACTGCAGCTTATTAGAGGTGCCCCCAATTCAGTCTCTGACTCAAAAGGAAAAAGGCCTGCAAATTAGTTCAAAGGGGACCCCAAGTCCCTAGCATTACAGGGTCATGACTCTCATTTTCCTTTGCTCCTTTGTTGGCCTCCTTGTAGTCTAGTTTTCAATTGGCACAATACCACATCCAAAAAAAGCAGAAGGCCTTCTGGATCCCACTCTACCCCTCGGGGCTTGTCTTCCCCGTGGCACTCCTGTGGCATTCCCCTTGGAAGGGGTCAGGGCATGGCTCAGCCTCAGTCTCTCCTTCCACGAGCAGGGCAAGGAGACTGGGGACAAGCATCCTGTGCTTTCCTAAGTTGTGGGTGTGTATGTTTGTGTATGCAAACGGACACAATACACACCCAGGATGGGGAGGGAGCCTTCTGAGAAATGGATGGGGGCGGATTTCATGACCTCACTGAGTAGCTATCAGGCCCAGAAGGGCAAGGCATTCCCAGGGGCAGGGGGAACAAGTCAAGGCTTTCCCACCCTGAACCCACCATTGAGGCTGCCTCTCTGAAACTCCAAAGGAACCATCTCAGCCGAGTCGCTCAGGGGACAGGCTTAGCCTTTTGCCTTTGGTCAGTTTCTGGATGGTTTCACATGAAGCAGAAGTCATGTGTGACGAGCAGAGGGGGCCATCATGTGGCTGCGGGGGGCCCTTTAATTGCTACCCACACTAAGTAATGACTGCTGTGCCCGACACCTGCCTTTTCCCCCCCGCCAAGATCCTTTCAAACAAGATACAGGAAAATCACATCTCAGCTGCAATCGCTATGCATGCTCAAGGGAAAGGAGGACCCTGGAACTTAGAAGGCAAGGCCATAAGGTTGGAGAGTGGGGCTTGCAAATCTGAGACAGAAAAAAAGTCAACCCAGCCTCCAAAGAGGAGGAATGGGGGAAAGAGATGTCAAAGGGGAGAACAATTAAGCTACATGGAGGAGCTGGAAACCCAAGGCCCAAGGGAACAGAGGCTACCAGGCCTACACAGCAGAGAAAATGGGTAACTGACTCACAGAATAGAGAAAGGATGCAAAAGATGCCAACTTTTCTGTGCACAAAGCATGGAGCTTGAGTCAAGTGCTACCTTTAATCCAAAATTAGCTGGAAATGCAAAACAAATTGCCCCCCAAAGCTTGTTAAAAACTGTGGAAAGCTGCCAGGGCCCTTGGGGCTTAGTGCGTAAGTAGTGCTCTCTCAATCCTTCTGTTTGCATTTAAAAATATCCCAACCTGCGTAGAAGGCACCGTGAGGATGACTCTTTCTCGCCCCTGCTTCCCTTGTGTGGAGATTTCGCACGGACACGCTGTGCTTCCCACCCAGCCAGAAACCGTAACGAGGGCGGCAGCTGAATACTGCCATAAAATTATATTAAGTTATCGTGCAGATTAAAGCTCCTATGAATAGCAACTCAAATCTTCCCCTCTGCCTTTTGGGTGGCTGTCTCTCGTCTTGGCTCCAACTCTCGATGACTGCATATAGAAGAGACTTTTCTTCTCTGTGATGGTAGCTGCCATCAGTCCATCAAAATCCAAGACCTTATGTCCCTACAAGGCGCCCAGAACAGCAGAGGGGAATGGCTGAACCTACCAATGAAGTCTATTGCTTCTTGAAAGTGGGAGCTAATGTCAGCCGTGTGGCTGTCCTCCACGGGGATCCATTTGTAGTGTAGGTGGCTCATGCAGGCCTCGGAGGTCCGCCGCGAGACATTCAGCAGGGCCGTGATGTGCAGGTTGGCGAGGAACTCGCACTTGGATGCATGGTAGGCACTTCCAAGGTAGAGGAACGGAAGGATTTCAACTGGGCCGCCCTGGAAGCAGGGGCAAAGGACAAGCAGGAAATATTGGATTAGCCTGCTCACCTGGGAGAGGAAACAAAACAACCCTGACCTATTTGTGTTAAGGTGGGAGGTTCCCTTCCCGGTTTCCAGGTAGAGAGAGTTCAGAGCCAAGGCCGTTCAACCAAGAGTGTGGGTGAAGCCTCCATCCTGGCAGACGCTCTAACCCTCCATTACTGCTGGCGACTCAGTGATGGCAAAGCCTACATGGTGAAGATTTTCATTTTCTTACACATAGTGAGGAAGTAGGAAGTGCCAGCAGCCTTCCTTTGCTAATGAGGATGAGAAGCAGTGGGTGTGATGGGGGGGATGGAGCTATGTGTGTTGAAGTTCTAGCAGACCTGAGAGCACCAGCGCAAGCCCTTCAACTTGGAGAGCAGCCTTGGTTTCTTTCTAGATAAAATGGAAAAGGGTTCAATAGGTGAGCTTCCCCCCCCCCCGCCCACCCCGCCCCTTACAGTCCTGACGTTTTGTATAGTGTATTTCATTAAACCCAGGACACTTTTAATTTTTTTTCCAATTAAATTTATTGGGGTGACATTGGCTCACAGGATCATACAGGTTTCAGGTGCACATTTCTATGTTACAAGATCTGTATATTGCACTGTGTGCTCACCACCCAAATCATCTTCTGCCCCCTTCACCACTACCACCACCAGCACCCGCTAGGTCCAGAGATGTTAAAATGCGCTCCCTGGAGCTCTAAAAAGTTGCTTCTTAGAAGTGAAAATAAGTCACTATCTACCCAGAATCCTCAGACAAAGAAAAGCTTTTAGGCCATGAGCAGAGGGGCTTCCCCCACCTCTGATCATCTTCATGTGGAGCAGCAGGTTTTGTTAAGAGATGCTTATATCCTCTTTCTTTTGGGGGACCACCCACATATCAGGTTTCTAGTTAAGGAGAACTCCACTGGAACCAGAGATCACCTAACCTACCCCCCCCCAACCCTCCCCACTCCCCACCCCTGAGGCAAAGCTAAAAAGAGCTCATAGCTGGTCAGACCCTGGCAGTCTTAACATTTCCAGGTCTCCCATCTCCTTGCTTCCTTTTGTTGCTGTTGGCAACTGCTGGCTCAGGAGCATCCCACCCTGGTCCCTGGGTTCCACTGCCCTAGACAAGGGCTCTAGGGCCCATTCTTGCACCCATCCACAGCTGGGAGGGACAAGGCTCTGTGCTGAATATGTAAGTTTAGGGGCCAGCTTCCTGGGTGCATAAATAAATACCCTCAGTGTATAAACAAACAAACAAAAGTTAGCGGTAGCTGGAACAATGGGATTCCCTGGAGACTCAGAGGGAAACAATGGGCTGGAGGGACAGTGGCTGTCTTTGGGAGCCTTTTCCACATTATCCATCCGCTTCCTGTGTTTCCATTTCCTGTGCTGGAACAAGAGCAGAATGGAAACTCTGCCAGACCCGTACTCGGAAAGGGAGCACGGGACGAGGGCCAGCAGCAGGCAATGCTCACACTCCCCTGCATGTGGTATTTGCCTTCTCTTTCCTGGGAAGTCAAGTGTTCAGGCAAAGACCAGTTTGGCCACTTGGAAGAAAGTTCTAGAGCAGTGATTTTCAACTGGTGTGGCACAAGCATTTTTAAAACATGCCATACCTGTCTATTTAGTCAGGGGCACTGACCTGTCTTCCCTTAGATTGTCACATAAAAATTGACAACAGCCAACACAATAGCCGTCTGGTGTGCACGCCCTGTCTTGAACCATAACTATATAGGCCATATTGCATCATATTGGTCACATCGAATAATAAGGTTGCATCTGACTGGTTAATTCTTGGTACCAGAAATCCTTATAAAGCACCTGATTTTTTAAAAAGTCACTTTGGAGGGGAAAAAAAAAGTAGGTAATTACCATTACACTATTATTATTATTTTGTAAATCAATCAAAATTATACCTACGTTTTTTTGTCAGATCAGCAAAAAATATGTTTTTGGTGTGCCACAGAATTTTATTAATTTATTTAATGCCATGAGATGAAAAAGGTTGAAAATCATTGTTACAGAAGATTTTGCAAAAGGTATTAATAGTAACAATGACTATTTTTATTAGGACTTATTGTGGCTGCCCTCTGGGCTTAACACTTTAGTTAGATGTACCTATAATCTCACCTTAGTGCCTGGAAAACGCTGACAACCAGGCACGGAATCCTATCCAATTGCATATGGAGCTTAGCCCAACACCCCTGAAACTGTTTTTCTTTTCTTTTCTGAATCTTGTTTAGAGTCAAGAGGAAGAGGCCAAGGGCCTACAGAAACCCCAAAGGTTAACAGGGCCTCGCCCGGCTTCTAGGAAGCAGTGCTAGGGGGTTCCCCAGAGGAACCTGGAGGCACAGCAGGGCCTCCCCAGTCATCGGTGGGCCAAAGGTCTGTGGCTCTTTTACAACATCCTGCAAGTTCTTGTTTCTCTTTCATTTTCGGAGAAACAAGGATAAAAAAAACAACCCAAACAACAAAACAAAAATAGAAATCTAGCTAAGCCGGATGCCCGTGGCTTGTAAGCTGAGGGTTCATCCCAGAGTGTATTTTGATAAAGGAAAACAAACAAAATAAAACCCTGGCACCACACCAAGCTAATAGGCTTCCTGACCAAGGATCCCATCCAAGGAAAGGTCACCTGGCTTTACTTGGAATTTATCCCCAGGGCAGAGTTCTGCTCATGGCAGGCAGCTGACAGGTTAGGCGGCATTTGAAATCTTCCTTTTTATGATTTTGGATATGTTCTTAATTGGGGGGGAATTTTGAAAAGACCCTCCCACCAAATCAGAAGGACCCTTTTCCAGAAGATGTGTGGGAAACAGAACAGGGCCCTGAAAAGAACCAGAAAGGGGAGTTAAGAGAAGGGGGAGAAGGAGGTTCTGGGTCTAGTGCTGCCATGGACCCAGCTGCAGGATTTTGGCAAATCCATTACACCTCACCAGCCATGAAAGTTTCTCCCGCTGTAAAATTGGGAAGGTGGGTTTTGATCTCTGGTTTCTGCCAGATTTAGGTCCTTGCCTCCCTTTTCCTCATCCTCCTCCTTTCTACTTTATGCTTCCTTTATTGAGTTGTCACCAAGTCCAATTTTTGAAGGAAAAAGAAAGCCCACACATTTATAGAAACACGCAGTCCTCTAGTATGACTTGATCTCCTCTGGTTCCAGAATTTATGGAATTATAAGCATCAGAAACCCTTAGGTGAGCCTGCTTGCTTAGCCATCCAAACTGTAGTTTCACTACAACCCTCCTTCTACTTCCCTCCACTCCCACCTCATTCAGTTAAAATACCAGTAAGACACACCTTGACAGGTACTAACTAACTGGGCTGGTGTGCAGAAACTGCAGAGCATGAACAATTACAAAGAACAACAACACAGGAAGCCTGAAAGTCAGCTCTGAAACATCTTCAGGGAAACCTAAGCCAGTATTTGGAAGCTTCTCTGCACCTCCCAGGCCAACTAATAACAATACATCGTTCACTTCCTCTTTTCTCCAGAAACTGTCAAGCATCCTGTGGCTCGTTTGCTCTTGTCAGCTTGTTTGCTGGAAGGAAGCCCGTTTACTCTTGGATGGAAACTCAAGTTGGCAAGCAACAGAGGCTCTCTAAAGCGAGAGGGCTCTGCCAAAACCCTGATCCGCAAAACAAGCAACCAGGGCCGCTGAGCAGGGAGAGGAAGAAGAGTCAGGGTGCCGAGGAAGGAACGGGAGCCAGGAGCCGCGACAGCACTTCCACTCCACATACCTGGTCATGAGCTGGCCTGTAGCTGATGCTGAGCACTGGTTTCCCACACTGGCTGATGAGGGCTCTCTCGGTCTCAATCTTCTCTTGGGAGATGGGTTCTACGTCCACGCAACAATCAGGATATTCCGAGTAGAAAGTCTCATATCCCCCTACAAGAAAAAACAAAACAAACAGATATAAGCATTGATTTCTCGGACTGTCAGAAAATGCCCACAACTAATCAATACCCCAAGTGTGGAACAGTCAAAAATATTAGGCTGCCCTAGCTGGTTTGGCTCAGTGGATAAGATGTTGGCCTACGGACCAAAGGGTCTCGGGTTAGATTCCGGTCAAGGGCACGTACCTCGGTTGTAGGCTCCTCTCTGGCCCAGGCCCTTGTTGGGGGTACGTGCAGGAGGCAACCAACCGATGTGTTTCTCCCACATCGATGTTTCTCTCTGTCTTTCCCTCTCACTTCCACTCTCCCTAAAAATCAATGGAAAAATATCCTTGGATGAGGATTAATTTTAAAAAAAAGGCTAATATAGATTTTGGCCACATAAAAAAATGAGCCAAACCAACTAATAGTTTTATAGAATATAAATGGGGTCTACACACACACAATTCTAAAAAGCTATAGGTCAGAGAGGCAATGATTAACTTTTTGTGTCTATCAGAAGCAGCTTAAACTGTAAAAGGAAATATATCTGACATCTGGAAAATATTAACTAAATCCCTCCAGAAAACCAAAGCTATTTTCTCTCTTGTTTATCTAAAATGCAGGTGTGATTATGCAGAATTTCATTAATTTTCAAGAAAGAGACTCCAAAACCGGTCTGTTTCTTCCCTAACTCATCAGCTCTAAACTGAATTATAGAGGAAACCCCCTCCATTCATAAGGGAATAGGGGCTAATACGAGGTTTAAACTCGGGGCAATAAAACAGCCCTGGCCTTTCTCACTCCTAAGGTGCTAAGAACACTGCTGACAATTCTCTCCATAGATCCAATTTAGAGTAATCAATCTAGGTTATTACCTTCCCAACCAAACTGCAGGAATGAGGCCTTCTGAACTTAAATCTCAGCCCCCATAAATCAAAACTGTCCCCTGGATTAACACCTACCCTCTCTTTATATTTCCTTATTACCCTTCCCTCCTGAACTTTCTGTTCCCTGCATGCCCTCAAACCGCTGTACTGACAGGTACGATTCTGTAAACATTCTTAATATCACCTTTAAACTTCTCCAAATGGGTTGCTTAAGGTAAAAAAGTATCTCTAACCAAGTCACAGAAATACGAGTGTATACATACAGATAAGGCTTTTCAGGCCCAGTACACTCAGTGGGGAAGAACCCAGTACAACCTGGCCCCTGGAAGTCTCAGAATGCCGGGGGCTGGTGGGTGAGCAGGCCGGCCTTGCTTGGGGAAGCACTTTGCTTCCAATCCAGAAGGACCTAAGGCAATTCCTAGAGCCTCCAAAAACCGGCTTCTGCCATCTTCTGGCCCAGAGAATTCACTTGGGGGTCAAGTCATCAATTAAAACTATGCATCCTGAGGCCATGTATTTTCCAGAAGCCTCCCTTTTTCTTCTGTCTTTCCCTGTTGTGAGAGCCCCGCAGTGGAGCACGTGGTGGCTTTTTAAAACCCCCGCGGTAGACGAATGGTTAATGGATTACATGGCAGTCTCCAGCTCCCTCCCAGAAGCCAAAGCCAATTCCTTGAATGAGTCATCTTGCCATTACTGCTTCCTCTCAGCTTGCTGGAACTGCCCTGGCCCCCTCCAACAAATCGCCCGTTGGGCCGCCCCGATGAGCTTCTGGTCCTCCACAATGACCATGTTCCTGGTCATGAAGACAGGAGGCCATGTGGGAGGGGGACGGAGGCAGGTATTCCTGGCATAGTGTACCCCTCCCCGCAACCCTAGCCCCTGGCCCCCTTCTTTCCCGGGGGCAGAGAGAAGCCAGACTTACACTGACACAGAGCTTCCTTGGAAGAGGAAGTGAGTAAATCACTTCCTGTGCCTGTGCCTCAACATTTTGGGTTCCAGGAGACAAACTGAGTGATCAGGGACGGGAATCTGGATTAAGAGTGGCCCAGGCCCTCCCAAACTTCAGGACGAGGCTTGGGAAAGAGAAGCCTTCAGGCCACCCCATCTCTGGGCTTTAAATAGAGCACTTAAGAGGTGGCTGCCAGGAGGACCGAAAGGAGGTGCAAGGAGGTGCGGGTGTAGGCTGGGTCCTGTCTGCCAGTTGACAAAATAAGACAGGCAGACAATGAGTCTCAGTGTCACTGGGGGACAGATAAACAGGGCCCTGCCTCCTCAAGCTGGGGTCAGGAGGAGTCCTCCAGATTAGACGGTCTCTGTCTTTCACCCACTCCCATCAGAGGCGGGGAGAGACAGAACATTCCTCTCTGCTGCCTCACTTGAGAGCCTTGGCAATTCTTTTGGCTGCTTCAACTCTCTTCAGAGTGATTCTGTGTTCTATCACCATCACACTGCCAGGGGAGCGGAGCCAAGTGCATGGACACTCTATATAAATATGCACCGACAAGGCCATTTGGTCACCAACTCATGACTGATTGTGGGGTTTTTTTAGGGGTTGGGGGGAGATGAAGGGATGCCAAAGGCACTGTCCCCCCGAGATCTGAGATGCCACTGGATTAAACCTGAACTCTTAGATGGACATGAGTTAGGTAAGGAAATAAAAATTTTCTTCAGCAACAACTTAAGCTTTAGTAGTGTTATAAGGATCAAGCGATTTTTACTGAAATTTAAAATGGGCATAACTTTTGACCTCGCAAATCTCCAAATGTACTGATAGCGCACCTGCAGAAGCATTTGGATAAAAGTATACTTACTCTACTACACTGTTTCAAATAATGAGGCTAGCAGCAACCTATTGGCTATCACCAAGGGACTGGTTAAAAAAGTGAACCAGACAGGAATGCTCTGATACAAACTAATCTCCCGAGATCTAGTTGTGTGAAAGAGGGAAGGACAGGAAATATACAGTCATTATATTTTAAAAAAGAAACTGGTGCAAAATTAACTTTAAAGATGAACAAGTAATAGTTGATGGTTGTCTCTGGGAGTAGAACTGGGTTCTAAGGGTGTCAGAAGACCCATTGTTCATTGCACAGCCTTTGTGCTGTTCAAAGTTTTACTTATGTATGTTACATTCATTAAAAACATTTTTAAACGTTCATTTTCTTGAGATGTAAGTCACAGAGCTGCCTACCTCCTGTGGCCACAACCCCTAAACTGTCAGCATTGCCCTCTTGGAGAGGGACAGGGGGCAGAGATGGGACCAGGAGGGGTTTCCTGGAACCTCTCTTTCATGCTAATGGAAGGTGGAAGCTTTTCCTGTAGTCACTGCTAAGAACAAAAGACAAAAACCACATCAGGAAGAGAAATCAGGAGCCATGTGTGAAACCTTTGCAATCTTGGAGGGCTTCCCTCCATCAGGGAGGGGTGTGTGTGGGTGGGGCTGAAGCTGGCTGGAAAAGGAAGATTATCATCTGCCTTTGCCATCTCCCTGGGAACCAACAGGGGACGGTCTGCCAGAGGTGCCAACAGAGGTGGGAGCTGTCCGGCCTCAGGAATCTCCTGGCCTGGAGGTGTGTGAAATCCCCCAAATTGCAAGGTTTTAAAGCCAGGCGCTCACTCTCAGCTCTCCGCACGTGAGTTCTGAACCACATCACGGTTACATCTCAAGGTCTAGGCATCAGGGTTGACAGGGCTCCCACACGTTTGAGGTTACAAAGGACTCAAATACAAGGAATGAGGGAGCGGTCTTAGGAAATAAACCAGAAATCGATGCTCTGGCGGTTAGCGCATCACCCACCCACCACCGAAAAGTCAAAGTCCTCTCCGCAGCAGGTGCAACGGGCAGACCGGTGCCACCGCTTCTGGGGTCTCAAACCAAAGGCAACAGAATCCCCTCCACCGCCACCCTGCGGCACCCCTCCCAGCTCCTGGCTCTCCAGCCACCTCCGCTTGGCTCAGGACCCAGGAGGATCCCAGGCCGGGGAGGCAGAGGGTAAAAAACAGTGGGAAGGCTGTTAACTCCAAATTAAACTAGAGAAAGGTAAGGGGGTGGGAAGGAAAGGGGAAGGCCGGAGGAAAACAATAAAAAGCAATAAAATGAAAAGGAAAGGAAGGGGAGGGACTCGCCGGGGTCAAAAAGGCAAGAGGGGTCGGTGAAGACTCAGCCTCAAGTATGTTAATTGTCCAGGCAGGAGGATCCCGCGGCGCCACGCTCCTTGGGGGGAGGAGGGGGGGTCGCGACCTGCGGATTCCGTCGGATCCGTCTATCAGGAAGGCTCAGCGCCCTGGCCCCAGCGGGACCGGCAGCGCCCGCACCCGGGCCGCCAGCCCCCAAACTGCCAAGCAGCAGCGCCCCCAGCTGCCCAGCCACCTCGCCCACCCAAGGCGGCCAAGCGGTCGGGCGCTTTCGAGGAACGCGGGTGGGAAGGGGAGCGCAGCGCCAACCCGGGCAGTGCCCACTCCGGCGCGCGTGGAGCCCAGTGTGCAGACTCGGGCAAATGGA
>NW_006383012.1:2479905-2490253 GCF_000327345.1 Myotis davidii | reverse complement strand
TGTCAGGCGCGCACGGAGCCGCGGTGACCCACGCTGTGCGGGAAGGGGAGGAAGCGGAGGAGGCCGGGCCGGCGCCGCGCACGCGGATTTTCAGTTTCATAGACGTAGGTTAGGCACCTGCAGGGGGCCGTGCCGGGCCCTGCGCTGGGGTCCTGGGCCAGAGCTCCCGGATGAAGCAGAAGTGAATTCCGACCCTCACCGCCTTTACGCGAGAAATGAGATCATTGTGGGGATGTGCTTCAAGGGTGGTTTATAGATGAGTGGAGATCCGGCTTGTATCGGTATAGGTGAAGCTGGGTCATGGGAACCTGGGGTTTGTCACAGTTTCTCCACTTTTCTGTCTGTAATTTTCCATAATAAAAGTACCTACACGTAAAAATGGAGAGAGAAGAGCCAGCAATTAATCTTGCCAAATGGATTCTGCCCCTCAAAGGATTGACAGTCCTTTTCTCTGTCACTCTCCGATAATAATTAGAATAATTGTTTTTTGAAGAGCCGTTTTTCTAGCCCCTGGAAAGCCTGTCGTGAAATCAGCTGCTACAGCATCAACATACATCCGTGGTCGGAGGTCTCAGTCCAGCCAACTGCCCAGGTGGCTTCTGGATTTGAGGGATTATCCGTGGATCAAGCATAATCCCAGGCTGTCTGCCCCCACCGTCCCCAGCAGCTTCAGGCCTCCCATCCTCAATCTTGGGGAACGGGACACGGTTCACCCTTTCAAGTCCAGCTGCAGGGACACCTGTGAGGGAAACGTCTCCAGCCCCTCGTTCATGACCAACCACTTCATCCTTAGCTGGCAATGGGAGGGGCTGCTTAGTGGAAGGCAGCTTGCCTCCCCTAGAGGGGCTCCTCTACCACCAGCATAGGGGAATGAGGTTTTTAGAAGGAAGCAGAGATCAAATTCTGAAATCAAATGCAATCAAACTGACACCAGCGAGCCGGCACTGACTCGGGGTCACAGCTGCGTTCAGTCAGATGCCCTGTCCTCGCCCTGTTAGTGGGGTCCTAATGAAGACATGATGTGGCTCTGTGGTTAAGCATTGACTTGTGAACTGGGAGGTCAGGGTTTGATTCCCCGTCGGGGCACATGCCTGGGTGGCAGGGGGCCTGTGAGAGACAGCCGATCAATAATTCTTTCTCATCATTGATGTTTCTATCTCCCTCCCTCTCCCTTCCTCTCTGAAATCAATAAAAAAATATATTTTTTAAAAAAGATGTGATATGGGGGTTTTCTTTCTCTTTGGGGGGGTTGTGTGTGCCAGCCTTCCCTAAAATCTCCTCTGCCAGTGTCACCAGTGCCACCCACCCCCAGACATCTGAGCCCAGAGCCACGTATGTATGGAGCACCTACATGAGCAGGACTCCCTGTCTGCTCAGGCTGCCACCAGCCCAGAGAGGAGGCCCAGCCCAGCCACAGGCCTCTTTAAGTTCCTGTAGTCAGTATGGAAGCCCATCCAGGGTGTGTGGGTAGCTGGGGAAACAAGGGGAGGGGGCGGGCTGGAGAAGCCTCAGAGAGCCAGGAGAGCTGAGGCAAACTTGGAAGAATGAGTTGAAGTTAGGCAGGCCTTGGAGGGGGAGGGGAAGGCATTCCAAGCAGAGGAAACTGCTTGAGGTAAAGAAAAAAAACAGCATGGTATGTGCTAGAGGTGTGTGGGAGACTAAGCACTTCTGGCATTTATTAGAAAATTAAGCAGGGTCATGTGATTGGGGGCCATTTAAGGCATTTTGATTTTATCCTGTGGCTGAAGCAGCCCTGGGTGAGGGGGTCTTACTTGGGGACTTGGTCAGGTGAGCATTAGTGGGCCTGCCTGAGGCAGCACTGTGGAGGATGTTGTTTTGTTTGAGAGGGGGTGTGGGGTCCAGACGAGAGTCGAGGGACAGATAGGAGGCTTTTGTGGGTAATCCAGGCCTGAGCTGATAACGGCTGGCCGGAACTTGGCAGTGATAGCAACAACTGCAAAGGCCACACAGATGGGAGAAGCATTTAGGAAGTAAATTTCCAGACGGGGTGGGATAGAGAGAGAGAGGAGTAGGGAGTGACCCAGGGGTTTTAACTGGGGTGACTGGGTACATGGTGACACCTTTAGATAGGGGCCCTGCAGAAACAGGTCAGGGTGGATAGCAGGGGGAAGAAGGAGGGGGGGGTGAAGTTTAGATTTGTTAGTAAGTTAGAGTTGATCCTGGGCTCAAGGGGGTGCCCAGTATACAGTGGGGTGGCCTGATAACCAGTACAGGGAGGCCATCTGTCCACTGGATTGCTCCCTCGCTTCCCATATCCAATAGATTTCCAGGTTCCAGGACTCTGCCTACCAGATCTCTCTCCGGCCCTGCCCTTCCCAGCCCTGTAGTCAGAGCCTCCTGCTCGGTGGGTGTGTGACCTATGCAGCGCACAGGACCCCACATGTAGAAGGATCCCATGCTTGGTTTACTCCTCTGTCACTCTTTAAACCCCTAATACTTTTTGGACAAGGGACCCTGCATTTCCCTTTTGCACTGGACCCCACAAATTATATAGCTGGTCCTGCCCACGGATGTAGTTAAAGGGTCCCACTATCCCCCACACTGGGCCCTCCTGCTTCCCAATCCCCCCAAGCTCTCTCCTCCCTCTCGTCCTCTACAATGTGATCTTTCTAAGTACAGGTCTGAGCATAAAGCCCACCTGCTCTGCTCAAAAACCTTCAACAACAACCTACGCACTATCTGATAAAACCCAAATTCCTTAGTGGAACACCAAGGTCCTTGTTCTGGCCAATTAATCATAATCCACCTCTAACCTTGTTTTTCTCCTTCCTTCCTTCCTTCCCTCCCTTCCTCCCTCTCTCCCTGTCTCCTTCCCTTCCGTTCTTCCTTCCATCCTTCCCTCCCTGCATTCTCAGGCTCCTTCCCCTCCAGGCACATGGAGCTGCCTGTTTCTTGCCCAGCATTTTGCTTCTCCACTCTTTCTGCAGGACCTGAGTGCTTCCCCCATCCCTTTGTATAGGAGCCCCTCTTCACCTTCACACACCAGCTTGGGAGCTACTGTTGTACCTACAAGAAGCCACCCCTTAAACCCTCTCCCCCCCTCCCAGTCTCCTGGGAGTTCTCCTCCCCGAACCTGATGCATGAATGTATCTGTCCTGCCATTAGCCCGCAGGCTCCCAGGACTTATCCCACCATCTGTGACTCCATCAAATACCTAGCACATGGTAGGAGCTTAATGCTGGTGGAATGGAATCCAGTGCTTGCTAAGACTTGAGAGCGCTGGCTTTTTGGAAGGTGCCTGGGAAGAAAGTTGGCATAAATCAGGGCCTTAGGCCCTGGGTGAGGGGGCGACAGGACCCTGTGGACGCACAGACCCCAAGATCAGGAACTAGAGTTCATTGGCCGCAGGCCTAGGAGGAAAAGGAGGGTGTCTGAGACTGGAATTGTGTAAATAATCATGCCTGCCCTCCCTATGGCTTTGAAATGGAGGTAAAGGTGGGTTCAGGGTGGAAAAGCAGAATTTAAATTAACATTGTGAATCCACCAGGTAGAACCTTGTTCTCTGTCATTCTTTTCCCCCTGCCAGTTCTTCCCAAAAGGGGACAAGAAGACTTTTAGGTTTCTTGGACCTCACTTAACCAGTCATCCTAACCCTTCATTATTGTGAATGGAGGTTCTTACCCTTTGGAGGGTTTATCCTTTCAAAAATGTTCTGGGCCTGCTTCTTGGACAGCTGCACACACAGCATTCAGCTCCCAATGTCAGGGAGTTTCACAGACCTGGGAACTCCGGTGTCTATCCCTGCTCATCCAGCCTCAGTGGGAGCCACGGGGATTCCTCTCCAGCCCTGCTTCCCACATCCAACCAAAAGGTGGGGGGCTAGGTGGCCTGTGGGGATGGTCCAGAGGCTTCCCCCAGGGCCCTACCAGCCTCAGCCCTCTCAGAAGGATGCCCTTTGCTCCTCTCTTCATTGGCATACTCACTGTGGGAAATGTAGAGAAGTGAAAAAGGTGCTTTTCTAAAGAGTGTTGCTTGCTCTGGCTTAAGATCCCATGTCAAGATCTGGACCCAAGACTTGCTTCTTGTCATCTTGGATAAAGGAAGGAGCCCTGGACTAGGAATCAAAGATCTGGGTTCCTGACTAGTCTCTGCTATTTCCCGATATTTTATCATTTATCTAATACTTACAGCATGTCTTTTGTGCAGATAGGTATTTTTCTCCCCATGGTCCCCCCATCTCCCTTGTTCCCAGGATCTTAGACAGGAGCTAATACAGTGTTCATTCAGGGGTACAGACAGCACATGCTGTGTGACTGTTGAAAATCACCCAGCCTCTGAGAGCTATGATTGCCTCTTCTATAAACTGGGGACATCAGTGCCTGCCTGCTAATGGTGAGTGACAATGACATCATGTACATGAAGCTGTGTCGCATGACGCAAGCACCAGGTATTTTATGGTTGTTGTTGCTATAGTATTAGCCATCAGCAAAGCATTCATTCATTTACTCATCAAATCCTGATGACACAGTCCATTCAGTTTCCTCTTCTGTATAGTGGGAGTGAAAATAGGACTTAGCTCACAGGTTATGGTCAGGATTCCTTGAATCAATACATGTAAAGTACTTAGAACAGTGCCTGGTGCATATTAAGAACTCAGTGTTAGCTAGTTAAAATTGCGGTAATATTTGTTCCAGTCAAGAAGAGATTGTTTGCTAATGGCACAGGAAAACAAGACGGGAGTCCACACGGCAGAGGAGAGGGAGTTACTGGCTGTCTGATTCAGCTGCCAGTGAAAGATAAAATTATTAAAAGCCTATGAATTGTTCTTCTGAAAGCCTGCTGAGTATAGGGTGATATTGAAAGAGTAAAAATCTCCAGGCCCACTTATATAGTAAGGTAGGAGAGACAAGGAGCCATTCTCACAGTAAGTGCTACACTGGATGGTTTTGGTATTGAGAGCTGAGGAGATTTTAAAGAAGAGAGATCAATACAGGCTGAAGTATTAGAGAAGGCGAGCCTTTAGATTTCATAAATAACCCCTCCAATTCTACGAGCAAGGGCTTTGGAGGGTGACACCCTAAAGTTTAAGTCCCTGGTCTGCTATCACTGATTGTGTGATCTGGGGACAGTCACTTCACCTCTGTAAGCCACAATTCTCTCATCTGAACATGTACTACCAATGAATTTCTACTACCAAAAACAGAATTAGATTATCAAAACCCAGACACTATTGTCTCAAACAGAATGAGGGTGTTTTGTTTGTTTTGTAATGAGTCTCTGTAAAGTCAATTTCAGGAATGATAGAGGTAGCACTCCTATATTACAAAATCCATGAAGGTGATAAAAGACTGACGTCTGGGAAACATCTCCAGATACCTCATGAGAAGAAGGGAGAGAGAGTGATAGAAACATCCGTGATGAGAGAGAATATTGATGGGCTGCCTCCTGCACGCCTCACAATTCAAAAAAATAAAACAAAAAAATCTTAAAGATTCTCATTGCAAGAAAAAGAGTTTGTGACTTTGTATAGTGAAGGATGGTAAGTAGTTACTAGACTTAATAATAGTACCTACCTGGCTGATGAGGAGATGAAATGAAGTACCTCTGAACAGCCCTTGCCTGCACGCCTGGCCATGGTGAGGGCTCTGTATGAGCCAGGATTCTTCTTTATGAAAAGTCATGGCAGCAAGAAAGCACAGACTCTTGGCTGTAAGGAATTATAATTCAATCTTGAAACTTTCCAGAGAGGGAGCTTCCTGCCTCAGGAGACATTTTTGAATGAGGCCAAAAAAGGCAGCAAGCACATCCTGGGATTTTTCTAAGATGGCAGGTATTACTTGAGTCCTTCACTTAGTCCTCACATCCACCCTCTGATGTAAGGGTTGTTGTCTCCATTTTATAGGTGACGGACTTCCTTGTACCGTCTACCCTTTGCTTCCAAGTCTCAAGAAATACAATATAAGCCTAGACCCTCTCTGAAATATTTGAAGGGAGTCATCTTGTCCTTTTCCCACCTTCTCTTTTCTAAGATAACAGTCCTGATTCCTTACCATCACTGTTTTCCAAACTCCTAGAAAACTTCTTTTTAAAAACTGACTTCAGAGAAGAAGGGAGAGAGTGAGAGAGATAGAAGCATCAATGGTGAGAGAGAATATTGATCGGCTGTCTCCTGCACGCCTCACACTGGGGATTGAGCTCGCAACCCAAGCATGTGCCCTGACTGGGAATTGAACTGTGACCTCCTGGTTCATAGGTCAACAGTCAACCACTGAGCCATGCCGCCAGGGCAAAAACTTTTTATTTGCCAGAATTCTTTTCTTGTGGTCTCTGACTGAAACTGGGATACAGCAAAGAATGTCCATTTACTCAAAGTTCAAAGCTCCTACAAAAAGAGTGGCTGTTAGGGGCCCTGGACAGGTTAGAGAAAGGAATTGATAGAAGAGAGCAAACATTTGCAAAGAGATGCCATCCCTCTCTCTCTACTGAGGAGCCAGAGGCTACCCTTGAAGAATGGGAGGGGGTTTTATCCCCAGTTCCAGCCTCCCCCATGCAGCATTCATCTCTGGTCTGGATGGTGGGGGCATCCTTGAAAGCTACAGACAGTGGGGATGAGAGGAGTTTAGAGGGAGCAAGCTTGCCATCTCTCCAGCCTCAGCCCTAGAGACTCTGCCGAGAAAGATATGTCTGGTGCAACCTCATCTTGATCTTTTTTTTTTTTTTTAAATGGGGAGTATGTGCCCTTGAGTAAGCATTGTATTTGCTTCTACTAAGACCCTGGGGGCAAGGAGGATGAGGGCCCAGGGAAGAAAACCACCCTTATTTGAAATGTCAATAGCCTCTGGGTAGAGCTCTTCCAGTTTCTCTCTCCTTTCCTCTGCCCCCTCCCCCCTCCTCCTCTTTCCATCTCTCCCTCTCTCACGAGGTATCTGGAGATGTTTCCCAGACTTCAGTCTTTTATACCTTCATGGATTTTGTAATATATGAGTGCTGCCTCTATCATTCCTGAAATTGACTTTACAGAGACTCATTACAAAACAAACAAAACACCCTCATTCTGTCTTAGACAAAGGTGTCTGGGTTTTGATAATCTAATTCTATTTTTGGTAGTAGAAATTCAACTACAGGACAATTCAAAAAAAATAAAACAAACAAAATAATCTTAAAGGTTCTCATTGCAAGAAAAAAATTTTGTGACTTTGTATAGTGAAGGATGGTAAGTAGTAACTAGACTTAATGTGGTGATCATTTTGTAGTGTATATGAATATCAAACCATTACACTGTATACCTGAAACTAATATGTCCATGATACCTCAATACAAAAATAACAAGTAAAAATAAAACAAAATATATGACAATTCAGTGGGAGACTTTCATCTGTGTGCCACCTACAATCATCTTTCCTGCCACCTGTACTTGGGGAAACAGTAATTGATTTCTGCAGCAAAGGGGAGGCCCAGTCTCGAAATGGTAAGCATGTAGGCTTGGACAAATGGCTTAAACTCTTCTCAGCTACAGTGTCCTCTTGAGAAAAGTTGGGATAATTAATGATATGTAAAGTAGAAACAAAATAATACACATAAAATACCTTGTAAAGTGTGTGAGATATTCTTTTTGCCAGTAATTTCCTTGCTTCTTGGGCAGAGGTTGGGGTTGGATGGAAGGAGGTGTCTGGAATCCTTTCTCCCAGGACTAGAACTAGTGGGAAAAACATTCCTACACCTCAGCAGTTCAGAGCAAGGGCTTTGGCCCAGATTTCACCAGAGCTCTGCACCCGACTTGCTGTGGAACACACAGAGTCACTTCCCCTCTCTGCACCTGTTTCCTTATCTTTAAAGTGGAAATACAGTCTCAGGAGCCTATGGAAATGCAAATTCTCCTTCTAGCCGGGGACTCTGCCATTTCCAACCAGCTTTCAGGTAATACTGATACTGCCACAGACCAAGCTCTGAGAGTATAGATATATAGAGAGATATAGAGAGAGCGAGAGAGAGAGAGAGAGAGAGAGAGAGAGAGAGAGAGAAACATCAATGATGAGAAAAAATCATTGATGGGCGGCCTCCTGCACGCCTCACACTGGGGATCAAGCCCACAACTTGGGCACGAATTGAACTGTGCTGACCAGGAATTGAACTGTGACCACCTGGTTCATAGGTCAACACTCAACCATTGAGCCACTCTGGCTGGGCACTCCTATGGGTGTTTTGAAAGGCTTAAATTAGAGAATACATCCTAGACATTTAGCTTGGTGCTTACTCAGGGACTTAGCCAATAAATAGTGGCTCCATTGCCTATATTATAGTGACTGGTGTATGTGGTGGGTAGGGGTGGGTTGAGAGGTAACCCCAGATAGAGCTGAGGGTGATAATAAGACTTATTGTACCTGCCTGGTTTAAAGAGAGCAGTGTACCAGGAGTTAGGAGACCCAGATTCAAGTTCTAGCTTTCTAACTCATGCCATACCTGTGTGAATTTGGGCAAATTTCTCTTTTTGAGCCTCAATTTCCTCCTCTACAAAAGAGGAAGGGGGTTTAATTAGATGGTGTCTAAGGATTCACTCAGCTTTAAATCAAAACCTGAGGCTAGCAATCCCTGCTCCACTCCCAAGCACCGAAAGACACCTAACAGGCCATAAATTGGCCTTAACCTTGGCCATAACCTTGAGCCGCATCTGCGGCAGGGATGGGCCTGCTCTGAGCCTGCCTTGACTGCGGACGTGATGAATTAGCTGGAGAGTCCAGCCAGGTGCCCTTGGCGTTCCTTGAGCTGAGGGTGACATCACCCCAGAAGCCTCCATTCCCGGGCCTTGTGCGCAGTTCTCCTGTCAGGGCAGGATGATGTGCAGCCTGAACGGGAATCCTCAGCATGCCCAGAGAAAGGATGTAAAAGGAGGCATTTTTGACATTCCATCCCACTGCTTTACTGCACTGGAGGCGAAGATGAATCATGAGTAGACTCCTTGTAAGCGTACATCACACCCAGTAAATTCCAGCCCTTCTGCATGGCCCTCCAGACTCTGGACTCGAGACCCTGCGGGGAACTTGCCTCTTGGTGGAAGAACTGGGCACCAGCAACCTATCCCATAAGCCAGGGGTGGGGGACGTCCAGCCCTTGGGCTGTAGAAGGCCCACAAAATCATGTGCTCTGGCCCTGCCAAGCCATTAGGGGTGAGTTAATGAAATGTTTGACCAAATATAGCAGGCTAATTGTTTTAAAACTATAGTTTAATTATTACTTTTTTAATATATTTTTATTGATTTCAGAGAGGAAGGGAGAGGGAGAGAAACATCAATGATGAGAGAGAATCCATTGATCGGCTGCCTCCTGCACACCCCACACTGAGGATCGAGCCCACAACCCAGGCATGTGCCCTTGGCCGGAATCGAACCCGGGACCCCTCAGTCTGCAGGCCGACGCTCTATCCACTGAGCCAAACCAGCTAGGGCAAGCAGGCTAATTTTTTAGTTGATAATTTTGCATGGCCTGTGAATGACGTTATATAAATATTCAAATTGCCCTTCGAAGAAAAAAAGCTGCCCCACCCCTGCGGAGGCAATCAGAGCAGGCCCGCTGAGATGCATGAGTCCCGTGGCTGCCAACACACTGCCAGTGCAGCCCCAGGCAGTTTATTACAAGTCTGTACTGAGCCCTCACTACGAGCAAACATTTATTGAGTGCCTGCTGCATGCCTCTGGTTAGGCAAGTTTACTGAATAACTGATTTAACCTTATCACATCCAAGTGCAGAGAGCCTAGTACAGATGGAGGCACCCAGGTTCAGAGAGGCTAAGTGACTTGTGTAGGTTCACACAGCAAGACATTCAACAAGTATTACCCCTTGAGCACAGCCGACCAGTTTGAGCTGACCCCTCCCTTCTCTCTCCTCTGTTGCAAACTTGCATCAAAGCCCCTGTCCTTTGTGGTTACACTTGATTATTTATGTTTTTCTCTCTCCCCCTGACCCAGGGACCAACTTCGAAGGCCCCTGCAGCCATCGCCCCCAGCCTGGCTGACAGTTGGCCCTAGAAGGACATTGTGCCCAATGAATGTAAGAGATGGAGACTCCGTTCCTAGCACCATACTGCTCAGCGCTGGGATGATTGGGGAGGGAAGAGAAGCCTGGCCTCAGGGGATCACTCTCTGGTTGTTAGGGAACCAAATCTGAATCTTGGAAGGGAACTAGGGTCTGCACATCAGGCTGTGTTTGGGTGATCAGTTCAAGGGGCTGGGTTAGATCCGTGGAAGGGGAGATGGCTCAACAGTCAGGGTGGGCTGGGAAAAAGTACAAGAACCGAAATCCAGAGAGGGCTTACTCAGGCAGAGAGGAGGAGGGCTCTGCAGCCGAAGGAGACAGGCTGGAAGGAAGTACAGAGGTGGGAGGAAGGATGCCT
>NW_006383012.1:2459995-2478543 GCF_000327345.1 Myotis davidii | reverse complement strand
GGGGGAGCGGGGCGGGGGGCAAGGTGTTTCTGGGAGTGAAAGGTGATGGAGGTCAGGTCTAGGAAAGAACACCTGCTCTATGCAGTCAGGCGGTATGTACACGAGGCCTAAAAATGTTTCTTACCCTTTGACTTAGTAATTCCACGTCTGGGAAATGATCTTAAAGAACATCTCCCAAATCCGGGGGAGGTAAAACTATATTCACAACAGTGTTCATCACAGAGCTATTTATAAGAAGGTAAAAATGGAAGCAGCCAAGACATTTCTCAGAAGAGGATGGCAAAGAAATCGGTGTATCCAACAGCCATTAAA
The DNA here is from genome assembly GCF_000327345.1 of Myotis davidii. Classification (NCBI taxonomy): domain Eukaryota; kingdom Metazoa; phylum Chordata; class Mammalia; order Chiroptera; family Vespertilionidae; genus Myotis; species Myotis davidii. The sequence continues at coordinate 2,478,231 of NW_006383012.1, read as the reverse complement.
TGGGATGTTTTCAAAGGCTGCAAATAACATTCAAAATCAATTATGTAAAGATGTAAAGGGAAATGGCAGCTTACAAATAATAATAGCTGCCCTTATTGAGTGGTATTTCTTGGGCATTGCTTTCAAGATTGGTCTTATTGTGTCAATTATAAGAGCCCTGAGCCCAGTGGGATCCATTTGGAGACCCAGACTCCCCCAGATGTGGCTGGAAGAGCTGAGATGAGAGAACTGGTCACACTGGTGTGTCCTGATCACCACCTTCTATAAAATGACCACATCATCCAGGAGACCCGAGAGAAATAGATCAAATGTTAACAGTGGTTCTTTCTCAGGGTGGGAGCTGATGGAGGGATGGATGCTCCCACTACTTTTCAGTATTTTCCAAATTTTTCCTTATAAAGTTATTATACACTGTTTGCATCCTTTCCTAATTTTCAGCTATTTATTCTGCATTTTCCTTTTCATTTGCCAGCAGGTCTCCGTGATCTTACCATCTTTGGGATGCTCTGAATTCTTTTGGGAAAAACCCCAGACGATCCCGTGGTATGGATTGGGCATAAGTTATTTACCTGGTTTCCTATTCATAGATATCCTTGACTACACCGTGTGGGCAGAGGGTTCTGTTTGTTTTTTAAAACAGAAAAGAATGGACTTAAAGGAAAGTGCTCTGACAGGTGGCTTTGGCAGACTGGGTTTGGAAAGATCCAATTAGGTGCTCAGGCACGACCCGTATTATAAAATGGCTGGCTGGAGCGAGCGGGCTATTTGAAGGATCAGTTTCTCTAGCGTCTCAGGTTTCCTGTAATAATATCTGCACACCCCACGGTTCCTTCAGGGCAGCTCGAAGGGCTGACCTTCCTTGGTAGGTGTAGGGTTCTCCTTTGGGGGGAAGTTATAGATGAGGGTTCTCTGCCCTTGATGCGTATCGGCAGGCAGCTTAAATCTGTTTGCTGTGGGCAAATCCTCTTATATCAGGGCCTCTGGGCCACCAGCAGGCAGAACGGACTCCACGTCATTCTGAGCACCAGTTTCTCTTCTGTGAGATGCGGGTAGTGAGGCCTACCTGATGGACTGTGCAGATTAAATGAACTATTGGCACTAGTTTGGCACCTAGCACAGGGCTACCCCTGGAAGCTGAGGGATGAGTTATGGGCCTGATCCTTAAGGATCCTAAAGATGGAAGCGCCCCCACCCCCCTCCCCTTTAGCCCAGTCTCCAAAAGGGTACCCTGGGCTGCCCAGAAAAGCTTGTCTTTCCAGGCAAGGAAACCTATTCATTTTTCAGCCAATGGGATGGTACCCTGAAGCCACCTGAGCTAAACAACAACAACAAACGATCAAAGAGCACACACCACTTCTTAAGGCAGCTCCGAACTCGGAAGAGACCAGCTGCTGTCTGGCCAGCACATAGTGTCTCCCATCTGGCTTCATCCTCAGCTTTGCCCTCATCACTTCATCCTTAGCCACGTAGCCAGAGCATCAACCCAAAACTTCCCAGAGAGGAGGCATCAACTTAGTGAAGTTTAAAGGTGTGGTCCAGAATGTATTATTAGAGAGTGAAAACACTAAGTGGAACAAGGAGTCTGGCACTATTATTTTGGAAAAGAAAAATAACACAATACTTTACGAGATGGGGGTGCGGCTTTATGTACACATAGACCTTTTTGTATATTTAGATGCGCTCTGCTGGTATAAGAAGTTCTCCAGTGTAGCCGAAACCGGTTTGGCTCAGTGGATAGAGCGTTGGCCTGCGGACTGAGAGGTCCCAGGTTCGATTCCGGTCAAGGGCATGTACCCGGGTTGCGGACACATCCCCAGGGGGAGATGTGCAGGAGGCAGCTGATCGATGTTTCTAACTCTCTATCTTTCTCCATTCCTCTCTGTAAAAAATCAATAAAAAAAAAGAAGTTCTCCAGTGTAAAAGCATTATCAGCTAACACCAGCTCCTTTTGGGAGTGTGGTGGGCTCTCCCTGTTTACTTTATCATTTGACTCACTGCTAATGACCCCATCTTTTGGGAGAGGCTGTTACCTTAGTGGTTAGGAATGAGGGGGACATTGGGGTCAGACCATCTGGTTTGGCTTTAAACTCAGATATGTGTCTTTGGATTAGATATTGCAGCCCTTGCCGCTCCTCTGTAAACGTGGATTGACAATAATAACAAAACCGACCTCATGGGGTTGTTTAGACTCTGAAGATTTCCTTAAACCAGCAGTCGCCAACCTTTCGCACTTCACAGACCACCTGCGGACCACTGGTTGGCGACCACTGGTGTAGAGGGTTAAGCAAGGAGACGCATATGCTTAACACAGTGCCTGGTGTTCAGAAACATTCAGAAAAGGTCAGCTGGGATTATTCTTTTATACCTAAAAACAACATATATATTTGCAACCCCCTACCCCCCCTAAAAAAAACAACTGCCCCATGGATTAGAACTGGAACAGTGACCAGGTTTGTCCAGTCTCTTGACCCAGGAGCTTGTGGGACAGGAAAGAATGAGAGCTATCCAATTCATTCATTCATTCCAGGAATATTTTATTGCGTGCTTGTTGTGTGACAGTCCTATCTCTAAACCCAAGGATACAGGGGTGGGCAGAGAAGACCAAAGCAAAACATCAAACAAACAAAATCTCATCATCAGAGAGTTTACATTCTATTGGAGGCAGATAGGCACTGAAAACATGAGTAAGACTTGTGGTATGCAGGAGAGAGATAAATGCCAGGGGGAAAATTTAAGCAAGGAAGGGTTTAGGGGATCATTGAGATGGGTTGCAATTTAAAATAGGGAGGGTCTTGATAAGCTGATAACATTTGAATAAAGACCTGGGAGGTAGTTGACCAGTGTGGCTCAGTGGTTGAGTGTCAACCTATGCATCAGGAGGTCACAATTTGATTCTGGTTAAGGGCACATGCCCAGGGTGTGGGCTCAATTCCCAGTGTGGGGTGTGCAGGAGGCAGCTGATCAATGATTCTCTCTCATCATTGAAGTTTCTATCTCTCTCCCTTCCTCTCTGAAATCAATAAAAAACCAAAACAAAACAAGACCTGGAAGACAATAGAGAACCCTGTTGCTGTCCAGGCAGAAGGCAGAGAACTTGGGGTGAAGAAAGAACAGCAAGGAGGGCAGTGGGGCAGAATGGGCTGGGGTGGGGAGGGGGGTTGACTCTTCTCCCAAGAGACATCTGGCCGGGTCTGGAGACACTTTTTGTTGACACATCCGGGGAGACATTGCTTCTAGTGTCTAGGGGTAGAGAGGCCAGATAGCATCACCCCCACCCCTCAACACCCCTCCCCAAAGAATCCCCCCCCAAAATAATTATCCACCCCAATTATCAATAGTCCCAAGATAGAGGAACCCCACTCTAAGGAAAAGTTGGCTGCAGATGTGGATGAAAAAGGGATTCTATAGAAAGTAACCTCACAGGGTTATCTGACCATAAATTTCTAACTGGGCAGGTGGGTAGTCACGCCACAGGCCTATAACTTTTTAGTAAAAGGTTTATCTTTGCCTTAAGCAAGCTCTGTCATTGTTTCTGTGCATCTAGGTTAACATACCTTTGAAATAAACAGTAACCACCCTCAAGAGAGCACCTAATCTTAACTACCCTGTAATCCGATCTGCACATGACCACTCCCAAGAGAGTGCATAATCTTTTTTTTAAATATATTTTTTATTGATTTCAGAGAGCAAGGGAGAGGGAGATAGAAATGTCAATGATGAGAGAGGATCATTGATTGGCTGCCTCCTGCATGCCCCCCACTGGGATCAAGCCCTCAACCCAGATATGTGCCCTGACCAGGAATTGAACCATGACCTCCTGGTTCATAGGTTGATGCTCAACCACTGAGCCACGAAAGCCGATGAGAGCTCATAATCTTAAATACCATTTAATTCCATCCCTGGGTTGCTTCCTCCCACCTTCATGTATTCTTCCTTATCTTAATTTCAAATGCATAAAAGAAGCTGCAAAACTGTTGTTCTCAGAAGCATTTGAGATCTTGTTCCACGGCATATGTCGGCAGTGTGGCTCAAACAAACTCATAAAAATCCTCTACAGGTTTGGACATTTCTTATGTTGACACTGATGATGTCAGAGAAATAACAAGAAGTGAAGGGCTAGAGGATGGGGGGTGGGGAGGGAGATCACCAAGATCCTCTAGGCATGTTAGGACTTTAGGCCAGATGCGAAGCCCTTGGTTGTAGGTGTAAACATAACTACAGTGTGCAGCTGGTGGTCCTTCATATTGGTTCTAGGTACTGGCTCTCTCTCTCTCTCTCTCTCTCTCTCTCTTTCTCTTAATCCTCCTCATTCGAGGATATTTTTTCATTGATCATTTAGAGACAGTAGAAGAAAGAGGGAAAGACAGAAACATGAATGTGAAACACATATATTGGTTGCCTTCTGCACGCACCCCGACCAGGGCCAGGGCTGGGGAGTAGCCCTTGACCAGAATCAAACCTGGGACCCTTTGGTCCGCAGGCCAATGCTCTATCCACCGAACCAAACCGGCTAGAGCGGCACTAGCTCTTTTGACTTCCTCCGGGTAGCCCTCACCTCAGTGACTAGAAAGTGGAAGACAAGAATTTTCCAGTCATTAAGTAAGAGTGATCAGCCCATAAAACTCCTGCTTTGCTAGGAAGTTGTTCATCTTGATTATGTGAGAATAGCTTAGCCTTCCTCAATTATTAGGAACCATAGGCAGTCCCAGGATTCACTGAAGGCTGGTTGTAGGGTAAGGCTGATCTTTGGATGTAAACCTTGCCTTCTAGAAAATTTTAATGTGATGAGGGATGGGAGGAAGGGAGAGAACTTAACCCGCAAATTTATACCTGGAACAGTTATGCAGCACCTGCTAGGCGCATACTACTTGCTGAGAGTTGAGGTTAGAAGGATGAATGGATGTAAGTGTGTGAGGGAAGGGGTTTGGGGGAGATGACATACCCACAGATCCCACACTATGGTGAGATATGTCCAGGAGGTGGTGGTCACTTTGGTATATCCATGGCTTGAGTTGAATCAGAATCTCACAGTCAGGACCCTGAGAAGCCAGATGCAAATAAGGCCATGGAGAGGTGAGAGAACCTCCCAGAGCGTAGGTTGAAATGGAAAGCCTGAGCGTTACCAGGGCATTCTCCGTGTATCCATTCCACACGTATTTTAGGCACCACGCTAGGCTGGGCATGCAGTGGAGAAGCAGGTATCTGTGCTCAGTGAGCTTGTATGCCAGAGGGGAATCATATAATAAGCAAATAAAATATATAAATTCGTATCAGAGGGGGAAAATGATAGGAAGATCATAAAAGAGGAGAATAGGATGGAGGGCAGGGGAGTTACTTTGTAAATTAGGGTGATCAGAGAAGGCTGCTTTGAGGGGGTGACATTTGTCCTAAGCCTGGAAGATGCGGAGCCAGCCAGTAGAACTCAAGAGAAGCATATCCCACGTGTGCAAAGGCCCTGGGGTGGAAAAGTGCTCCAAGTGTAATCATAGTGCCCTCTACAGTGTCCTCAACAAGAGGTCAGTTAGCCTCTGTGTGGGTGTCTGCACTGTCCGCAGGCTCACAAGTCTCCTCTCAGGGAGCCTGTAAGTTATGAAATCCTAGCATAGCCATCACTATGGCTATAACATTGATGGGGAACCTCATGCCGACCATAACCTCTGCTCGTCTGATTGGAACCTTGAGGCTCAAAGAGTGAAGCAAATTGCCCAGGTCACTTGTTTGTCAAATGGCAGAACAAGGATTTGAATCCCAGGCAAACTCTTAAGCCCTGGGCTTGTAATGGATTCGAGGCATTGCTGATTTGAGGTGATTTGGCACCACTTCCCCCCACTACCAACCCCCGCCCTTTCCTACTTCTCAGTAAAGCAGGAATTCTTGGGCCTGGACGTCCCTACCTCTCCTTAGGCCATGAACATGGCCTCCAGGCCTGCTGTGCCTTGGTCCCCACACCGAGGGCAGAGGACCGCCCTCTGACACATAACAGCACGGGATGCTAGAGCTATGGTCTGAGGCTGGTGAGCCAAATCAACCTTGCTGGAAACCATCCCTCTAGGCAACTCCTTCCAGAAGGAAGAGTTCCCGGCCCAGAGCTGTGCTCTGTTCCAGCCTGCCCCCTCCATGGCCCCAGACTTCACTGAGTCAGCCCAGGCCTGCGTGGGCGCAACCCCTGGGCTTCTGCAATATCCTGTGTCTGCCCTCTGTGTACCTATTTTTCATTCTCAGGGAATCCCTCCCATCAGGGTTTGTTTTTACTCTCTGGAGCCAACCAGACCACAGAACAATTAACATGACGCCCCCAGAGGCACCCAGGAGCCACTCCTGCATTACACAGTCTTCTACCTCCTGGGTCTGTTGGGAGCCTCCTCTCCTCTCTCCCCAAGGCCTCAAATTCTCCTCCTCCTTCAACCTTCACGGTTAGAACCTTCTCTTCCAAAGGGCCTCACTGCTGTCCCCGTAACCCTGAGCTTCTATCCCTTACTGTCTGAGTCCTGGGAGTGGACATCGTTGTGTCTGTCCAACATCACTTCTGCTCCTTCTTCTGATGACAACACTGACTTTCCTCTGGAGGAAGGCCCCTCCTCAGATTAGAGGGGACCTCCAATCACATAGTATCCTTTCTTCTGACCATTGTGATTGGCCTAAGGATGGGCATGTGACCCAAGCTGGGCCAATTGGAATCCTTGCCTGGGATTTTGTATATGGAACATAGGAAGAAACACCCCTCTCTCTCTCTTTGCTTTGGATTTGCTAAATGGGTGATGTGAGTCAGGCTGGCACAATCTGCATCCTTTCTTCTTCTCCCCTAACCATATGGAAGGTCCCCATCTGCAGTGGGAGGAAGTGAAGCCAGCACTCAGAGAAAGGCAGAGAGTGAGGAAATCAGTGCTCATTATTAGAATATTTAGAGTCCCTGGTCCTGGGCTCGCATCATCAATTAATGGGCTAGATTTACTTTCTTACTTATTATTTACTTTTTTTAAAAAATATATATTTTATTGATTTTTTACAGCGAGGAAGGGAGAAGGATAGAGAGTTAGAAACATCGATGAGAGAGGAACATGGATCAGCTGCCTCCTGCACACTCCCTACTGGGGATGTACCTGCAATCAAGGTACATGCCCTTGACTGGAATTGAACCTGGGACCCTTCTGTCCGCAGGCCGACGCTCTATCCATTGAGCCAAACTGGTTAGGGCATTATTTACTTTTTAAAAAATCCTCACCCAAGGATATTATTTCCATTGATTTTTTTTAAAAGAGATAATGAAAGGGATGGGGAGAGACACACAGAGAGAAACACCAATGTGAGAGAGACTGGTGTGTCTCCCGCATGCACCTCAAACAGGGTTGGGGATCAAGCCTGCAACCAAGATACGTGCTCTTGACTGGAATTGAACCTGGGACCCTTTAGTCTGCTGGCTGATGCTCTAACCACTAAGTAAAACAAGTAGGGCTACCTACTATTTACTTGTGCTTGAGCAAGTTTGAATTTATTTGTTTTTGGTCACTTGCAATCAATAGTCCAAACAAGTACAGTCATTCATAAGGTTCTTTCTGGTACTACACCATACAAAATCCCCTTTTGGGGGTCTGTGCTTCTGTCTTCTCATGTAGATGGCAATCTCCTTCAGAGCAAGAGTTATAAAGCTAAAAAAGGTTTATTATGTATTTTTTTGTAGAACAAATATAGGCAATTAATAAAATATAATAAAATGAACACTTGTAACCTGCTATGTGGCCAAGAGCTAGAACATGACTGAGGTCACCCACACTACCTGTCGGCTCCTCCTGGTTCCATAATCTGTCTGCCTCGAGAGGTAGTAAGTACCCTAAATGTTATGCTTAGTATTCCCTTGCTCTAAAAAAAAAAAAAAGATACATTTGTATGATTCACTTAGAAAATGTTAGCTTTGCTTGTTTTTAAGCTTTAGAAAAAATGATATGCCATATGTATCCTCTGAAACTCACTTTTTTTAAAAAAACATATTTTATTGATTTTTTACAGAGAGGAAGGGAGAGGGATAGAGAGTTAGAAACATCGATGAGAGAGAAACATCGATCAGCTGCCTCCTGCACACTCCCCACTGGGGATGTGCCCGCAACCAAGGTACATGCCCTTGACCGGAATCGAACCTGGGACCTTTCAGTTCGCAGGCCGACGCTCTATCCACTGAGCCAAACCGGTTTCGGCTGAAACTCACTTTTTTGATGCATCATTTGTTTCTAAGAGTCATCATCATGTAACTAGAGTTCATTCATTTTCATTGCCCCATAGTATTTATTATATTGTGGGAATAGACCACAATTCACAATTAATTCCTTCTCTTGGTAACGGACATCTGGATTTTCATTAGTTTTACTATTACGGACAACACTTCTTTGTACAGCCTTGCACACATCTTTCACACAAGTGCAAGAGTTTCCAGGGTATATACGTAGGAGAGGAATTAATTGTTGCTTATTGGTGTGTTCAACTCTACAAGCAAGTGCCAAATTGCTTTCCGAAGTGGTTGTACCTATTATATGCCTCTCCACCTTGTGTAAGAGCCACCACCGCCAACATCCCAGTACCACTTGTGCCCTACTTCTGAATCCCCACAGTGCCTAGCATGCTCTCTGATTTGTCATAGAATCAAAAAAAATGGCTTATTTACTGACTTCCTGAGAGAGTGAAGTGGTTGGGTAAGTGGCATGGAAGATGGATTGTCAGAAAATTGAAAAAGGAGTAGAGACCATCTTCACTTAGAAAGATGAGCAACTGGAACCCCAATATCTCAGGAGGTCAGTGCTGGCCACAGACCCCACCCTGGGCTTCTTTGGGCTGATACCCTGGGACCCTCTTGGAGGCCTTCATTGCCTGGTTCTGTCCTCAGTGCTCAGCAAGTCCTCCCCTAATTAACACAAGCTTCTAGTCTGAGCCTGCTGTGGGGGCCTCCTGCCAGGCTCTGCCCATCTTGCAGCATTCTGTAGTGGGCTTTTCAGATTGCTGCTCAGCTTTTGCCATAAGCCTGGGCGGGAGGCTTTGAACACCACCTCTCTGGGGAATCCTATCTCTCTATATAAAAGCCGAATGTGCAAATGGTCCCCTCGGGAGTTCGACTGGGAGAGCGGAAGTTCAATTGTTCATTATGACATGCGCTGACCACCAGGGGGTGGCGCGGAATGAAGGAAGGCCCCAGCCAGCAGCCAGAAGGCCCCCGTCAGCTCTAATTGCCAGCCAGGTCTAGGGACCCTACCTGTGCATGAATTTTGTGCACCGGACCTTTAGTCTATCAATAATACCTCTTATACCCAGATGGGCCCTAATGCCAATTTCAAAATTCTTAGATTTCCCAGCCCTCCTTACTCTAACATTTTTTCTTAAAAGTTTTTTTTTTTTTAAACAGGCAAATCTTTGTAACATGGTTGAACTTTTTCACTGTGCTTAGCCACACCTGAAATTCATAATCTTCACACACACACACACACCCTCACAAAGTGTACATTTCTTGCTTCAACTCTAAGGCCTACAAGAAGAGCTTTCTGTGGAAGGTCAGCAGCTCTGATTGCATTTCTTTATTTAGAACATTGTTTTTGCTGAAACTGATTCCATTACCTTTTAGTTCACGGAAGCGGAGTCCATTAGAAGAATCAAGAGCCTCCCAAACGGGCTTAGAGAGTGATGCTAAACTTAGGTTCACTTGGTTACTGTGATTTATTGACAGGGATTTCTCGCTCTCTCTCTCTCTCTCCCCCTCCCTCCCTCCCTCCCTCCTTCCCCTATCCCCAACTTTAATGGAGTCTGTATTTTTCTGATTTGCAACCACCAACCTGGTTAAGGTGGAAAGAAAGAAAACTTGGGGCTTTAGTCCCAGATGACAACAACCACTCTTATCTCTGCTCCTAAATTCTCTACTCCTCCATCAAGTGACCTACTTCCCTTGGCTCTAACATTGCTCATGGATGCCCACAGCTGGGCCTCGGGCTGGCCCAGGCAGGAGAGCAGAAGAGGCAGCACTGTGCCCTGGTCCTGGTGGAGTAAGTTTACAGACCTGACCAGTGACGGTGATTGCCAGAGCCTGAGTGTCTGTGGAGGTCACTGCTCCCTTGCCTGGCCCCTGCTCCCCAGCCTTTCCTATCCTGTTCCTGGCTGTGGTTTCACAGTAGTGCTGGGACCTAGCTTTATTCCTTTGGCGGGGGGGGGGTGGGGGGGGGCGGATTGAGCTCTCTGAATTGAGCTCTCTGATCTGCAAACTAGGGGAGATCATGCACTACACCAATGAAGGTGAGCTTACACTTAACACATGCAAGTGGTCAGGTGTCATAGGATTGACAAAATGCAACATTTGCTAAATGCCTTGTATTAACATTGTGATGGGGATACTGTCAAGGTCAGCTGGGAGTGGGAGCAGGAAGAGAACTGGTCCAAATGCTCCAAACAGCAAGTTGTCAATGTTTATCCAAACAGAAAAAAAAAAGTAATTATTGTTTGAGCTAGAAATTCCTCTTCTAAAAATTTATCCAACAAAAATACCAAAGACCTACATATGAAGATGTTTGTTGTGACATTGGTTATAGTGGCCAAAACCTGGAAACCATCTAAATGCCTATTTTCCTCTATGAAATAGCCATGCAATGGTATACTTTGCAGCCATTAAAAAAGAATGAAATAGCAATCCATGGATTAATATAAAACAATCTTTTTTTTTTTTACAGAGAGGAAGGGAGAGGGATAGAGAGCTAGAAGCATCGATGAGAGAGAAACATCAATCAGCTGCCTCCTGCACACCCACGACTGGGGATGTGCCCGCAACCAAGGTACATGCCCTTGACCGGAATCGAAGCCGGGACACTTCAGTCCACAGGCTGACGCTCTATCCACTGAGCCAAACCAGTCAGGGCAATATAAAACAATCTTTAAGAAACATTGTTCAGTGAAAAAAAAGTACAAAACAGTATTCTATGCTACCTCCATGTTTAAAAATAGGATATGTGGTATATTATGTATGTATATGCTGAGAATAGTTCTGGAAACATGAAAAATGAACAGATAACAAGATATTTTTTAGGGACAAGGAGAGTGAAGGGAGATTTCTTTTGCTGTGTGTTCTTACACTGAGCTTTTTATCTCATATATCTACATGTTCAACAAAACATTGAAATATAAAAATAAATATAAGCTATTTTTATTCTAATTACTTCCAGATTTTTATTTCCGGAACACTTATTTGTCAGAGATAGTGGCTCTGACAATGACCTTGTAAGAATGGAAAGATACCATCCATACACAGGGAACTGAAAGAAGGAGGTGGGGTCCCCAGAGTTGGGGCTGCCTATCCCCATCCTGGGGCTGCTGGCCTCCTGTGGCCTTAAGCCCAGGAAAAGCAACCTCCCCAACTCCCTGTCACTGCCACCCAGCCTCCTAACCCCAGCCACACATCTGGCCCCCAACTCTGTGTTGAGTGTCACTTGGGGCATGCCAGGCTGGTGCCCGGGACATGTGTTTGCATCAAGGTATCTGCCTGCCTTCCACTTTCCTGCATCCCCACAGCGGGCACTGTGGTCCAGGCTGCCGTAGCTTCCTCACCGCTGCTTGTGCTCCTTCGATCTCTTCTCTTCACAGCTGCCTGCGTGGTTTTTCTAAGTGATAAGTCATAATGGTCATTGCCCTGATTAGAAACCTTCCTATAGCTTCCTGTTGTTATTAGAATAAAATCCAAACTTGTTACCATGGCTACAAGGCCTGGCATGATCTGGCCTTGCCTCTCCCAGTACTCCTCACTCTCCCTGCTCCAGCCACACTGGCCTACTTCCTGTTCCTTGAAGAGTCCAAGCTCATTCCTGCCCCAGGGCCTTTGCATTTGCTGTTCCCTTCAGCTGGATGCCTCTTCCTCCAACTCCTCACATGCCTATGTCTCATCATTCAGTTGCTGGCTCAAGGTTACCTTTCAGAGGCCTCCCTGACTAATCTAGGTAGAGCATGCCCTTTCCCCTAAATCCACCCACAATTCCATCCCACACCCATATTTTGTTTCTTCATAGTATTCATCAGTGTCAGCACTGACTTTTTTTGACTTGTTTGGGGTTGGATCCCTCTCCATAAAACGTTAGTGAGTGCCATTCCCCATCCCTATGTCCCAGTGCTCTGACCGGCGCCAGCTGCACGGCTGGGCACCATGGGTGTTAAATGGACGGTGCAGTAGCTGCTGTGGGATCTGTTGCTTCCTCGCTGTGTAGCCTCAGGACAATTACGATTTCGGCAGCTGTGAGATGGGGCAGCCTGTGAGTCCCCGGGACGAAACAGAGCCACTCCCCGCGTGGGGCTTTTTGTTTTATTTCTACAAGTCTATTATTCTAAAGAAGAGCAGAAACACGAGCTCTGATTTTCCAACGGGGGCCATTTTCTGCCCACCTTCCTGTGCTGGGAAGCAAGACCTGTGCCTGGGAGACTCTCAGAGAGGATTAGCCTGGAAAATATCCCGGTGCCAAGGGGAGGGGCACCTCTGAGGACACTGAACTGTCTCTCGAAAACGGGTATGGGAAGAGAAGGATAAAAGGACTCAGATGGAAGGGAGGTAGTGCAGGCGAACCCTCGGACATTGTCCACACTCACTGTGTCAACACAGAAAGTGCCGAATGAATAATGACCGCGACTGTTAAGCATCACTATTACTAGACGGTGTACAGGTCCATGAAGGAAGGAACGGGGCAGACTGTCTCAGATGGTGCCTTTCCACAATTCTCCGCCTCATTCACAGCAGCCCTTCGGGGCAGGTATCCCCCTCTTGGAGTTGAGGAAACCGGAGGCACAGAGAGGGTGCCTTGTTCAAGTTCACACCTAGTTGCAGAGCTGGGAGCAAACACATTCAGATTCTTGCTGCTACAATTCTGAGGTTGCTTGGGGATCGCCAGGATTTTTTGATGTTTCCTTGTGGTGCCAGCGAAAACAACCAGTTGGAAATGAAAGGAGGCTGTGGGCTTGTTTGGGAGGGAACAGGGCTGGGAAGGAGGAGGGCATTCCGCCTGGCTCTGCTGGAGAATCCTGAGGTGGACCCCAGGGGGCCCAGGGCTAAGGGAGTGAACAGGGCCAAAACCTGAGGGCCCCCTTTCAGCTTTGAGGCCAGGCAGCTAAACCTCCACATAGAAGTAGCTTACAAGAGGCCGTGGAGGAGACTGGACCTCCTGGGAGGGGGCTCAGCAGGAGTGAACAGAGACAGTTGTCCAAAGCAGGCTCCCTCAGACTGGGAACTCGGGCCTTTCTGGGGTTGCATCCTCCAGCCCTATCCTTACCCCTGGGGTAGGGCCAGGCCTCAAACCCCAGTCATTCCAGCTGTGGGACAGTCCTGGGCTGCGGGTTTTCCCTCCAGAGCCCAGTTCCAGGGGCCAAGCCCCCTTGAGTCAAAGCAACACGTGTAAAGAGTACCTGACTTAGAACCACACCTAGAGCCACCTGCCTAAGATTTGCAGGGCAAGGACCAGCCCCGTGTCCTGCCACCGTCACTCACCCTTCCCCTAGCATGACACCTCCACTCTTACCGTGACAGCCTTCTTTGGGAGAAGCACGTGGGATCCAGCCTTTTGCTTACGGTCCAGGGGAATGACACAAAATCACTAATCCCTTCCTGAAAACTGCTCCTTTCAAGTGCGTAGGAAGTGAACATGCTGTTCCCGGGGCTGCAGGGTTGGGGCTGGCCCAGGAAGAGGTAGGGTGAATTACGCTGGGAGAAACAGGGTCCAATTTAGCCAGTTCAGGGCTTGGGGAACAGGTGGTTGAACCTGGAGGGAAAAAGGAACTGAATTAGCTGCATTTTAATGAGACCATTACATTTTAGGCAACGTCTCTGCTGGAGAGTTGATCTGCTTTAAAAACCAGATGAAGGCAGTGCTGTCAGGGTTTGGTGCTGGGGGGAAGGGGGAGGCCTCCTGGGGTCTGCAGGTGTCTTCTCCCCCCACCTCACCCCTAGCTCAGGCCCCCTGCCCAGCACCTCCCTCCCCACCAAGGTTCCGGAGCGGCCACCCACAGAGCAGCCTCGGGCTGAGCGCTGAGTCATCAGGCTGTGGTGCCTGCCAGGGGGCAAGGGTGGCAGATGGCTTTACGTGGGTGTGAGTGAGAGGGGAGGGCCACTGAGAGGGGCAGTGCCCCTGGGCCCAGTAGGGAGGGAGGCAAGAAAGTCATCTGTGAGATGGACTAGGTCCTATGCAAGCCCAGCTCCTGCTTTCTGGTGTCTTCCCTCCCATTCTCCAAGAATGCCACTGCTCCCAGGGTAGCCAGCGGCCAGGTCGTGGTGGGACGTGACCCTGCGGGCCTGAGACCTGAGGCCCAGGGCTTCCGCCCAGCCCGCCTGGCCCGGCTGGCCTGGCCGTGGGTAGCAGAGCCTGGCTGTGTTTATCCAGGCCGGGTGCTTCCGGAGCAGATGGGCACCTGTCAGTGCTACCAGCCAGGAACTGGGCCAAGTGGCAGGTGACTCGGGGGCCTGGAGGGGAACATGTGTTTGGTTTTGGCTGTTTACAGGAGAAATCTCTCCAGGCTCAGAACTGTCTGCACCTGAGTGAGCACCACACTGGTGTGCGTGGGACTCAGTGCTGACTGACCAAGAGGCCGCTCATCTCAGTTACCAGGGATGCTGGGGGCGCTTTGGGGTCTCGCCGGAAGCCATTGTTGGGCTCTGCTTTGTGCCACCCCTGTCTCGGTGTCTTCATGCCTTAGGGCTGCCAGAACTAAGTACCATGAACTCTGTGGCTTAACGGAAATGGATTCACAGCTCCAGAGGCCAGAATCCCTGCGTCGAGGGTGGGCAGGTGGTTCCTGCGGGAGATGGCTGCACGCATCTCTTCCAGCTTCTGGGGGTTGCCAGCAACCCTGTGGGATTCCAGCTTGTGGATGCATCTCTCCAGCCCCTGTCTCCACCTTCCGGCGGCCTTCTCTCCTCTGTGACCTGCGTCTGTTCTCTTTTCTCGTCTAACAACACTAGTTCTATTTGATTAAAGGTCCACCCTATTACATCTGCAATGGTCCTATTTCCAAATAGGGTCCCCTTCTGAGGTTCCAGGAAGAACGAGGATTTTGCGGGGACACGATTCAGCCAAGCTGGGTTGCTTGCCTGCCTCATTTGTGGTCTCCTCTTTAAAGTTTCCTCCTCTCTCTCTGCCCCTGAGAGAGTGGGCATCCTGTGCTTAGTTAGGCCCAAGCTTGCGACAAGGGTCAGGCTCCATTTCCCCAAGAGCCGCCTGACTCCCCAGCCTGTGACTGAATTGGAAAATGCTCTGGAAAGGCAGGGATTACTTTACTAATACGCTTTTCTCCATTAAGAGGCAATCAACATACAGCTGTGGTTTTAATCCTTTGGGGGGTTTTGGAGGCCTTTGGGAGCCTGAGGGGAAGCTCTGGACTCCCACTCGGGATAAATGTATGTACAAACACGCACAACTCCTCCAGCTCCCAGCGATGACACAGCCTTCCGATGCCCGCCTGTCCCTTCCAGGGGCCAAGGAGGGCCTGCCCTGAAGCCAGAGGAGGCGCCAGATCCCGGTGCCCTACTACTTGGGAGCTCCTCAAATCAGACCATTGTCAGTGTGTGTGTGTGTTGGGGGGGGGCACCCGCGTGCTCTGGGTAGGGTAGGCAAGGACTAGGGGGGATGTGGAGGGCCCAAGAAAAAAGGGGGTGCTCTAAAGTGGTGCAAAAATGTTTTTTCCTCTTGCCCCAGTCGACAACCACACTCAGGACGATGCTGGGAAGAGGCCCAGAGCCTGTGATGAGCTATTGAATGAGGGGGGTGGAGAGCTGGAGCACCATAAACCCACCCTTATTCTGTTCATGTAAAAACACCCAAACTTCCACTTCCGTACAAGCATGCGAATGTACGGAATGTTCTGGAAGGACACACCCCACACAGCTAACAGGCCCTCCTGGGGAGGGGTCCAGCCCCGGGGAAGGCTTTCCACGTTGCTCCCTCCTTTCAGTTTAACTTTTTCCAGTGACATCGTATTCAAATATGAATTGTGTATTAAATAAATTGAAAGCTTCTTAGAAGAAAGGCTCTTGATGTGTGTGTGTGGGGGGGGGGCGGTCAGATCCCTTGGAAAAGCTCCTGGAAACTGTGGACCCCTATGCCTGCCACCAAAGACCCCAGCCTCCAGGGAAGCCAGACTTGGGGCCCTGGAGCCGACCCAGCTCCTTCCTGCAGAGAAGCTCACCTGTCGCTGCCAGCCAGGCCACCAGGCAGTCCTTCTGCCCTCTCCCCACTTCACACCCAGCCCCCCAAGCAATTCTGGCCCGTGTTCTCTGGGCCCCCGGTTCGGAAACCCGTGGCATCAGAATCACCTGGCGGCTGTGAAAGCTGATGGCTGGCCCACCCCCACACCAGGGTGGGGCCTGAGATTCCCTTTTCTAAGGAGCACCTGTGATCTCCCAGGACGGGTCTCCTACACTGTGAGGGCCACTGCTCCCTGATGGGCTCACCTGGAGTCCAGGGCGGGGCTCCAGCTGGGAACAAAGGCCCGTCCCCTCCTGTGCCCCAGGAATTGCTTGGGGGCAGGAAGGGGAAACCTCCCAGAGGTTAGGAGGTACCTTGAATGGGAACACCTGCCCCACACTCCCCCGAGACTGCAGGGTGCAGGCGAGCCCCCCACCAGTCCTGGGGACTCAGCTCTGCTCCTCAGGGTTCCCCCCTCCCCCTCCCCCCGCCTGTGCCCCTCCTGTGCTTGTAACAGAGGCAGGGCAGGAAGGTGGCGGGCGGGAGGCCTCTGCAGTCCCTCGGCTTCCCATTTGCTCCCTTCCCAGCTTTGTGGGTCTCGGCACCTCCCCCTCTCCTCAGGGGACTTGAGTGAACAAACCTGGGTGCCCCTGGCCCCTGGCCCCGGTAGGTAGGCCTGCAGCCAGGGGAGAAGGCGGAGCTCAGCCCCGCCCACAGCGCTGGGCGCGGGGACAGGATGGAGGGAAAGGCCTGTACTTTTCCACACGCTCACCTTTCTGCGTCTCCTCCCGCAAGTCCCGGCTCTTTCTCACTGCGTCCCGGGGGCACAGGCTGCCGGACTTGTTTGCTTTCCCTGCAGTGAATGTGTCCCCCGTGGGAGTATTTTCTTCTTCATGAAGGACTCACACCCCAGTGCACTAAACCCTAAGGACCGAATGTGGGGCCTCAGGGCCAGTCAAGCTGTGCAAGTAGGGACGCAGGGGCAGTGGGTCCCACTGCTCTTTGCACCCCAACTCACATCAGACCCACCCTCCGCACTCTCTTTAGCCCGCAGCGGGTGTAACAGATGCAGGGGGGGCGGGGGGGCGGGGGGGCTGGCTTTGGAGGAAGTGCCCTGGGTCCACCACCTACTGGGAGGATGGGGGGGTGGTGGGGAGGAGGTGGTGCTTCTGGGGGTGAGCTCAACTGCCCTTAAAGTGTCTCTGTCTGCAAGACTGCCCAAGGGTGATGAAACAGGGTCAAAGGTGCCCGATTCTTCTAGCACAGCGGTTCTCAACCTGTGGGTCGCGACCCCTTTGGCGGTTAAACAACCCTTTCACAGGGGTCACCTAAGACCATCCTGCATATCAGATATTTACATTACGGTTCATAACAGTAGCAACATTACAGTTATGAAGTAGCAACGAAAATAATTTTATGGCTGGGGCACAACATGAGGAAATGTATTTAAAGGGTCAGAAGGTTGAGAACCACTGTTCTAGCAGCTTCTGAGATAAGAGCTCCTGCCAAATCCAGGATGCAGCAGCCTTGGCTCCCTGTCAGGTGACAAGTGGGCCTGAGACAGGGAGTCAGGTCTCCTCCCGGGAGCCTCAGTGTGGGCACACCCCGACACATGCATGTCCCCCAGTTCCTTTCTTTTTTTTTAATGTATTTTTTATTAAGATATTACATATGTGTCCTTGTCCCCACGTTACCCTCTACGCTCCCCCCACCCCCCCGTTGTCCGTGTCCATTGGTTAGGCCTATATGCTTGCATATAAGTCCTGTAGTTGATCTTTCCCCCTTACCCCCCCCCTCCCCTACCTTCCCTCCGGGGATCGATAGTCTGATCACTATTTCTCTGTCTTTGGATCCGTTCCTGTTCGTCAGTCTATGTTGTTTTCTATATTTCACAAAAGAGTGAGATCATGTGGTATTTATCTTTCTCTGACTGGCTTATTTCACTTAGCATAATGCTCTCCAGTTCCATCCATGCTGTTGCAAAAGGCAAGAGTTCCTTTTTTTTAACTGCAGCATAGTATTCCATTGTGTATATGTACCACAGTTTTCTAATCCACTCATATC
>NW_006383012.1:2458014-2458733 GCF_000327345.1 Myotis davidii | reverse complement strand
AGGGGGCTTCTTCCTGCTTTCCCTTTCGCCTCCCTGCATTGTGCCTACATATGCAAATTAACCGCCATCTTGTTGGCAGTTAACTGCCAATCTTAGTTGGCAGTTAATTTGCATATAGCCCTGATTAGCCAATGAAAAGGGTATTGGTAGTACGCCAATTACCATTTTTGTCTTTTATTAGATAGGATAATATAACTGGTTGACAGTTTAGTTCACATTTAAAAGACTTAATGCTGTCAGTTTGGTTTCATTTCTCCATTGAAAAAATTCTTGCAGTCACTCCCATTTTTATATTACACTAGAGGCCCAATGCACAAATTTGTTCATGGGTAGGGTCCCTAGGCCTGGCTGGTGATCAGGGCTGATTTGCGGGGTGACCGGCAGGGCAATCAGGGGGGCCCTACTGGCACCCACCTTAGCCGACCTGGCACCACCAACTCGCCAGCCCCTCCTCCCCACCACTCACTCGCCTGCCAGGTCCATCCCCTACCCCTACCACTGGTCGCCTCCCTCTGTGGGATGACCAGCAGAGTGATTAGAGGGGCCCCCACTGGCACCCGTCTTGGCTGGCCTGGGGCCTGCAGGCTGGGGGAAGCGCCTGTGTTGAGGATCTGCCCCCTAGTGGTCAGTGCGTGTCATAGCAACCAGTCATTCCATTGGTCATTCCACTGTTCGGTCAATTTGCATATTAGGCTTTTATTATATAAGATAAATCTTAG
>NW_006383012.1:2450192-2457949 GCF_000327345.1 Myotis davidii | reverse complement strand
TGGGGATGTGCCCGCAACCAAGGTACATGCCCTTGACGGGAATCGAACCTGGGACCCTTCAGTCCGTAGGCCGACGCTCTATCCACTGAGCCAAACCAGTTCAGCGCCCACATTTCTTTCCCCACCTTCTGGGCATGTCCATCTGTGCACCCCGCCAGCACCTCAGCCTCATTGTGCCTTGATTGAGTCTTGATTCCATGACTGTGTTAGTCAAGATAGGCTAGGCGAGGTGTGGTGATTACAATCCCCTAAATATCTGAGGTTAACCAATAAAAGTTCATTTTTACCCCTCATGCTGCATGTCCCATGTGGGGCAGTGAGGGACTCTGCTCCACACAGTCACTCAGGGATCCAGGTGTTGGAGGTGCCATCATTTTATAGTTGCACCACCTGCACATCTTCACACTTTGCATATCAGGGAAAAGGAGAGACTGGAGAGTTTCACTGTCTGAGCTTTTCACTGCCTCCATTTGGAAATGACAGACATACCTTCGCTCATATTTCATTGGCTAGAACTAGTCACAGTCTCACAGGAAGAGGGTGGGAAACAAAGGGAGGACACCCACTCACTAGCTGTGTGTTTATGGGTAAGTTATTCAACCTCTCTGTGTCTCAGTTTTTCCATATGTTAACTGAGGATGATAATTGCTCCTTTCTTTTAGTGTCAGGATTAAATCAGTTTCTATAGTAAGTGTCTCAGTGAAGTTCCTGATATAGAAATAAGGTTAAGTGTTAATAGATAAGGTTATTATGATTAAGAAAGACTTAAATAGTATCAACACCACCTCTCCTTAGGTTCTCTTCTGTACAAACAACCCCTGCCCTTGTGATAAGAATAAGAGCATGACGAGCCAGCGTGGCTCAGGGGTTGAGTATTGACCTATGAACCAGGAGGTCAAGGTTCAATTTCTGGTCAGGGCACATGCCTGGGTTGCAGGCTCAATCCCCAGGGTGGGGCGTGCAGGAGGCAGCTGATCCATGATTCTCTGTCATCATTCAAGTTTCTATCTCTCTCTCTCTCCCTTCCTTTCTGAAACAAATAAAAATATATTTAAAAAAAGAATGATAGCAAACATTATTCCATAATGATCTGATTTAGAACAAGAACTTAGAGCTGAGTAATTTTTGATGCATAGTTTAATATCTTTGAACTTCAAGTTCATCCTCCATTAAAATAGATTCCTGTTTACTATTTGGGGCTCACTGGAGAGTCCAGTAAGAAAATGGTTGGTTAAGGAAATTATGCCTTCATGAAACTTGTTTTGCCGACCACAATGGTAAAAATGACCTAGACATTTTAAAGACTTGCATCAGGGTTAAAGCTAACAAGGATTTTTTAGTTTTAGTTTTTGTTTTTTTGTTTGTTTGTTTTTTGCAGCTCACCCCCTGAAACGGGAAACTCTGGGGCCCAAGACCACCCTCACGCCCAGTCCCTCTGTCTTGACCTCTCCAGATCTTTCCACACTGCCTCTTTGGTGTCTTACCAAAGGCACTCATTTGGGGAGTTTTTGCAGTGCAGCTGCCTGTGGGCACAGATGGTCTCTCTCAGCCACAGAAGGGGTAGCGGCATTGGCCCCTGCATCATTGTATTGGTCCACAAGAAACAAGATGCACTCATTTGGCCCTTCATTCATTTTTTTCATGCAGTAATGGCCTATTATTTGCCAGGTCTGTGCAAGTTGCTGGAATTCAGAAGCAAGCAAGGGAGAATTGTCTAAGCGGGGTGGCGGGGGCAACAGACAACAAACAAATAAAAAGATAAATGCCTTTGGGAACTGATAAGGACCCACAAAGAAAATAAAACGGGAAATGACAAGAGCGATATGGCAACATGGGACAGAGTGGTGAGGGAAGGCCTCCGAGAGGAGGAGGCTCTTGAGCTGAGAAAGACAAGAAAAATCCGGCCCTGCAGAGCATTCCAGGCACAAAAGCCCTAGGACAGGAATGAGGCGGTCAGGGTGCCAGCAGCCCTGTGAGTAGAGCATGAGGTGGAAGAGGCAGGCAGGGGCTAGTCTTTAGAACCTCCTGTTCTCACCTTGCAGGGCCCGATGAGTCCCTGCATGTTCACCTCCTCCAGGGAGCCCACGCCGCCCTCCTTCCCCCCCAGGCTCACTGGTCCAGTCTCACCAGTTCCCCGGCTCCCTGTGGTGACAGGCTAGTATGGGAAATATGTGAGAATTGCAACATGCTTTGCCCTTGAGGAACGGGGAAGATAGGATTTATACAAACCCCATGAGAAGGTTGGCGTTACCGCGCGGGACAAGAACACCAGGTGAGGGCTGAGAGGGAGGGAGGGAGGTGTGGATGGCCACTGGGGCTGCAGGCAGGGGCATCAGGGAAGTGGGCTAGAACTTAGCCTCAGCGGGAGTAAGAATGAGATGGAGAGAAGGGGTGGGAATGGCACTCATCGTAGGAAGGCAAGGGTCAGAGGACAGTCATGCTCAAGTCAGTTTGACTAGACCCAGGGGTTGGAGGAGAAAGTTGGGAAAGCAAGGAGGTTACCAGCTTGTGAAAAGGTAGCCAGGGTGGTGGGACTGAGCATTCTAGCCACAGATGCCCAAAGGCAGGGATGAGGAAAGGACTCCAGCGCTAGACTAGTTGGGTGCAAATTTGGATTCTGTCTCTTACTAATGTTGTGACTGTAATACGTTACTTTAACCTCTCTGTGCCTCGGTTTCCCCATCTGTAAAACAGTGGCAATAACAGTAACAACCTCATGTTATGCTGTTTCAGTGGGTTCACATCTGCAAGGCACTGAGACTACATAGGAACCTGGTCCAGGGTGAGTGTGATTAAGTGACATGGATGTTGGTGAGCAAGTGAGGCCCCACCATGGTGTCAGGATGCTCTCAGAAGGTTTTTTAGGACCATGCATGGAGGAAAGGGTGCTCTCCCCAGTGCAGGCTGGATTGTGGGTAGAGAGCCTGGAAGCAGGAAGGCAAGTTAGGACCTACTGCAATGGTCCGGGCATGAGATGATGGGTGCGTGGTGAGGGGGCTGCCAGGGAGATTGGAGGGGATGGAAAGGTGGGCCTGGTGGAGGAAGTGCTCATGACATCTGGTCATCAGAGCCTGGAGTGAACTGGACGCTGAGGCTGAGTCTGTGGGCTTGGATGATGGATGAATGTGGGGCTGTGGTCAGAGAGGGAAGTTGGAAAAGCCATCTGGCTTGGGAAAGGGGGTGCACTCACGTAGAGGCGTGCTACCTTTGAGGCAATGGCATGCCCATGGTGTTCTAGGTGCTTTTTCATCTCCTGGGTCGGAGGAAAGGAATCCTGCGGGGTTGGATTCTGGCTCATAGAGAGACGTGGGAACACGGGTTTCAACTCAGGCCTCCACACACCTGCAAGTGATGAGAGGAGGGAGGGTAGACCGGGCAAGAGTGGTAAATATTGAATGAGGCTGAGCCCACACATTCTCTGTGTACTGTACTCAAAGGACAATCAGGAAGGAAAGACCCTGCTAGACACTGGACAGGGACAGGGTCAAATCCCACCCTTCACGGGGAAGGGGAGCTAGTCTTGCAACTCAGCTCAAGATTGACCATACCCATCCATCTCGTGTCCCCACCTGGATTAGGGGCATAGCAGGGGTTTAGGGATAGTGGTTGGGATCAATGGCATTTTATTATTGGTTTCCTTTAACAAGTATTGGCTGGGCACCTGGACCCAGTGAGCACAACAGATAATTATCCATTAACCAATAGATGTGGGGGCATCTACTGTGCTCAAGGCTCCATTTAAGGTATGGGGCTCAGAGTAAAATAAAACGTTTGGTTCCAGAAACCACATTAGCTAGGTTTTTGTTTTTCCATGCTTAATTATTAATGGCAGCATCTTCAATACTGATGACAGAGGACTGTATCCTGCATTCCGTCATGAAAATCTCAGCTCAGTCTGGCCATTGTGTGTAAATAATCCCTCCCATCTTCCAGAGTTTTTAACTATAGGATGAAATATTCTTCTGAATTTTGGGGGAGTTTTACTCAGTTTTCACCAGCTTCTCAATTTTTTTTTAAAGACACATATTTCTTTCTTTTTTTAATTTCAGAAAAGGAAAATAATCCATACTCCTTTCATTCAGATGACCCCTTGCTTCTGCTATTCATTTATTTATCTTTTAAAAAATCGATTTATTTATTCGTAAGCCGCTTACATTCTTTATGGACCCATGTGACCTACAGCTTAGGGTATTTTGGGGGGTTGTTTTTGTTTGTTTTCTTTTTGTCCCCCACCCACCGCCCTGCCCCTTTCTCACCTCTGGCAACCACCAACCTGTTCTCTGTATCTATGAGCTTGTTTGCTTGTTTACAATTCCACATAGAAGAGAGATCATACGGTGTATGTCTTTCTCTGACTTACTTCACTTGGCATAATGGACGAGGGATTCTGTTCCTGCTTTTTAAATGCATGTGGAAAATAGTTCCAATGCTCTAGAAAGACACAGGAAGAAGCAAAATATTCTCAGTGTGTTCTCCCCAATTCCAGGTTTCCTTACTAAAGGCTTGTGCTATTGATGGTTTACTAGAAATCCCCCTAGAAAATGTTTCATGTACTTACCAGCCTTATAAATGCATCACATGCACCCCATTCTTAGGAGGCCCTCCCAGAGGTTAACAATGGTTCTCTTTGATCTTTGAAAGTCCATTTTTATGCTGTTTTGTTGTTGTTGTTCTTTTGTTCTATCTTCTATGCATTTAAAAAATAATAACCAGGGGAACCAGGTTTCTAACGCTCTTCTGCCTTGGACTTGCCTTGGACTACCTCTCTGAGCCTCAGTTTCCTCATCGCTGAAATGGGGATTCTTGCGGCGATGCAATGACGGTGAGTGCAGAAAGGCCTGGCTGGCTGGTCTGAGCGTCCCCGAGTCCCTTTTGGAAGGAGGTGGGGCTGCCAGTTATAAATAAATATTCCAGAAAAGCCTGTCAGCAGTTGCCCCTCAGAATGACCTGTCACTTCGCTTTCCCGGCTGCAGGAAGAAAAGCGTGGGAGTCTCCTGACAGGAGATGACAGGGTCACATGAATTGCTCACCCTCGGTGTCGGCTCCCACCCCAGGTGCCCAATCGATCTGTGTTCCGGGAGGCTGGTCCCATCTGTCCTTGGCTGGGAAGGAATTCCTGTCAACAGCTAGGACAGGCCCCTGATATATGGCCCCTGTCACCCTCCCCTGTTTTCTCTCTGATCTCAGGTTTTAAGACCTCTGTGACCTCGGCATCAGGGGGCAAACGACTCACAGGAAAGGTCTCGGCATCCTCCGGGGTCCAGAGGCAATGTGGCTATTGTTGGCAGAGCTGTGTCCAGCCCAGGATGTCAGGGGAAAAGATTCCAGCCCGAAGAGGTGGGGCATGGTGATGGCAAATGATAGCAGAGTGTGGACGAAGGCCACTTGTTATGTTCTGGGAGAGGTTGTTCAGTGCTCGGTCCTTTTCGGGTGTTCTCGCTTGGCCATCCCAACTGCACCCCCATTTCAAGATGAGGACACCAAGGCTCAGAGAACTGAGCCAACTTGCCAGTCAGTGAGTAAGAGACAGAGCCAGGGCTGGAATCTGGCAGCAGAGTCCAGAGCCTGTTTCGGTCCCTGTGCCAAGCATGGGTGAATATGAGGAGAGGGACCAAACAGGGCCCTCAGAACGCAAGACTCCAACGTGGCTGCCAATTCGCGGGCATGGTGACACTTCTCTTGGGGGCGAGGGGCTCCACTTTATTTGTCCTGCTCTCTCTGTATCCTCAGTGTCTAGAATAGCACCTGGCATATAGTAGATGCTCAGGAAATCTCTGTGGCATGAAGAAAAGAATAGACAACAAAAATGATCGATTAGCCAACTAGATGAGCCCACCCTATATTCTGAGTCTGCCGTTCCCTAACTGGTCTCAGAGCCCCGTGACAAATGGTGTGAGCTTAATACAGAGCCACCAGCAAGATTTCGGATAGGAGCACAGGCTTCACTCCATCCACCAGTCCCCTTGCCAGACCTGCCAGGAGAGGGGAAAGAGCAGCACCCAGCCGCGATGGGGGAGGTGCAGACCCTTCCTGCTCTGTGACATGCAGTCGGGGGCTAAGAGGCCCAACAGCCAGGCTGCTGGAGGACCATGACCTGCTGGTCCCTCTCAGAGTGCCTGGGCTGGTCCCGGCAGGGAGCCACTGACAGAAGGATGGGGGACAGGAAATTCAGCAACAGGGCACCTTGTGACAGGTCTCACGCACTGAGGCTCTAGTTGGCCTCTTGGGAATGGGGGAGGGAGGAGCAGGCCAAAAGGTCACAGTGCGGTCAGCCGTGGTTCCTTTCTGCTGAGCTGTGGTCTCAGCTCACGAGGGAATCAGACATCCACAGCCCAGCCTGTGAGGAGCACATACTAGTAACAGTAAGAGCAATAATTAGGGGGTGTTCACTATGCATTGGACACAGGTGGCTTCCACGTAATTGTCTCATTTAACTCTCACAACAAACTTAGGACCTCAGTACTATTTTATTTTGTCAAGAAATAAAATCCAGGTGAGAAAATGGAGGGCCCCAACAGTGAGGTGGCAAATGGGATTTGAACCACAAGCCTGGCCCCAGAGCCCATGTGTTTGACCCCTGGGACCCACTGTCATGATCAGGGCCAGGCCCCTGGGCCTTTGCCGGCTGCCTCCTCCTGCTTCTGAGAAAGGCCCCTCAGCAGCTTCAGGCTCTGTCTGCCTATAGCGTCCAGGCAAACCCCTGTCACCTCTGAACAGCTGCAGGAAGAGCAGGGGAAGCCAGCTCTGGGGGAGGGGCACAGGGAAGGTCTCCAGGAGGACTGGCCGGATGGACGATTGGAGGAAGGGCGCTCTGGGCAGACAGCAGAATGTGCAGACACAGAAACCCAGGGTGGATTTTGTGGAGTGCAGTTAGGTTAGGTAGAAAGTGGGGCACAAAGGGGAGGAGCTTTGAAGATAAATGTAGAGGGCACTGGGGCTTCATCACTAGCCAAGGTGGGGGAGGCCGAGGCTGGTGTTTTAGACACAGCAGCACCAGAGCGAGGTGATGGTAATAGCAGCCAGGCCCTGGGATGCATACTGCACACGTACATTCTGTGCCCACATCCTCACGAGGCCCCACAAGACAGGGGGAGGTAGTCTTCCTTTTTGGGCCTCATTGTCAAGGTGTTGCTGTAGGAGCCCGGAGATTCTAGGTAAGGAGTCCAGCTCCTCTGTTGGAGAGGCCACGTGGAGAAGCCCATGGAGAGGGGTGGTCCTGAGAGACAGGCAGAGAAGCCCAGCCCTCCCAGGGCTCCAGCCTAGCCAGCCAGATGCAGCCACATGTATGACACCCCCAGTCCAAGATGAGCAGAAGAACAGCCTCAGCTTAAGGCCCTCGGAGCAGAGATGAGCGGTCTGCACCAGCCCTGCCCATGCTGCAGAATCATGAACAAATAAATGATTGTTGTTTGAAGCCACTACATTTTGGGGTGCTGTGTTACGTATAATAGATATTTGAAACAGAAATTGGGCAGGAAACTGCCCTTGTGATGTGGAATGAATGAAAGCATCAAATGCAGGTGAGTCACTGGCTAAGATGCGAGAAGCCTTTCCAGGTGGATCGGCCCCAGCCTGGCTCACCCCCAGCCTGGCTCACCCAGGTCACTCTGGTCACTTTTCTTTGTTTAGCTGCCATTAATTGACTCATTTGTGTCTGTTTCCTGAGCTCTGGTGGCTGGTTCCCCAGGGCTGAGGCCCAGGGAGCTGTGTTCTTTTGCTCTTCCCCTTCTCCAACCTCCCCCTCCCACCCCCCCACC
>NW_006383012.1:2447474-2450073 GCF_000327345.1 Myotis davidii | reverse complement strand
CTAGAGTTCTGGTAGTGGTGGCCCAGTTCCCACTGCTGTCTGACTCACCGAGTCAGCTTCTCCTAAGACAGGCCTTTATCCCAAGCCAGGTGGTAGCAGAGGAGAAACCCTCAGAGCCAGAGTGCATGGTTCAAAGCCCGGCTCTGCCACTTGTTTGCTGCATGATCTTGGGTGACTCAAGTCACCTCTCAGGCCTCTATCTCCCCCTCTGTGAAATGGGGAGAATTACCCAACCTTGTGAGGGCCATTTGTAAAGAGCATGACACAGTGTCTGGCCTATAAGTACTCCCAATCATATTCATATTCCCTAAAGAGAGTGAGTAATTTTAGGTTCCATTGATCCCCCTCCATAGGCCACCCTTAAAACCTCCTCTCCACACACCAAGCTTAGGTTTGAACTGCTAGCACCAGTTATCACTTTTGGCTGAACTCTTCGTGCCTAATCACAGTTCTACTGGAAAGAGGCTAGTGATGGAGTGAGCCCCTCTTCTAGAATGAGAAGACCTGAGGCTCCAGTCCCACCTCTCTGCCTGATGGCCAGAGACCTTGGGCAAGTCCCTTAACCCTGTGCAGTGGGGTTCAGAGTTTCTGCCCTTGCCTGACAAAGTTGGGGACCAACTGCCCTCACCTGGCTCCAATGGGGACCAATGGACATGGAGGAACTATGCCATTGGTACAGCCTTGAGCATGCGTCTGGATGGTGATGTCACTTTTAGTAGGAATTGATTCATTAGAGCTGTGCTATTCAAAACTAAATTAAGTAAAATGAAAAATCCAGTTCCTCAGTCACACCAGCCACATTTCAAGGACTCGGGAGCCACATGTGGTTGCCATATTGGACAGCACAGACAGAGACTGTTTCCATCATTGCAGAAAGTTCCACTGATCAACACTGCACTCGAATTCTTCCAATAGGACAATAAGCATGCGAATGAGAGGGAGACATAGAGACAGGAAGTCTGAGCAGAAATGGGTGGGTGGCATGAATTATTTAGTTTGTTTTCACAGACCCTGTCCGGCTGGCCAGATTCCGTGATGGCCACCACCCTCAACCCGCTCGTGGGCAGCTTCTCCAGAAATAGCACGTTCTCACCATGAGAAGAGGTAGCCTGAGGGCTGCCTCCAACAGGAAGTGGCCAGAGCAGGCTGAGACCATGAGTCCAGGCTGAGCACTGAGCACTGATTTATTCCCTGGACTGGCTGCTGGTTGGACGGGCCTGTGGGCTGCCAGAGAGCTCCTTTTCCTGTCCCTGGTGCAGCCTGCAGCATGCCAGGGGGCGCGGACAGTAGTGCCAGATGATGGTGCCTGTGCTCGGGGCTAAGGGACCAATTAGCCAGTCATGGGGTGCATCTCATGACCCTGCTGCCAAACCACAAAGGCTCTCTGAGCCCCGGATCCTCTCCCGATTCCAGGCCACAGCACCGAGAACCCAGTGTGGCCAGTGTCACCAGCACCAGCCAGTGTACATGATCACCAGGCTCTGTGACAGCGAGGCCTGGGGAGCAGAAGGGACAGACCCGGAGCGCCCACAGTATGAGAGGCCCAGCTGGGACGAGACCCCCAGGAATCTACATTTCACAACACACAAAGCATATTTGTGTATGTGCTCACACGGTCACACACAGCAGGCACCCAGACACGCAAAGCAGCTGTGCCCTCCCCGGTACAGGCACACGGCCATAGTTACACACGCACAGGCCCCAGCTACCAGTGGGCCAGAACTCCCCCACCTCCCCCTAAACCAGTGGTTCTCAACCTTCTGGCCCTTTAAATACAGTTCCTCAGGTTGTGACCCAACCATAAAATTGTTTTCGTTGCTACTTCATAACTGTCATGTTGCTACTGTTATGAATCGTCATGTAAATATCTGATATGCAGGATGGTCTTAGGCGACCAGTGCAACACTGTGAAAGGGTTGTTCGACCGCCAAAGGGGTCGCGACCCACAGGTTGAGAACCGCTGCCCTAAACCAAAGATACCTTCCAGTAGCCACAAGTTTAAACTGTGTCTGCAAACAAGAACAGTTTCTTTCAGGAGGCTCCCTGGCCCTCCCTGACCACAAGTTAAGTACCCTGTTATGCTACAAGCCCGACACACTGCACGTGGGCCTGGGGAGGGGGCCACCCAGCTGGACACACCACATCCCTGCTCTCAGCCAGTGACCCCTTCTCTGTTGGGACAATGAGAACGTGAGAACACAGCACCTGTTCTGGAGGTCGTCCCAGACACACCTGCTTCTCCCCAGCTGTCCCCTTCTAATCTTCTCAAGGAGCAAGCAAGCAGAATGACAGGTGACAATTCAAAAGTCATTGTCTTCAGAACAGATGTGCACCAGGGCTGGGGGGCAGGGTGGGGAGGCCAAGGTTGGGGTGGGAGTTTCTAGAAGTTTGTGGGGCCCGAGAGTGTCCTGGGCCTGGGGATGGAACCCTGTTTTGGGCAGTTAGTTGAAGCTGTGGCTGATTTCCTCCCCGGCCCCAATGCCAGGTTCACTTGCCACATTAGGCTTCATGAACTTTAGCCACCCATTCGGGGCCGGGCTTTCAAAAGGATTCTCTGAAAAGACTGGCTCCCAGCCTCCCTGCCCCAGCCTTGCAGACC
>NW_006383012.1:2445665-2447363 GCF_000327345.1 Myotis davidii | reverse complement strand
CCAGGGCTTATCCAAACCCTGACCCTACAGATACAGTTGCCCCCCTCCCCCCAGCTTTTTAACCCATCTGCCTCCAGGCTGATAGGCTATCAATAGCCTCAACCACACCCCCACTCGTCTCTGAAACCACAGGAAATGTCCTGGTGCCAACTTGGAGGATTAACTCCTTGCTTTGTGCCCTCTCAAGATCAACAGAGCAGGATTTATTAAGTAATAACAGATCCTTTAAAAATAATAATTAAAAATGCGAACAGTTAACATTATTTACATAATAATAGTTCATTTAAGGATAATAACAGCTGTCATTAGAATGTCAGCAACAATACAAACTCTGCGAAGGCAGGCATTTTTTGTCTATTTTGTTCACTGTTATGTCTCAATAGCCTAGACCAGTGCTTGGCCCGTGGCAGGCACTCAATGTGTATTTGTTGAATAAAGCGTACCAGGCACTCAGTGCTTTTCATGTACTAATTCATTCACTCTGTAACACGTTGTGAGATGGGTAGTATTATTCCCATTTTGCAGACAGGGAAACTGAAACCCTGAGAAGCCAGGTAACCTACCCAAAGTCACACACCAATTAAGGGAGACTTTTGCCCAAAAGCCTGGCTCTAGAGCCCAGGCTCTCGACCACCATGTTCTAGGGCCTCTCTCGACAGAACTATCACGTTATAACACTTCTGCTATTTCATTGTTCTTTAATAATCATTTACTGATATCTCTCTCTCCCACCAGACTACTATATTCCTGTGGAGGGGAGCATATCTCCGACATAGACAATGGTTCAAAAGTTGGTGGAATGAATGAATGGCATTTCCTTCCATCTCATTGCATATATGTCACTCACCAAATGTCTTGGAAATGATTAGGGGTGGGGAGAAGGGGTGGGGGAAGCAGCAGAGAGCTCAGTAGCTAAAAGCACAGACTCCAGGTCCAAATGGCTGGGTTTGAATCCCCATCTCTACCCCTTTCTAGTTGTGTGACCTTGGGCAAGTTACTCAACCTCTTAGGGCCTCAGTTTCATCATCTGTTAAATGGGGATAATAATAGCTTTTGCCTTCTAGAGTTGTTGTGAGAATTAAATGAGGTAATGCTTGCTCAGTGCTTGGCACACAGTATTGACTCCATAAATGGCAGTTATTATCCCTGTTAATATGGTGTTGGTGTAACTTCTGCTTGCTCTGAATCTGATGTGAAGCCAAAGCCTCCTATTAGCTCTTCCTCAGGCCACAGCCAGTGGCTCGTTGGCAGGCGCCTGCAGCAGGGGTGACCCACTTCTCCCCATCTGTCAGGGTGAATCCTCTGCAGGTTCCGGTCAGAGCTTACAACCCACTATTAGGTTAATTAGATGCGACACCTTACCAAAGATACCCTGGCTCCAAAGCCAGCCCTCACATCTGGTGAGGGCGGGGCTTGCCAAGGACTTGGGGAATGGCTAGTTCTCTGGGAGGGGTTCCAGTTAGAACAAGTGGGGTGGCGGGAGTGGGGGGCTGGAGGAACCATCCATTCCTTAGGGATTGTTGGCTGGCACCTGGGGTCTTCTCTAGGTAGCATCCCCTGATAAAATACAGGATGTCCAGTTAAAATTTGAATTTTAGATAAGTGCCTTTGTTTTTTGTGTTTTGTTTTGTTTTTTTTTGGTATAAGTATCGGTAAGTCCCAAATGTTACCAAGGGCATTCTTATATTAAAAGAATAT
>NW_006383012.1:2434710-2445528 GCF_000327345.1 Myotis davidii | reverse complement strand
CAGGCAGGAGGCAGCCAATCAATGATTCCCTCTCATCATTGATGTTTCTATCTCTCTCTTCCTCTCCCTTCCTCTCTGAAACAAACAAATAAAAAAAATTTAAAAAAAGAATGTTTGGCCCTGGCCTGTTCGTTCAGTGGTTAGAGCAATGGCCCATGGATGGCAGGATTGTGGATTCAATTCCCGGTCAAGGGCATGTGCCTTGGTTGCGTGTTCGATCCCCAGCCCTGTCTGGGCACGTGTGCGAGGCAACCAATCCATGTGTCTCTCTCATGTCGATGTTTCCTCTTTCTCTCTCTCTCCTTCCCCCTCCTCCCTCCCTTCCACTCTGTCTGAAAAATCAATGGACAAAATATCCTTGGGTGAGGATTAAAAACATATATATATATATATGGTGCTTATCTAAAATTTAAGTTTAAATGGGTGTCCCTCCCCTACCCCCAATCTGGCAATCCTATCTTGGGGGCATGCAGGAGAGGGAGTGGAGGAGTGGAGGCCCAGGTGTTTGAAGGAGCAGGAGCAGAACTTGGTGGGGCCCGGCTCTCTCTGCTGCCCTGGCACTGGGAGCTCCACCCTGGCCTCCTGGGCCTGAGGTGGCTCGGGGACCTATGGGAGCCAACCTCCTGCGCGAGGCTCAGCGTGAAGAACAGGGGACCGCTGCCAACACAGGGTTGTTTGCACCTGGCCGGTTCCCTGGAGCACCGTCCCCTTCCTGGCTAACATCCTGGCTGGGAGGACCAAGCATAACAGCCTTTCTCCCTGAGGCATTGACACACAGTCCCAGGAGCGTGTCAATGTCACACAGGGAGTCGGTGCTGGAGGTAAGCCTAGAACATGGTCTCTGGGCATCTCATTCCCGTTCCTCCATGCCCACGTGGCCACCTTTCTGTGCCTGTCAGGAGGGAATAGCTGTGGCCAGAACAATTTCAATCCTCACACTCAAAGTAGACCCTCTCCAACCTGCTGCTCTGCCTGGTTCCATGGCCTAGTACATCCCCTCACCTGTGCAAACTAGAAACTTTAGCATCATCCTGGGTACCTCACTCTTCCCCTTTTCCTGTAAATCACTGAGCCCTGTGAATGCCACTCCCTCTGTAGCTCTGGAATTTGATCAGCTCCTTGCATCACCACCACCACCACCTGAGACCAGGCAGCCACCATCTCCTGCCCGGACTGTCGCATCAGCGTCCTGACTGCTCTCCCAGCCTCCCTCTACTCCTCTCCAATCCATTCTGCACCCTGCAGCAGGCAAAACACAACTCTGTGCTTGTCTACCTCTACCCTCCCATCGCACAAATCCACCCCTGGCTCCTTATTATTTTTAGGATCAAAATTGGCCTTCTTAACATGGCTTACAAGCTTCCGTGTGCTCTAGCCCAGTCCAACTTTCCCATCGTTAATCTCTCCATGGAAATCCTTCCATCCACAGAGCAGTGGACCTGAACTTCCTTCACTCCTTCCACGAACTAAGCTCTTTCCTGCTTTGGGGCTTTGCACGTGCTATCTGCCTGCCTCCTCCCACCCTGTCTTCTCCAGGCTAACCCCTGCCTGTCCCACTTGTTCATCACACCTCCACCCTCGCCAGAAAACTTCCCCTTCGCTCTGCCAACCCTCAAAGGCTGAGGTGGGGGCTTCTGCCACGCACCCCCATAACACTCTGTGTTATAATGATTTGAAATAATACTAGTCTGTCTGCCCCAGTAACCCAGGGGCCTTGCAAGGGCCAAGGCTAGCTTATGCCCTGCTACATTGATGGTAAGCAAGGTGATGGTGGGCACATAGGAAGGGCTCACTAATTATGGTTTGCAGTTGTTATTATAAATATGTGAGTAATGTCAGACTGCAAGCATTGCAGGAGAAAAGAGAGGAGTGGAGGGACCAGGCCATTTTTTCAGTTCTAGTCATGCAATAGAATGGCCTGGGTTGTTTAATAGAAATATCGATGCTCAGACACCACTGCAGAGGTTCTTAATTCTTTTGATCTGAGGTGGGCCTGAGCAGGAGTATTTTTTAAACCTCTTTAGATATTCTCATGTGCAGCTGGGGGTGAGAGGCCCTGGGAGAGCTCTAAGTCAGTGCATTTAGTCTCAGCTCAGTAAATTCTTGCTGAATGGCGTCTGCCTCTATTGCTAGTGGGAGGGGGGATCCCCAGACATGGACTCCCAGCTTCCCTTCTCCTCCTTCTCCTCCTCCTTCTCCTTCTTCTGTTTTTGTTGTTAATACTCACCAAGAATATTTTTCCATTGATTTTTAGGGAGAGTGGGAGAGAGGGGTAAAGACAGAGAGAAACATCAATGTGAGAGAAACACACTGACTCGTTGCCTCCGACGATGGCCAGGGCAACAAAGGTATGTGCCCTTGACCGGAATCGAACTCGGGACTCTTTGGTCCGCAGGCCGATGCTCTATCCACTGAGCCAAACTGGCTAGGGCCCAGCTTCCCTTCTTTAGGGAATGGCTCCCGGGTCTAGGGACCAAACCCCCTCTGCCCACTCTGTTACCATACACACCCTGCCATGGAACCAGTCGGGCAGCCCCCCATTGGTTCTGTGGGAAGACAGCCAGGCCCAGGGGGAGACAGGGACTAGGATCTAGCCCAGCAAGCTGGGTCTTCCCCTCAGTCTCCTGCCAGAGCTGGCCCCGGGGCAGTTCAGTTGGTTCAACAAATATTTACTGAGCACCCAGTCTGGGCCAGGTACTTTGCCCATGGCTGGGGACACAGAGATGGATCCGGTACCGGTAACCCAGTGTGACCACAGATCAGCCCTACATCCGGCCCAGGGTGGGGTCTAAGAGAAGCCTGTTGGGGAGTGGAAGTGGTGCTGGCTGTTGGCCCCGTTAGTCCCCCAACACACGCCCATTATCACCCAAGGGAAGGGAAACTGTGGTCATCATGTCCCCACCCCCTCTGCATTCAAAGTTTACCATGGCCCAGTGTGGCCAGAGCTGTTGCATCATAATCCCCTTGGGAAGTTCGTTAAAAACACAGGTTCCCGGGCTCCACCCCCAGGAAATCTGAGTCAGAGGTCTGGGGTGAAGCCCAGTGCTCTGCATTTTCAGCAAGCTCCCCAAGGGATTCTGATGCAACAGGGCCCTGTGATTCTAATATGTAGCTGCCTTTAAGAACCACAGCAATCTCACTTCCCCTTATGGGTTTATGCATTTTGAGGGGAAGGAGGCACATGAATAGTACAATGTTTCCCGAGCCTGGGGCTTAGCCACACCTGACTCTGACTAAATTCGCAGTCACCATTCCCCATCATTCCCCAACGTTCTCCAAATGGGTGCTGGAGGCATTGGGTTGGGGGAGTTGCATAATCCTTACCCCAACCAGGAAAAGGTGGTGTTATCCCCGTTTTATAGACAGAAAAGGGCAAGTTACTTCCCAACCTCATAGAGCAAACACAAGAGTCAGGGTTCTGGCTCTCAGGTTGCTCACAGACTAAGTTGTGCAAACCACCAGCAGCTCTGGGCAAAATGTAATTGATGCAGCAGGAGATGTACATACAAAGCAAGAGCAGAGAAAGAAGCAATGAGTGTCTAGTGGGGAGGCCCCAAAAAAGGTGGTGGCATTTGAGTTGAAACTTGGTAGATGATTTCAACCTTGACATTCAGAGGAGGAGGAGAAAGACTATTAGGCAGAGGATACAGCATCAGAGAAGTCACTGACGAGGGGAAACAAGACAGTAGGAACAGTGGGTGGCCCGATGAATTGCAGCATAGGGCGCATGGAGGGACATGCTAGTGAAGGCACAGGAAAGGTTGGCCAAGGCCTCTTCCCTTGGTGGGCACTGGGAAATGGCCAGAAAGGTCCAAATAGAGAAATAAGACTGCTCTGCCTTTAGGAAGGTAAATGGGGGCAGCCGGCTGGGTAGAGATGATTAGACCTGGATAGCAGTGAGTCACTCCACTTTTCTGGGTCAGTTTGTTCATCTTTAAAATGAAGATAATTGTCTCTCTTTGACATCTGTCCTAGGTTTGTGAAAATGGAAGATGGGAAAAGGTGGGGGTGAACCCTCTGGGACAGAGGGAGAGCCAGAATCAGGAGGCGGGGGGCTGTGTGTGCAATGATGTAGCTTGGCTGAAGACCCAAGTGGCAATGCTACAAGGCACAGGGACATCCAAAGACAATATAGGACAAGTCAAGGAGGAGGCATGTGTCCCCTGAACGAGAGAGAGAGAGAGAGAGAGAGAGAGAGAGAGAGAGAGAGCTTAATCTGAAGCAGGATGACAAGCTGACCTGTACCAGCATGGAGACAACTGTGGGAGAAATTGCAGCCATAAGGGCTCAGGGCCCCTGGGCGGAGTGACATGAATACAACCTGGTCCAGAGGGATTCCAGGGTGTCCAAGTCAATGTCCTTGCCCACCACGTACCTCACCCCAACCCTGCCCCAGCCCTTGATTTTTAGCCATTCTTCCAACCCTGCTCCACTTGGGGCTACTGCTTAACCCATGTTAGCACCTTTAAACCTCATAGCTCATAGCTCTCAGAAGTAATATTTTTTAATTCTTATTTTCCCAATGAGAAAAGTGAGCCTCAAAGAGTCCATACAACCAGTATATTGAGAAGCTGGGATTCAAACCCAGGCCTGGGGCACTAAGGGCTGGGCTTCTCCTCTGCATTTCTCAGACAGGGGCTTAGGCCAGTCCTTTGATCTGGAGGTCTAAACAGTAAGAAGCTAATTATGCAAGGGCAAGGGCAAGGTGTGAGTTGGTGAGCTCATTGGAAAATGCTTCCTGGAGGAGTCAGAGCGATTCTGGAGGACGGAACCTGCAGGTCAGTCTGGAGGCCTTGGCTTACTGGGCCCAAGCCCTGGGCCTGCTCAGAAGTAGGGGGGCTGTCTTTCTAGAGAGACATGGTCCTCACCCAGTCTTGGGGGCGTGAGTCCAGTTCTCTGCTCCTATGTGGATTCCTTCAGCTCTATGGGTGTTTGGTGCTCAGGGGTCTGTAAGAGCACATATATAGGCCCCTTGTTCTCAGAATAAACTGATGTCATATTCATGCCCTTCAGCCCTTCAGGCCCATAGGCTATGACATCCAGGGGTCCAATGTGTTGGCCTACCCAGCCAAGGATGGTTGAGTCCAACAATTCACATTGCTCAGTGATACACTGGCTTCATGGCAAAGCTTCCTCATTTGATGGAGAGACCACATCTTTTTTTTATAACCAAAGGAGCCATTCAATCACCTCCCCCAGTGAAAGGCTAGAGATCTCAGAGGAGTAACCAGGTTTCCTTTTCTTCAGATCTCTGTGGAATAGCCAGGCTTTCTATTCCTTTATCCCCCCTTTTGGTTCTTCCTTTTTTTTTTTTTTTTAACCCAACCTTTCTACCTTCTCATACCTACACCAGTTCTAAGCGAAGCAACCATTCTAATAATCTCTCTGCCAAAGCCATTGGTTTAGCGCAGGGCCCATCAGCTTTGCTTTGTTTGATTGACAAAAGGATCCCCATCTCTCAGGCCTCCATTTTCTTGATCATGATCCATTCATCTCCATTCCACTCCATCTGGGGTCAGAATTCTCCTTCTGGCTTTCGCTTTGGATTTAATGAAAACTTTCTTTTTTAATTGAAGTTGCCCATGAATGTAATACGAAGAGCCAACGATTTCTACAGCTGGTCATGGACAACTGCAGCCCTGATCCAGCTCAGGTGCAGCCACTTTCAACTCTTGAAGTTGATTCTTTGAAACTTTCACTTTCATATCTCTCAATAATATCTCATTCTTGGTCTTGACAGTTTTAGGGATAATTTATTGATGTCCTGCCCTGGGAGATGAATTCTTTCACCTCCCGTAGACCTCACCTCTACTCCCTTGCCTCTATCTCCCCAATATAGTAATATATGGTAATTTTTGTTATTCATGGTTGACCTTTTATAACTATGCAAACACTATGGCCAGTTGAGCCACATCATGGACTAGGATTATTGTTTTTCACCTTTCCTTAAATCTGGGCAGCATCAGGCATCACAGCCTAGTAATTTGGCTCAACTGACCCCAGCCACTGACATCATCATACTGAGCCCTCAGCTTCTTCTTATGAAACTTCTGTAGTCAGGCTAATGGTGACTTTACTAAGAAGACATGGTGCAAAAAAATAACTGGTGTCCATTTGCTCTATGTATCACTAAGAGGCCACTAAAGGGTGGCTCTGAGGTGGATTGCAGAGTCAGCGTGTGTGGGTTTGAATTTAGCATCTTCCCTCTGAGGCTGTGAGAACCTCAGTTAGTTATATATCTCTCTGAGCTTCAGTTTCTTTACTTGTAAAATGGAGTTAAACGATGGAACTGCCTGATTGGGATAACATGAGATGATACATGTAACATACTTAGCACATGGAAAGCATAACAAATGGTGAGCATTATTTTTTTATTTTCTTAAAATTTTAAAATATATTTTTATTATTGACTAGAGGCCCAGTGCATGAAATTCTTGCACCGGTAGGGTCCCTAGCTGCTGGTGGTGGCAGGCCGGGTACTCCCTCCCTTTCCCCCTGGCCTCCTGCCGCAGCTGGCTGGCCCTGCCCCCTGATTGCACTCCCAGAAGAACTCCCAGTGGAGGGGATAATTTGCATACTATGTTTTTATTATATATTCAGAGAGGTTTTTATTGATTTCAGAGAGAGTAAGGAAGAGGGAAAGAGAGATAGAAATATCAATGATGAGAGAGAATCATTAACCAGCTGCCTGATGCATGCCCCACACTGGGGATCGAGCCCACAATCCAGGCATGTGCCCTTGACTGGACTCGAACCTGGGACCCTTCAGTCCACAGGCCAAGGCTCTATCCACTGAGCCAACCTCAGTGGATAGAGCTGGGTTAATTATTAGTAGGGGCTCCTTTAGTGGGTATCCCAGAATAAAGGAACAGAATGCTTCAAAATGTCCAGGACTTAGAGTGGTTAATGGTCAAGCCTGCTGTCTCCTGAACAGCATTCCTTTTTTCCTGCACCACCTGCACCAGCTTCTCTGAGGAGCACAGTCCCTGAGAGCTGTGTGGGGCCTCCGCCAGATGCTGGAGGAGGGAGGTGTAGCCTGGTAGGATCCCTGGTCACCAGGGAGATGGAATTGTCTTTCTCCTCCCCCTTGTTTTCATGGACGCCCCCCACCCTTCACTTGCTCAGATTATTGTTGGAATATCACCCTGCATGTGGACCGTGTCATGTTAGTCTCACTTTCTCTGGTTGCTCTTAGAAAAAGGTTGACCACTTGACCCTCTCCAGTTTCTTTCTTGTTTATTGGTGTGTGTGTGTGTGTGTATGTGTGTGTGTGTGTGTGTGTAAAAACAGATTTAATATATGCTCATTTTAAGAAACTCAAACAGTGCAGAGTGTATAAAAGAAAAATTTTAAATCTTTTTTCCACCCTAGAGGTAACTGCTGTTAGCAGTTTGCTTTGCATCTCTAGGATTTTAGTTTTTATGCTTTAAAATGTGTGTGTAACTGGTTTATGTACTACATTCAGTTATATGGTAAAGGCATATATAGTGATAAACTGAGATCACATCATACATTAAAATCTGCTACTTGCTTTTTCACATACTAATGTATCATGAACCCTTGTCCAGGTTGGTCTAATACCTTTGGCAGCATGCTGGGTATGTTTTATTTGGTGGTGGTGGGGGGGGGGCGGATACTTCCCATTTTTACCAAGACAAGCGGTCTTGTGATGAGTGTGCTCTTAGGGCATGTCTTTGTGTACCTGTGCTGTTATTTTTAGAGCAGAGTCCTACAGGGTGAAGATGGAAACTGTTCAGGAGCTACTCCTCGGTGATCTCTCTGGGCCCTTAGCCCCTGAACGATGACCTCCTTCAACCGCCACCCCCCCCTGCCAAGCCCCCAATCCAGCAACCTACCACTCCTTCCAGAAAACTTCTGTCTAGTCTGGGCCAGGCTGAGGCATCTGGATCATCTCCTGTGTGTGGCTGGTACCATGGAACCCACCACTGCTACCAGTTCTCATGGGAAACCAAAGGGTTCTGCCAGTTGGGATTTAGGGGAGCATGTCTTGCTTTCAGCCCAGGCCCAGGCTCGTATCACACCTCCATCTAGAATGAGGCGAAAACTGCCTGCAGATCAGAAATGACTATTTTTCTTGCCTTTAGCCTTACAGAGAGCTCTCAGATTCATAAAACGCAGAACCTGAAACCCAGAAAGGAAGTGGCCTACCTAAGGCCTGCCCTCAGCTGCTGGGTCAGATCTGGGTCTCTGGACACAGAGGAGGTGGGTGCGAGTGTGGAGGTGGAAATAGCAGCAGAGGTGGAGGAGGGGAGCTATGTGCTGGGCCCTTTACTAAGTTATTCCATTCAGTTCTAATAGCCATGCCAGGAGATGAAAGCAGGATCATTCCCATTTCCCAGGTGAGGAAACTGAGGCAGATCTCCCCTATCCTCCCTCTTCCCTTGACTCATAAGCCTGAGATCTGGTCTGCAGCTCTCAGGTGTTCCTAAAACCCCAAAAGTAATTCCAGGGAAGATACCGAGTCTATTCTCTGGAGTGTCCAAAGCTAAAGTATCCCAGCCAGGCTGCTGAGGAACCGTCTCCCCTGGCTACCCCTTCACACATCCATTGAGACTCTCAGGCAGCCTGACTGCCCCCCTGAGGGTTCCCAGCCTCCCTGTCCCTTGGTGAGCACCCCTGGTGACTTCTCAAAGACCACGTAGCAGAGTAGGAGCCAAGTGGAGGGAAGAACCACCATTCCCTCCTTCTGCCTCCCCTGGCCAGCAGGTCAGCCTGTACCATCTCAAGGAGGCTGCCTAATGGGCTGGGAGCCAAGGGAACACGCACCTGGGCTCCATCAGCCACCCTCTCTCCGTGGAAGCTGGGGGCTACTTGGGCAGGGCCTTCCTCCCCAGGACTCCAACCTCCTGCTAAAACAGCAGTCCTGGTTGCTGGTCAACAAAACACTCCCCACAGGCCTCACTCTTGCTGGGGATTGAGAACCAGTCCAGGGGAGGCCCCATTTCCCAAGGGTGGCTCAGAAGGACAAGGCGGGTGAGCTGGGAGGCAGCACCTGCTGCCTGGGTGCTGGGAACACTTGTCGGGAAATGTGCCTCCTTCCAAGGCCTACACATCTCCCTCCTCCCCTCCCCTTCCTCTGTGATGGTCTTACCCCCCCAGCCAATTCAAGAACAGCAGGGATCTCATTTGCTCATGATTGTCTCCCAGTGTCTGGCCTGGTGTAGTATACACTGTAGGTAATCAATAAACATTCATTGAATAAGTAGACACAATAACTACTAGTTTACCGATTGCTTATGTGGGCCCAGCGCAATGCTGGGTATGGGGGACACTCAGTGAAACAATAAGACAAGGGCCGGTTCTGAAAGGCTGGGGGGTGGCGGCACACCGGGGATGCGAGTGGGGATTTGGGTAAGTGCTAGAATGTCATTTCAAAGGGTTACAAGGGTGTGAAATTTCTAGGTTCTTTTATGATATGGTTAAGTCATTGCCTGATTGTCTGTTCTTCCTGTTAAACACAGACCCCTGGAGAGAGAGGCCTTTGCTTCTATTTCTGTCTGCTGCCTCCCTCCCCACTCCCTCAGGCCCCACCTCCCTATTAGGCCCAGGGCTGAGGTCTACAGACAGTGTATTAAAAGGATGGATGGATGGATGGATGGATGGATGGATGGATGGATGGATGGAATTAGCGCTAAAAAGCCAGCAGGACTCAGAGATCCCTTATCCACTCTCCGATATTCAAAATGGGGAACCTGAAGTCTAGAGAGGTGGAGTACATCTCTCATCACTTCTCTCTGAGAACTTTTCACTTCAGCCTATAAACATGTTGAAATACCCTGCAACCAAAACAAAACATCTTTTTCCCTCTTGTCTGAAGCCAGGACCTCCTCTTTTTGTCTCACTGCCAAACTTCTTGAAAGAAAGACTTGTAAACTCCCCTGCGGACTTCCTCATCTCCCACCACGCCTTGACCACTCGGCCTCTGCCTTCCACCCACATTGCCATGGCAATTGCTGCGAAGTTGCTACTCACCAGGGACCTCTGTGCCCTGAGCCCTTCCTGGGCTCTGGGCCATGTTTGGCACCATCACCAACTCTTCCTCCCGAAACCCTGAGGCCCTGTTCTGCCTGGGGCCACTCTCTTTCTCCCAGTGCCCTCTGCCACAGATGGAACCTCAGCTCTTTCTTTGCCCTCATTCAATAGTCTCTCAACAATTATTTCTGAGTGCCCGACACCATGCGAGGTTCTCAGCTGTGTCACCTCCTATAGTCCTCATGCTGGCCTCCTGACTTGGGTGTATTAGTTTTATCTGCATTTTGCAGATGGCGAAGCTGAGACCCCGTGAGAAAAATTCAGTCACCTGCAGTCACACAGTTGGGAAGTGGTGTCTTGAGGACTCGACCGATGTCTTACTATTTCCAAGTTTATGCTAAGCCACACCTTTCTCCTGTCTCATTCCCACTCGGGCCTCATTTCTCCTTGTGACTCCCAAGTTACCATTTTCAGAGGTGACCTCCCTCTGGAACTCCAGACCTGCACTTCCAAATGCCCGTGAGATTTTTTCTTAGCCATTCCTCTAACACAGTGGTTCTCAACCTTCTGGCCCTTTAAACACAGTTCCTCATGTTGTGACCCAACCATAAAATTATTTTCCTTGCTACTTCATAACTGTCATGTTGCTACTGTTATGAATCGTTTTGTAAATATCTGATATGCAGGATGGTCTTAGGCGACCCCTGTGAAAGGGATGTTCGACTGCCAAAGGGGTTGCGACCCACAGGTTGAGAGCCGCTGCTCTAACATCTCAAAGCCAGACTCCTGAGATCTCCTGCTGGGATAATCCTACCAGTCCTGTGC
>NW_006383012.1:2426885-2434545 GCF_000327345.1 Myotis davidii | reverse complement strand
CCCTCCCAGCCACTCTCAAGTTCACCTGCTATATGATTTCTAATCTGGCCCCTGCACCTCCCACCTGCCACCATCGCCTGTCTCTCCTGCCTCTGACTCTGTTTTCTGAAAGGGTCTAATGCCCCTGCAATGCTTCCTTCATGTCCCCCATAACCATCAGAATCCTTTCTACCTAGAAAACAGACTGGCAGAGAATGGACGAACATTGGTCTGGTTACCTCCAGGTGAGTGGGATCCACGTGGCTTTTATTTGCCCATCTGTTCAGTGTTTTCCAAATTTCCTATAATGAGTACATTTACTTTATAATCAGTAAAGAACTTGTTCAAATAATTTTAATAAAGAATCTTATTCATCCTCCCTGCCCACTTCCTCTTTAAAGCTGTTCTGTAGCATTGTTCACCTGAGCCCTCCCCAAAGGTCATGGGTGGGTGGGGCTGCCTTCCCCACCTGAGAGCCAGGCCTTCCCTCAGGCACTAGGATCCCCTTTGTCCCCTGCGGGCTCCCTCCCCAGTGCCCTGAGTGTATCCCAGAAATTAAAGAGGAACAGGGTTAATATAGACACAGTTATTGAATGCCCATCCACAGGGACCTGGTTAATAGTTCATGGTGGGTCTAGGGCTCACCTGGAGCTGTTAGAAAGAAGGACATAGGTCCCAGCTGTCAATGTGAACCAGTATTCAAAATATGTCATTAAGTGAAAAAGAAGAAGACATGTGTACTTTCTTACATTTACAAAAAACAAAAGGATAGACTCACATGTATATATATATATTTGAACTAGTATATGCATAGAATATCTTTGCAAGGACATGCCCCAAACTGGTAACAACAGTGGCTTCAGGGAAGAAATCTGGGGACAGGGGAACTGGCTAAAAGAGATCAGAGGAGGCATAAGTGTTATTTCTGTACCTTTAAAAAAGAAAAAAAGGACATAAATGAAAGTAACTATCTGGGAGTCCACAGCTATGCAGTAAGTCGGAGGGCCCTTAGGCACTCTGTACTCCTTCCCACCTCCCTTCCGATGGGCCTTCCTGAGGGGTGAGGGGGTAGAGAGCAAACACAACCACCACCCCCACTTCACCCCCACAGTGGAGCTGGACCCTACTCCAACAAGGGCCCGGGCACTGAGATCCAGCCAGGAGCCTAGGCTGAGAGCTGAGCAGGGGGGTGGGGATCCCCTAGCTGGCCCCGGGCCCATCGCAGGTGGGAAACAGCTCCTCCCGGGGCGCAGGCAGGTCAGGTCACCACAGGCCCGTTTGCCGGGAGCTCTGCCACACCCTCCAAGGGCACCTTTCTCAGGGCGGGGCTCATCAGTTGACAACAGGTAGTGACTCTGCACCTGGGCAGCTGCTGTCCCACAGGAGGAAGTGTCCCAAGTGCCGGGCGTGGTGCTTGGGATGTGGTGAGAAAGGCAGCAGGACGCCCTGGGCGTGGCTCGAGGCCAGGGCTCTGGGCATCATTTATCTTCTCCCGCACAGGAGCGCTCTCTGGGGGGCAGGGACCAGACTGGGTACAGCCCAGCAGGCTGGGGCTAGGGTGAAAATTGTCATCAATGATAATATTAATTGCATTTCTTTGGAGTC
This sequence comes from Myotis davidii, assembly GCF_000327345.1. Taxonomy (NCBI): domain Eukaryota; kingdom Metazoa; phylum Chordata; class Mammalia; order Chiroptera; family Vespertilionidae; genus Myotis; species Myotis davidii. Next base: position 2,432,961 of record NW_006383012.1, on the reverse strand, counting down.
TTTTATCTCAGGATCTGAAAACTCAGGTACTGTTTGCAGAGTGAGATATGGCTGGACCAAGAGCTTAGCCACTAAAGGTGAAGCAATCCAAACCCTTCCGGCGTCATCCCTTCCTGCTCTCAAGTGGGGCCTGCACACCTACTACCTTTCTCCCTGCAGGCCTTGGGGTCTAGTTTTGTTCCCATCACCCACCCCTCAGCCTCAGATACCGAGAGCCATAGACAGCCATCATCACTTAAGACCAATTTGGCCAATGGCCAGAGCCACATGTGCTGGTCCCCAACCCTGTGATCAGCCCATCCCACCTGTCAGGCAGGGAATGTGGACATGGATAAGGAGCACTGACCTGGGACTTAGTGAGCCTGGGTTCTCATTGCTGTGGCCACTCACAGGGCAAATCCCATCTCCTACATGGGCCTTCGTTTTCTCACCCAATTCAAGGCCTTTGGAATTCTCCAAGCATTGCAAATTGGGCTAAACAAGATCCTAGCATTTTTCAGGGGAGCTTAGCAGTTTTTGTCAATGCTCAATTCAAATATAATTTCCAAAATGTATAACAAGCATCAACATGCACATTTAGAAGCAATACGTGATTTTCACTCAACGAAGCTCACTTGTGTTCACCCTGATTTTATAAGTAACACAGGAATATGTTGACAACTTGAACTTAGAAAATAAACATAAACGAATAGAGTGCAGCTATATATATCAGGTCTCAGTCGAGAGAGAGAGAGAGAGAGAGAGAGAGAGAGAGAGAGAGAAAAGGAGAGGGGATGTGACCAGTGCTTTTTCTGCTGAGTGACATCTGTGTCCAGCAGCTGTGCTGGCGGGTGAGGGGGGTCAGCAGACAGCGGAACATCTTGAGATCTGGGCCGTAGTCTGCTCAGTGCCACTGACTGGCAGGGATCTGTGGAGTCCGTTTTGGGAGTCACGAGCAGGGGACACATGTTGCACAGTTCCCACGTGCTGTGCACCACGCTGCCACCTCTCCCACATGAATGCACCGTCCCTCATCTACATAAGGAGGTCTAGCCTCATTTTACAGGTGAAGAAACTAAGGCAGAGACGGCTTGGCGCCGCTCAAGTCCCACAGCTAGTGGGTGGCCATGCTGGGGGTCAGACCCCCACCCAGAGTGGAGCCCAGGGTTCGGCACTCTGGATAAGCACCCAGGTGGCTCAGGTGGTCCTGATGTGGGCGGCCCACGGAGAAATGCTTCACTGCCTTGCGCGGGGCTCCAGGGACTGGGGACTGGGCGGTGCCGACGGTTCTGACCAGCAGAGGCCTTCTCATCGGCACCTGCTTTTCACTGGCTTTTTATCCACGCGGTGGCCCTGGTTGAACGATGATGCAGAGGGTCTCTGGCACCTGGTCCAGGCGAGCCTCTGCCCTTTCCGTTGCTTCCATTTCCCCATCAATAATGTGTGTGTGTGTGTGTGAGAGAGAGAGAGAGAGAGAGAGAGAGAGAGAGAGAGAGAGAGAGAGAGAGAGAGAGAGAGAGAGAGAGAGAGAGAGAGAGAGAGAGAGAGAGAGAGAGAGAGAGAGAGAGAGAGAGAGAGAGAGAGAGAGAGAGAGAGAGAGGTTGGACTTGATGACATCTCGGTGCCTTTCCTACTCTGACATCCTGTGATCGATCACCTGGGGGACCTGGGGAGGTCAGAGGTCAGTGTGGCTAAGGGTCAGGCAGTTAGTGAGTTGCCTGGCTTCACCAGCCTGCTGGACTCCAGGTCCTCACCGTCCTAGCTCTCAAGCAATGGCATCTCAAGAGTAGGGAGGTTGTGGGAGTCTCCCTGGCACAAGAAGGGGACATATTGTTTATAGAAAAGTTAAAAACAATAATAAAACCAACTAAAAATGATGCAGATGCACAGGAATTCTAAATGATGTCAGTAATAATTTACTTTCTGCTGCTGGGCCAGCATGGCTCAGCGGTTGCGCGTGGACCTATGAACCAGGAGGTCATGGTTTAATTCCTGGTCAGGGCACATGGCCGGGTTGTGGGCTCGATCCCCAGTGTGGGGTGTGCAGGAGGCAGCCGATCAATGATTCTCTCATCACTGCTGTTTCTCTTTCTCTCCCTCTCCGAAATCAATAAAAATATTTTGTCATTAAAAATATATTTTAAAAAAGTACTTTCCGCTGAAGGTGGGCTGCTCTCACTGCCCCCCGCCTTGGTGCCACCCGCTGCCTCTCTGCCACACGCAGTGCGGCTTCTCGGAAGGAGAGGAAGGTGCCTGGGCTGGGTGGGAGGGTCCACTGTGACGTGGTCCCCATGCAGCCACAGCAGCTGTGACAAAGAGACACAGGGACCGCAGTCGGGTGGCTGCAGAGCTCATTTACCTCGGGCTAAAAATAGGTGCCCCCTTGCAGCAGGTGGGTGACTCAGCGAGCTCCTGGCGGAGGAACGTGCTCGAGGCCCGGCTTACCTCAGGTGCCAGGACAACAGGAAGCGGCTGACGCACAGGGACTGAAGCATAGTAGGCGTTTCACAGCGCTTCCTGGGTCTGCTGACGTTTCCTCTGCTCCCCTCCCCTGAACTTGCGTTTCAAAAGCCACGGAATTGCTGGGCAGGCCAAGTAAGAGCCACAAGTCCTACTGTCCAACCTCAGGGCACTCTCTCCCAGGATTTAATGGGAGAGGCTAGAGAGGAGGTGCATGTGCGTGTGTGTGTGTGCGTGTGTATGTCACACGTGCATGCCTATGTGGTGTACACGCACACCCTTGCATCCACACCTGGCTGGTGGGGAAAGAAGCAGCCACACAGTGTCCACACAGGGGTCTGCCTTTGTCTCTGACTCCTACCCTGGCCCCACTCACGTGCAGTGGAAGGAGGGCTGCTGAGGCCCTGATCGCTCGGAGGTGCTCTGTGCCCAGGGGAATGAAAAGTGCTCCCTTCTCCCCGTCCCAGACTCTCCAGCACGGGCCTGGCCTTCTGCATACATCTGCAGAGGCTCAGGGGAAGCGAAGGAATGAGGCAGCTATTTGGAGAATTCAGCCCCACCGCAGGCAGCTGTCTGCGCAGACGGGAGTGATGGGAAGAGGTGGGACCAGGCACCAGGAGACCACTAGGACGGGCTCTGCCATTCACGTGCTGTGACGTGGAGCAAGTCCCTTCTCCTCTCTGGTCTAGAGTTTCTCCTCGTTCCTCCATTTATTTTTTTCTTCAACAAATGTGTATTAAATGGGGCCAGGCACTTGTGAATACCAGGCTAGATACAGGAAAGGAAACACAATGGAGGATTAAAAATACCCAGGAAGCCCGACCCTCCTGGCTCAGTGGTGTCAACCTATGAACCAGGAGGTCACAGTTCGATTCCGGGTCAGGGAACATGCCAGGACTGTGGGCTCAGTCCCCAGTGGGGGACGTGCAGGAGGCAGTCGATCAATGATTCTCTCTCATCAGTGATGTTTCTCTCTCTCTCCCTCTTCTTCTTCCTCTTCTCTGAAATCAATAAAAATATATATTTTTAAAAATGCTCAGGAAGTCTTTGCACCCAACCCTAGTAAAGACTGGCACCACTTCTTCGTCCCTTGACTCTGGGATGACCTTGAACTTGCTTTGACTAAAAGTGACATGTGACTTTCACTCTCACCCCCTGAGAGCCCAGCTGCCACACGAGGAAGCCCGAGCTTCCCTGCTGGAGAGGCCCGCGGAGAACTGAGGCACCCTGACCAGCAGCCTCAGCCAGCTGCCCGTCATGTGCGTTAGGCCATGCGGCGCCCCCAGCCCCAGCCCTTGGCTCACTGGCCGCGGATGCTAGAGTGAGCCCAGCCCAAACCACTTGGAGCAGGACCAGCCGTCCCAGCTGAGTCTTACCCGGGTTGCAAACCCAGAAAACTGTGAACCATTCAATGGTTGTCGTTTCAAGCCACTAAAGGTTGGGGTGGTTCAATAATTGATACAATTCATGTTTATTGACCATGTCTTAGGTGCCAGGAGCTATGGTACAAGTTTTACCTATAGAATCTCACTTGTTCCTCACACCAACCAAATGAGGCAGGCATTATTTTTCTAATTTCCAATTTATAGGTGAGAATGCTGAGGCGTGAGAAAGAGAAGCAACGTGACAACGGTTGGGGAGCAGGGGCGTTGGAGAGCTGGGATTCGAGGCCAGGCAGTCCCAGCCTCAGAACCACACTGGTAACCCCAACACTATCCAGAATCCGCTACCTGCACGGCTTCCACAGACTATGGGGGAGTCTAGCATGAAACAAACACAGAAATACACAACCACAAGTGATGACAAGTGCCATGAAGAAGATGGGTGCTGGATTTAGCCACAGTAAGCCCCCGGGGTCCAGGAAGGACGGCCTCGGTGGAGTGCTGAGGATGGACGGGGGGCTGAGGGACCCTGGCGTACCCCAGGGGTGTGCAGTGGGTCCTGGTTTTCTAGCTTCAGTCAGCGTTAGTCACTGGGCTCCCAGGTGTCTCTGTGAGAAATGCAGATCCCTCACCTCATTCCCCAGAGATTCTGATTTTGTGAGTCTGATTGGTGCGGGGCCTGCTAATCTTTTCATTTTGTATGTGCACCCCGGGTGCTTGTTATCATCAGGGAAATTTGAAAAACACAGTTCAATAGAGTCACTTGAGGAGATTAAAAAAATATAGCTGCCCAGCTACCGTCCGAGATTAAGACTTGATTGGTCTGAGGTGAGCCCAGGAATCAGTATTTTTAGAATGGTTGGGTCATTCCAATGTGCAGCCAGGGCTGAGAACTGATTCTAGAAGATTCTACAAGGCCCCAGATTGCTTTTCTATATATCTCTTTTGAGACACCAGCGTTACCTGGTGCTTCTTGAACCATCCTTTTACCGGTAGTGATTGTATACTCTGGGGCAGGTCCAGACCGACCTGAGGCAAGTCTGTTTCAGAGACTCGCCCCTGATTGAATGGACCCCCCACCTCACAAACTCCTTCCAAGATAACTTTCCCAGGGGCTTCTCAGGGGCTCCCTAAGGCTCCCATGCCCCCGATAACTGATCTGTTTTAAAGTAGAACATTGGCTTAATCACTGGGAGAAAGTGCCTGCCATCACAACCCGTCGCCCTGCTCAGGGCCCTACAAGGTAGCGCCTCTGTTTTCTTCTTTCCCTGATGTGCTAGCTCAGGGGCCTCGGGGGCATGGGTTCCCCACCCTCCGGAGAGTGACGCCACCCGTGGTGCGGCCGTAAGAGGCATGTTGGTGCACAGCTGAGTTCTTGTCTAGTTTCCTACTCTTCTCCCAGTGAAGGCAGGAGGGCCACTGGGGTTGCTCTTGACTCTGCTTGATTGAGGCCAGAAAGTACACAGGAATCTTGGCTTGGGGCCGGCCAGCCTTGGGCTGACGAAGGCTCGCGGCACTGGCCCAGAGCAGCTGCAGCCCTGGCCCTGGGGAGCAGTGCACGGGGCCAGCACGCAGAGGGGGTGCTGCTGCAGGTGCGAGCTCGCCACCCGGAGCCTCATTTCCTTGTTCTATGTGTGGTCAGTCTTCACCACGCTGCTGAGGGTTGTTACGAGAACTCAGAGTTCACGGCAGAGTCTGCGGCACAGGAGGCACTCACTAGAATTTTCATTCGTTTTCTTTGGGCCAGACACAGAAATGAACTTGACACCATGGAGAGAGACAGGACCTGTAGGGACAGGCCCCCTGGGAAAGTCCTTCTTTGGGGGCTGGAAAGACTGTGGCCCATCCCCCCAGGCCCCAGATCTCTCAAGAGCCCTCAGGAGCTGAGAACTCAGCCCTGCCCACCTGTCCTCACACACAGAGCGTCCCCATCCACCCCCTCCTTTCCCCTCCTCCGCCCCTCCCCCTGCCAGCCAGTGGCTCATGGGCACAGCCTGCACTGTGCATGGTACAGATGGCTGCCCAGAGGAGGGCCTGGCAGAGGGAGGGGAGGGAGGGGCTAGACTAGTGGGGAAGGAACAAAGAGAATGAATGAGACCCTGGCTCATTCTCAGGCTCCTGCCCTGGGAAGGAAAGGACTGGCTTGGGGGTGTGGCTGGGAGGAAGCCTGGCCAGAGGGCACAGTGGGAAGTGAGGGTGCATTGAGAAATGATTCCTGATACCCACATTTCCCACTGAGCCTGCTTAGCTCGGGG
>NW_006383012.1:2418175-2426777 GCF_000327345.1 Myotis davidii | reverse complement strand
CAGGAGGAGGCCCCCCGCCTCCCCCGGGGGGAGGAGGTCTTTCCTGGACTCTGGGCTAAGGCCAGCCGTGGGTGCCTCCCTCAGGAGACAGGGCTGACTGGGGAGTTTGAATCCACTTGGGCTGGGCACTGAGTCTTGTTCTCTCTCCCCCTTTCTCTTACCGCCCCTCCCCTTCCTCTTGCCAAGAAGAGACTGTATCCAGGACTTTTCTACATAGCACAGATGATTCTAAACTAATACAAGACACCCGAGGGGCAGTCGTGCACAGCCCTGGCTATGTATTTGTATGAGTTAATTTGCATGGGGTAGGCCTCTGAGGAGGAAGTTTCGCGAAAAGCAGGGGTGGGGAAGGGAGAGAAGCAAGGGGCCCCACGCTGACCTTCTGTATCACTAGAATTTGGGCTGCAAGTGAAAGAAAACCCAATTTTTGCTTAATGCAAAATCAGAATGTGTTGGCCTTGGAACTAAAGTCCAAGGGGGTGAGGTTGGCCTTAGACAAGGCTTGATCGGGGACTGTCAACAATGTCACCAAGACCTGGTGCTCCCCGCTGTCTTCTGGCTTGGCTCCTCTCTAGGACACAGCTCTCATCCCGCGCGCCGTTCTACCCCGTGGGGACAAAATAGCTGCAGAAGCTCCAAGCCTCACACCCTCTCCCTGGGGCAAGGAACCAGTCCGCTTCTCTGAGAGCTCAACGTTCTGGGCCTCAGTTTCTAGGGCTCTGACTGGCCTGCCTTTGATCAATGACCGAGCATCCCTTAGCCAATGACTGTGGCCAGGGGCATGGAGTATAGTAATGGGGGCGGGGAGGAGTGTCACAGCCTCTATCTGGGACCTGGGTGTGTGGGACAGGGATGTTATAGGGAGTGTGTTCATGGTGTAGTGGGGATAATTTCACTGAAATCACACAAACTGAGTTACTGCAATTGAGTGAATGGGGACAAGGCCGCCAAGAAACACTGACCCCTTGAGAGAGAGAGAGAGAGAGAGAGAGCGAGAGCGAGAGAGAGAGAGAGAGAAGCAGGGAAAAGCTCAGAGGCTCCTTTGGGGCCTGAGTTGCACATTGGGACACATGTTAGAGGAGCCTTCTGCCTCCTTTGGCTCAGAGCACAGAACCGTTTGACTGTGGTGGGGACCGAGGACCTGCCTGGAGCCAGCCCTGGGAAGCAGGGACCTCCTGGAAGGCCTGGGCAGTGAGAGAGGCGAGGGCCCTACCTCAGGTGCCCAGTACACAGCAGGCATCAGCAAGGAGCTGGAGCAGAAGAAACATCATCAGACTGGTTGTGGGCACCTATGTGATACCCGAGGAACTTCCAGAGATGACTCTGGGGTGTGGGTCCTCTGAGGTCCCCTATAGGAAAGAAGGGCAGCACTCCTGGAATGGGCTCCTTTGCTGGCTATCATGGAAAGAACCTCAGACTGGGGGTCAAAGGATTTGAATTCTGATCCTTGCCAGACCACTTGTTGGTTAAATGACCTTGGGCAAGTCCCTCGTCCTTGCTTGGCCTCAGTTTACTCCTCTTTGAAATGGGAGTGATGCCATTCACCTCGGGAGCTGGTGTGGGAATCAGGTGAGCCCGGGGAGGATGAAAAGGGGGGAAGGCTAAAGGGCCAGTTAAGCCTCCTCGTCCCGACCACTGGAGACCTGAGGGAACCGCACACTTGTGCCCACGGGCATTCACGTCATCAGGAAAAGCGCGAAGAGGAGCAGTGTGCCCAGTGGAAGTTGGCAGACACGGAGGCCCTGGGGGCAAGGCTGCCAGCCAGGGACGTGGGCGGCTCTGTGGGACACTCCCCTTCCCTGCCCCAGAGTCAGAGGAAGGGACCCAGGCTCTACCAGTTATAGATGAGGGGGAGGGGAGGCTAAAGGGAGAAGGAAAAGCCAACAGAAAACAGCAAACACCCCATCCCTCCACAAACAGCCTCCTCCCACAGCCCAGATGCAAATCTTCCCCTTTAGCGCTGGGGGGTGTTCCCAGGCCCGGTCTGCACTTCCTCTGGCCTCTCTCTCCCCTGAGCCCAAACGGCAGGCCCCCTGGGTGGGGACTGCGTGTTCCCCAGAATGCAGCTGGTCTCAGGGACCCAGGCTCCTCTGGCCTCTGGGTGTCTCAGCCCAGCCTCTCCTCAGGTCCTGGGTTCCCTCTGCCCATTTTCCATGGAGGTGTCTGCACCACCCCTCCCACTGCCAGGGTCTGTCTGCTAGATCCAAATCATATGGCTGAACCTGAACTATGTCTGGAATCTAGGAGGCCTGAGAAATGTAGTTGTGTTTTTTAAATAAACTTTATCTTTTAGAGGAGTTTTAGGGTTGAAGCAAAATTGAGCAGAAAGTACAGAGAATTCCCATATACTCCTGGCCCCATACACTCACAGCCTCCTCCTCTGTCAACAACCCCCTCTAGATCAAGCATGTCAAACTTGTGGCCCGTGGCCTGCATGTGGCCCACAACGAATATCTTTGCGGCCCAGCCAATATAACGATGTGAGCAGTTATTTACAATTATGAAAGGGGATACGTCTCCTGTCAGATCCAGAATTACTGACATTCGCCTTGGGTCAGTTTTGAAAGTCATCACTGCGAACAAGATTTCCCCCGAAGTAGGAATGACAGTAGCAAAGAGATGCCAAGTGTCAGGAAGAGAACATTAATTTTATCATTGCTCTTGTTCTTTTTTTTTTAATACTATACTTTTTGAAATAAACCTACTTTTCTATGAAAATTGAAGCTTTTTTTGTTTTTTGTTTTGCAACCCACATAAACTTAAACCTTCTTTATTTGGCCCGTGTTAGCCTTTGGGTTTGACATGCTTGCTTTAGATGGTATATCTGTGACAACTGATGCACCCATATAGACTCATAATCACCCCAAGTCCATAGTTTACATTAAGGTTCATTCTTAGTTTTGCACGTTCTGTGAGTTTTGACAACTGTATAATAACATATATTCACCAGTATAGTATCATGTAAAGGTGTTTTCATTGCCCTAAAAATCCTTTTTGCTTTGTCCACCCATCCCTCTCTCCCCACTAAATCCTGGCAACCACTAATCATTTTTTCTTCCCCCAGAATTCTCTATTATTCAACCCAGAGAATTCATGTTTTGAAAGACTTAATCTAGGATCAAGTAGTTAAGGGAACAGGCCAGGAGCCACAGAAGCCTGCGCTCAGATCCCTGGCCCATCTGCTTCCTCGCTGTGGGACCTGCAGGAAGTCACTTCACCCCTCCGTGTCTGAGGATCTTCTTCTGTATTAACAGTCCCACCGCAGGGACTGATGTGAAGATGAAGTGAAATTATTCACAAAAAGCTCTTGTCAGTGTCTGGCAGGTGCTCAAAACTCAATAAGCGTTTGCTCTGATTCCTGGTGATTAACTCAAAGCAGCCTCATTACAAAGACAATTTCTGTTAAGCCCTTTTCCCTCCCGACTTTATTTTGGAAAATCTCAACCTACAGCGAAGCTGAAAAGTGAACACAGTGAGCACCTCTATAGCATTCGCCTGGATTCATGAGTCATTCACCTGTTGCCACATTTGCTGCTTCTTTCAGGAGGTAACTTGCAAGCATGATGACGGTCTACCTCTGAAGACACCAGCTATTATCTCAGAAGAAAAAGACGTTCTCTGCATAGTCACAAAACCTGATGCAATAATGGTCTCTAACATATACTCCGTGTTAAATTCTCTCCAAGGGTTCCAATGATGTCATGTTGGTTTTTAAAAAAATATATTTTTATTGATTTCAGAGAGAAGGAAGAGGGAGAGATAGAAACACCAATGATGAGAATCATTGATTGGCTGCCTCCTGCACGCCCCCTACTGGGGATCGAGCCCACAACCTGGGCATGTGACCTTGACTGGAATCAAACCTGGGACCCTTTAGTCTGCAGGCTGACACTCTATCCACTGAGTCAAACCAGCTAGGGCAATAATGTCGTTTTTAATCGAGGATCTTAACAAGGGTCATATATCAGGTGACTCGTTACCTTCTGCTTTGGCTTTCTTTCTTGACCATGGCATTTTAAGGAGTTCCTGCCAGCTGTTTTAAGAGAATACTGTACAGTCTGGATCTGTCTGGTTGTCTCTTCACGGCTAGATACACATTTGGGGGCAAGAATGCCACATAGATGATATTCTCATTGCATCATCTCGGGAGGCTCGGAATGCCAGTTTGTCCCCTTGTGGTGCTGCTCAGTTTGCACACTTAGCGGTATCCACCATCTTTCTCCATTTAAACATCTGTCCCCGCTGGAATTCTCTGGGGATTCGCTTGGTTGGGAATCACTAACCTAGTGTCTAAGTTTCTAACCTCCGTCTTACGGATGAAGCAATTAAGGTTAGAAAAATAACCAAATACCCAGAAAGCCGGTGGCGGGGCTGGGGCTGGACAGAACCCAGGCTGTCCTGATGCCCAGCTCAGTGCCCACCCCATGCCCTGCCTCTGACCAAATGCTCAGAGGGATTGACCCTGAGCCTTCTTGGGAAGAAGGCCTCTGTTTCCTCGGGAAGCTCTCAGTCTGAGAATCTGTTTCTGACTCGGGGTAGGAGTGAAACACGAAGGGGTAGACAGCGTGAGGGCCCATAGCTATCTCTGTAGATACCTGTCCCCACCATGGAGGTGAAGTGACCTTTAGGAGCCATCTTGTTCAACCCCAAGTTTCCGAGGAGGGAACTGAGGCCTGAGTAGTGCAGTGGCCTGTCCCAGGGCTGCTGGGCTCACGGTCATCTCCCTGGAATGGCTCAGCAGCTGGATGTTGGGTCCCAGACGCCAAAGGAAAATCTGTGCTGGGGTTTCCCATTTCATTTTGCTTTTTTCTATTCTTTCTTTTATGTTTTAAATTTATTTTTCTTTTTAAAAATATATTTTGTATTGATTTTAGAGAGGAAGGGAGAGGGAGAGAGAGAGAGAAACATCAATGATGAGAGAGAATCATTGATAAGTTGCCTCCTACACGTCGCTTACTGGGAATGAAGCCCACAACCTGGCATGTTCCCTGACCGGGAATTGAACCATGACCTCCGGGTTCATGGGTCAATGCTCAACCACTGAGTTATGCCGACCAGGCTCTATTCATTCTTTTAAATTTGGGCCATGTGGGTCACAGCCTTCACATATGGCTGACAGTAGTGATGGAGTTGGGGCTAGATCCCAGTCTCCTTTATCCTCAGTCCTTCTACTTCACCACACCACACCCTCTACTCCAAGAAACACTGGCTTCTTTTCATCGGCTCTTCCTATTATCAAACTCTGCAGAGCGGGTACCGGGCTTCTCTGATTGGACCTCAAGACTCTCCAAGGTAGTTACTATTATAGATTCAGAGATGGAGGAAGGCTTCAGGGAGTCAGTGAGTTGCCAGGATTGCAGAGTAAATGGTAAAGGGTCTGCCATTGAAGCTTACGCTCTCTGCCAGCGCCATCGCACCGAACTTTCTGTGACGAGGGAATGTTAGGTTTGCTCTGTCCAATACGGTAGCCACTAGCCACCTGCGCCGCCGAGAAACCAAGTTTTACTTTGATTCAATTTTGATTCATTTCAGTTGAATGGCCACATGGGGCTGGCGGCTCGTGGCCACTGTATCAGACAGCACTGCCCCAGTCCTTCCAGAAGGCCAAGGAAAGACGCAGAACGTCCCCTCTTGCCTTGTTGTCGTTAAACAGCTCACAGATTGTCTTGAGCAAAACACAGTTTCGGCCACAAGCTCCCGAGCATCTCAAAATAGTACAGGGTTCTAGCCCTTCAGGGTTAACGAGATATTGCCTGCTGCCCACGGTGCTCAGAGGTACCAGATGGGAAAGTTGGATGGTTTGGGAGGTGCGAAGGCCCCTGGTGGCTTCTGAGACGGGGAAGGGAAATGTCTTCCTGCCGCATCCTGGAATACCAGCATCCCAAGCTGTTGCCTGGGAGATGGGGCATAGTGAAGACCTCCCAGGGGGCACTGACCTGCAGAGGGAACCACCCCCGGAGGACAGGATCGAGGAGAGGAACAAATGGGGCTGGGCAAGGGCATCAGGGGCAAAAGGTGGAGAGATTCTGGGACTTGGCCAGGTTGAGGAAGGGGCCAGGATGGGCCTGCTGGGGATGGTGTGGCTGAGGGCAGGGGAAGTGACTGCAGCAGCTGTCAGCAAGGGGATGTGGTGGGGGACGCCGGAGTGGAGACTCACACAGGCTTGGGCAGAAGTGGTGCCTACAAACTAAAAACCCTTCCTGTAAGCCAACTGCTTGTGCGATCAACTGTCAGAGCAAGAGTAAGTAATCAGAGGCCAGCAAGAGGCTTGTTACCACATAAGCGTGGGGCATGCACCTTCCTGACGGACACTTCAGTGGCTGCAGCAGTGCCTTAGTTACCCTTCCCAGCAGGACCGCTTTCTAATTACCTCTAGCCCAGCACCAGTGTGTTTCCCACTGCATTTCATTTCCGGGCCTGTTGAATGCTGAATTAATTTTTAATCACCCCGGAGGTGTTGAGTTTAATTATCCAGATTGAAAGCAACAAGAACAGGATTTAGAGGGCAATTTTGGGGGGTGCTTCTTGGAAATGGGAACATATATGTTTCCAGACAGCTGATGGGAGGGGGCAGGGCATGCCTTGGCTCTCCAGCTTCAGTGTCTGTGTATCTGGGAGCTTACAGCACACCAAGACAGGGTCAAGGTGAGAGGAAGTAGGACATGTGGTCCCTGAGAAGACCAGGCTGAGGCAGGTAAGGCATCTTGGGCACCTGCATAGCGAGAGAGAGAGAGAGAGAGAGAGAGAGAGAGAGAGAGAGACCTTAATTGTTGTAAGGGCGGGGAGGAGGGGCAGCGGTCTGGCCCAGAGCTGTGGTGGTTGAGGCTCACCATCTAGGCATTGGGGCCAAGCCTTGGGTATTCTTCTGTCCACTTTATTCTCACAACGTCCCAAAGCTGGGTGTTTTATTTGAAGTTCTCTTGGCCTATTTGTTTGACCAAGGACCTTCGAGGTGCCGGGCCCTGCTCCAGGCTCTGGAGATGCAGCATTAACTCAGTAGACTTTCATTCTATTGATCATATGTGTCAGAGAAACATCTCAGCTGGCCTAGACGGAGAAGGACACGGGCAGGCTTATGAACGAAGGCAGCAAAGTGAAACTCCCTGGAATAGTGCCTAGCTCGTGTGTGGTGGGAACTGAATACATTTTTCAAAATTAAATCAAATGGTAGGAGCTCAAGAAAAGATGTTGAAATGGCTGAAAGGATGACACTTCTAAGCTTCCATATTCTGCCAGGCTCCCTCTGAGTCTCCTTTGTGCTGCAGCCGGCGGCAGGAAGGGAAGAGCAGGAGAAATAGGGGTGTCATGGGAGGGGGAGGGCTTCTCCTCCTACCATGAGAATAAGGCCCAATTTCCGGGCCATCAATATCCAGGGAAAAGGAAATCCTGCTCCAGGGCTGGAGGAAAGCCCCCACCTCACTCTCCACCCCGAGATGTGTGCTTGCGGTGGGGGGGAGGGGGGAGCTCCTTCTTCCTCCCAGCATCCTCCCTCCCCCCCACCCCCCATAATCTCCCATCCAGAAGAGGCTGCTGGGAATGCCTGTGTCCCCACATGAGCCATCTTGGTAACAGCGCCTGTCATGTCCCTCTCACCTCTCTTCCCTTCAATGTTGAGCAGAGGTTATTAACATGGAGGCAAAGAGGCTGGGCTCTCCAATTAGGATGGTTTGGGTTCAACTCCTGCTATTTTCCTGTGTGTTGACAAAATGGCCTGTGGTGAACACTGCTACTCATATAATGAACCCCAACCCAGTCAGTGCCCCTGAGCACCTGGTCCCAGTCACCTCACCTGGCCCGGAGATGATGGAGCTGGAGGAGTGTCAAGGGCCAGATCTGTGAGGCTCCTGAACAGCTCTGTCCTGTGGGTGATCAACAGCCTTTGAAGGGCCTCCAGCAGTTTAGGAAAATCTCCTTGGCCACAGTATGAAGGAGTGCCCACCAGGAAGTAGGCAACAAAGCTTTTGGGGTAATGTCCTGCATTAAGGGAGAGCTGGAAAAGGGCAGGCAGCACTAGGGGAGGCCCAGTGGACTGCAGCAGAGAGCATGAGGCATGGGGGATAGTGTCCAGTACTGGCTTCAGAGGTTGGCAGGGGCGGCCAAAAGCAGGGTGTGAAGGCTGTGGCCTAGTGTTTAATGATGGCAGCTCAGTGGCTCCAGCTCAGGGCAGTGGGTAGTCACATGGCAGAGAGCCCTAGAGACTAGACCAGTGATGGCGAACCTATGACATGCATGTCAGAGGTGACACGTGAACTCATTTTTTTGGTTGATTTTTCTTTGTTAAATGGCATTTAAATATATAAAATAAATATCAGAAATATAAATCTTTGTTTTACTATGGTTGCAAATATCAAAAAATTTCTATATGTGACACGGCACCAGAGTTAAGTTAGGGTTTTTCAAAATGCTGACACGCCGAGCTCAAAAGGTTCGCCATCACTGGACTAGACAGTTCTGGAGGGCAGAGACCAAGTCTGTACAATTATGTGTGTTCCCTACAGCCTAAGTACCTTGGATTCCACTCATGGTCTTTGATCATTGCTCCTCACATAAGTTACCCCTTGCCTCTTCCCTCCCTCATCACCTGGGGACAGCAGGGAGGACA
>NW_006383012.1:2415422-2417459 GCF_000327345.1 Myotis davidii | reverse complement strand
GAACCCCACCCCAGTCAGTGCCCCTGAGCACCTGTTGGTAAACACACACACACACACACACACACACACACACACACACACACCATGCACACCTTTCCTTGGAGTGGCAGTGTGCCCAGCCCCAGGGAATGGGTTATGATTGGTCTACTCCAGTGGTTCTCAACCTTCCTTATGCTGCGACCCTTTCATACAGCTCCTCATGTTGTGGTGACCCCCAATTTCATTGTTACAAGTTAAACATAATTAAAGCATAGTGATTAATCACAAAAACAATATGTAATATGTGTTTTCCGATGGTCTTAGGCAACCCCTGTGAAAGGGTCGTTCAACCCTCAAAGGGGTCGCGACCCACAGGTTGAGAACCTCTGGTTTACACCAAGGATTGGCAAACTATGGCCTGAGGGCCAAATCTGATTGCTCCCTGTTTTAGTATGGCCGGTGAGCTAAAATGATTTTGGACATTTTTTTTTAATGGTTGAAAAACACAATAGAAAAAGAATATTTTGTGATGCATGAAAGTTATTTGAAATTCAAGTTTGTGTCCATGAATAAAGTTTTATTGGCACACAACCACACCCATTTGTTTATGGATTTTCTAGAGCCATTTCTTGCTACGAAGGCGGAGTTTCATAGTTTCGATAGAGACTGCGTGACCCACAAAGCCTAAAATATTGACTCTCCAGCCCTTTACAGAAGTGTGCTGACCTTTGGTCTAAGATAATGGTGATAATCCTGCTCCCTTTCCCCAGCCTTTCTTGCCGCTAAGAGTGGCCACATGTTCCAGTTCTTTCCAAAGAGAACGAAGCAGAAACCTGCTGGGGAGGAGTGTATGAAAGCATTGCTTTTCAAAGAGAAGGAAACAGCTATGGGGGGACCTGCCCTACTTCCTACTTCCTGCCTTAAGCGTGGGGATGCTGTCTGGAGCCCACTCAGCCCTTTTCTTTCAGAGCTCGTTTCCTGCCCAGGAGCTGGAAAACAGGGTCAAGAGTCCAGTTGGGCGGGCTGGCTGGGGGCCAAGAATGGGGGAGGTCCACCCTGCACATCTGCCCTGGACTGTGGGCAGCTTCTCACCCAGACCCGGTTTGTACACAGAGGAGCCACCAGGCACCTGAGCTGGACTCTGCTGGCCCCGACACTGACAGGAAGAGGGGAGAAGAAGGGCTGAGATTCTTGGTGGCCAGCACTTTCTTGCGTCGCCTGGGTTCCCCTCTACCACTAGCTCCTTCCACAGTAGCTGAGAGGAAGGAGGTCATCAAAAAAATGTTGAGTGGTTGAGTAGTGGATGGATGAGGAAGGGGGAGAGAGTGAATGAACGAAGGAAAGAGAAAACAGTTATTAAGAGGCTTCCACACACATGAGCCCACAGCAATCCTGGGAGGCCTCAGGCTAGGTATTATTACGGCCATTTAATAGAGGAGAAACGGAGGCTCTATAAGACTAATTGACTTCCCTAAGGTCACAGAGTTACAAGACCTGAAGCTGGGACCCAAACCCCAGCTGGTTCAAATCCCTGGGCACAGGCCCCTCCAGCCTCCCCACCTTGGACATCAATCACCTCCTGGCCATGCTCGGCCCACGAGACAGGGACCCAGGCGAAGAACCTGCCATCACCTCAGTGAAGCATGAAAGGGACTTTCGTGATGTGGGCCTGGGCAGCTGCCAGGAACGCCTCTCATCCACATCCTCCAGTCCTGCTCTTGAGACCGCCAAGAACACGTCACCTCCTTAGCAGGTGCTGAGAGCATATTTGTGGAATGAATTAGTTGCCTTGTATCAGTACAAATTCCTCAACAAAAAGTCATAGGCTGCAAAATCTCCAAAAAAGCAGGTAAATTTGACTCCACGTTTCCTAGCTTTGCACCGGATTGGAATGTGCCTTCTGGTCGCAGAATAAGCCTCCTGCCGCCCTGCACAAGCTCATGGTCATCAGCACTGTGATCATGGGTGTCACTCACCACACCAAGCACGGGATGGAAACGGTCTCAGATAAACTTTAGAACAACCCGATGAGGATATTGCTATCCTCATTGGATGGTT
>NW_006383012.1:2411263-2415293 GCF_000327345.1 Myotis davidii | reverse complement strand
ATAGGTTGATGCTCAACCACTGAGCCACGCCGGATGGGCCACAGAAGTTAAATGTCTTGACCACAGCCACACAGCTAGTAGGTGGCATCGCCTGATTGAAATCCAGGTCTTTTGCCCCTGTGGAGTAAGAGCGGAGGTGCAGGAAGACTGGGGTGGGATGGATCTATAGGACTGGCCTGGGGGACAATGGCTTCTCTGGATCCTGTATGGAGCGTTGACAGGGACGAGAAAGGGGCTGCTCGCAGAAACCGAAGTGGGTGAGGCCTCGAATGCCCACAGGACTTGTCGTTTCAGCCAGCCTGTCCCTGTCCCTCCCCATGCCAGATCAGCCCCAGTGTGATCACTCAGCGGCCTGTGTGTTTGGGGGTGGGGAGGGTGGTGGATTAGGAGGGGCCGGGCTGGGCTGGCGTGATTGTGACTCTCGCCTACATCAGCCTCTCATGGAAGTGCTGGTGACTCATCTACCCTTCCCAGCCAGTGGGGCCCCTATCAGGGTGTGACTTGTGGTAAACAAACCACAAAATGCCATCTGGGCAAAGGGGGAAGTGAGGAGGGCAGGTGGCTCAAAGGGCAGCCCTTGGTTTCATCTGGGCTGGCCCACCCAGCCGTGGCAGGAAAGCTTTCCCCGCTGGGTGAAGCGTGCCGGAAAGTGTCCTCTGGCACTCTGACCTCTCTTTCCAGAGCGGGTCTCAGACCTCCACTGCCCTGGGCTGGACCACAGGGATGGCTGTTCTAGCCCGGGCCCTGGGTCTTAGAGCCCGGAGACCACATCTCTGGGGGCTTCTGAGAGGTGTACCTGGGTAAACCGATCTGCACGTGGTCACTGACCCCTACACTAAGCCCGGCAGATGAAGATGGCCGACAGGGTAGGTGCTCAATAAAGGTTGCTGCCCGACTGATGACATGAACCTCAAACTCAGAGGCCGGAGGAGAAAAGGAGGAAGCATATCCCAGCCCTCAAGCGACGCAAAACCTCACTCACATGTATTACATAATGAACAGAACAATTAAGTATTAAGTTGGGGGACTCTCCCTGGGTGCTCTGAGAATTTAACATGGGGGCTGGGGCTCTTAGGCAGACTTTCTGGAGGAGGAAGACTCAGGTTGGTTCCCATGGGGAGCCTGGGTCTGAGTGTGGAGGGAGTGCAATATGAGCCCAGTGAGAACTGTGGTGATTGTATGATCCTTCAACGGGGAATGGCCTTATACATCTGGTCTGATGCCCTCAGGCCTGTACCACAGTAACAGCGCTTGGTTATAGGTTTACCCTGTGTCAGAAACCCGATAAGCACAGGTGCTTCCTTCGCACTTCATCTTCATGCCAACCCTGTAGTGAAGATACCATTACTAACCCATTTTACAGGTGAAGAAACTGAGGATCTAACAGGCTCAGTAAATTGCCTGAAGCCACATGGATACAGAGAGGAGAAAGAACTGGACCTATGTGTCCAATACGGTAGCCACTACCTGTGAGTGGCTACTGAGCACTTGAAATTTGGCTAATCCCACTTGAGCGGTGCTATTGGTGGAAAACAGCACACCAGATTTCAAAGATTTTGTATGAAACAAACAAAAAAGGATATAAAACATTTCAACAATTCTTTTTACTACTTATGATATTCCGGATAAGTTATGTGAAATAAAATATATTATTAAAATGAATTTCATCTTTTTTTTTTAATGTGGCTAGTTGAAAATTTTAAATTCCAGGGGTGGCTTGTTTATCCTGCCACGTGGCTGTCGGCCTCAGGGTGAACTCCTCTAGCAACGGGGTATTCGTGTCCTAGGGTGGCC
This sequence comes from Myotis davidii, assembly GCF_000327345.1. Lineage (NCBI taxonomy): Eukaryota > Metazoa > Chordata > Mammalia > Chiroptera > Vespertilionidae > Myotis > Myotis davidii. Next base: position 2,413,499 of record NW_006383012.1, on the reverse strand, counting down.
ATAACTAAGTGCCACAAACTCAGTGGCTTCAACAACGGAAATGTGTCTCACATTCCAGAGGCTAGAAGTTTGAAATGAAGGTGCTGGCAGGATGGCTCCTTCTGAGACTGGAGAGGAGACTCTGCCCTGTGCCTGTCACCTAGCTCTGGGTTCGCTGGCCGTCTTTTATGTTCTTTGACTTCAGCCACATCTCCCCAATCTCTGCTTTCCTCCTCACCCGGTGCCCTCCCTGTGCACCTGCCTGTGTCCGAATGGTCCCCCTTAAGAGGACACCAGCTGTTCGCACCAGGCGAAGACCGGCGGATGGCGGTCTGCAACCTGCAAGAACCCGACCAGGTGACATCCTGACCCCAGACTCCAGCCTCCAGAACGTCACCCCCTGTGGCAGCACCTCCGCCATCCTCAGCCTCTGAGGCCAGCCAACACCATTTGCGGACCTTAACCCCTCATTGCTGAGCAACCATGAGCTCCCAAACTCGTCAGCGTTATTCCGCCCAGGGGGAGGCTGTCGCCAGCGCCTGGCCAGCCTGCGTCCACGGTGTCTGCACCTACCTGTCCCTGGGCTGCTACGTCCACCTCGACGATTGGCTCCGGAGGACGTGGGCCACGTCTTCCCCTCGTTGGTGAAGCGAAGCATGAGGGTGCCGAGCGCCTCTTAAAGATGCAAAACCAGTGTGGAAGCCGTCCCAATACGAATGGGGCAAATCTCAGGACGCCACGGAAGCCGCCATGGCCTTGGAGAACCTGAACCAGGTCCTGTTTGAGCTGCAGGCGCTGGGTGCTGCCCGCACAGACCCTCAGCTCTGTGACTTCCTGGAGAAACACTTCCTGGGTGAGCAGGTGAAACTCATCAAGAAGATGGGCCACACCTGACTCACCTCCGCCTCGTGGCCGCCCCCCAGGCTGGGCTGGGCTGGGCGAGTGTCTCTTTAAATGGCTTGCCCTCAGGTACATCTAGGAGCCTTTGGAGCTTGGAGGCCTTTGAGGGCCCCTCTGCCTTCCCCTAGTGTCTGGCTTTTGCCTGAGCCTCTTCCCAAAACCACTAGCAATCCTTTTAACCATTCTGGAGTCTTCCTCTCCGGTGCATTGGACCAAATGGAAACAATAAAGCTTTTTGCAGCAAAATTAATAATAATAATAATAAATAAAATAAAAGGTCACCATTATATTGGGTTTAGGGTCCATCCTACTCCAATATAACCTCATCTGCAAAGACCCGATTTCCAAATAAAGTCACATTCTGAGGTCCTGGGGGTTAGGACTTCAATCGATAAATGTTTGGGGCGTACAATTCAACCCATGACCCCTGGGAAATGCCCTCCCTCTCCTGTAGCTCATTCCTCAGTATTTGAGTCACCCTAGTGATCTGCTGTGGGTGCCAGCCCGTAGACCCACTAAGGGTTCCTCCTCAGATCACTTGCAATGCCTGTTGCAGCCCTGTGAGGTAGCGGCAGGGGCCGGGGACATCCACAGTTCTTCCTCCAGAGCCCAGGTGTGACTGGCCCCACCTTGGGTGAGACTTCATCTGATCCGATAACAACTGGAGAACAGAAAGGAGAAAACTGATAAGGGAGAGAAGGTTAATAATAATGGGGGGGGGGGAGAAACTCAGCCCAGATGACCTTTGCCCTTTCCAACTTTGATTTACAAACACAACCAGAAGGTCACCTGGGTCTGCGGTGGCTGTAAAACCCGTATCAGCTGACACAGCATCTGTTCAGCGCCCTGGGAATTTCCAGTCCTGGCAAATGTGACGGTAACACGGTGGGCCACTTCTCTTTCCTCGTCCTGGCAGCCCTTCAACACCGTCCCAAGAGTGGGAGGGGTCCTGGTGAGGGCTCTGTCTGCCAGACTTGTCCCCCAATGTCCCCGTAAGAAGAGGGGTTGGCTGAGGAGAGCTCTACAGTCCCTCAGAGCAGGCCGGCATCTGGGGCCCAGCTTGACTCCTTGCCACAAGGGTGACTTGGGAAAGTCACAGAATTTATTTGAGCCTCCGTTTTCTCACCTGCAAAATAGGAAAAAGAAAAACAGCTTGCCCTGGTTGGGGTGAAGAGTAACATAAGAGGCCCGGTTGGGGCTCAGGAGGGAGGAAGGACCAAGGTGGGCCCAACTCCATCAGCACCCTGGTCCCCTGTTGCATGTTAGGTTGAGTAGGGCCCTTGCCACTCGGAGGGTGTGGGCCAGGGGAACAGCAGCGGCCCCGGGGAGCGAGTCAGAAATATAGACTCCCAGCCCC
>NW_006383012.1:2406128-2411056 GCF_000327345.1 Myotis davidii | reverse complement strand
TGTGCTCTCACTGAAGATTGAAAATCACTGTTTTTATGGGCACTGTTTTGCCTGTTCTGAGTCCATTCTTCCTTCTTCTGGTAACAGTGATCTTATTTTCTTTGGGCGAATCATGCCTCCAACTCTAGCTCTATGTGCTTCGCTGGGGCTTAACTACCCTCCAGGTCCCCATGGGGGCCTGAGAGCTGGTCCTGGCAAATCAGAACCAACCCTGGGCTCCGCCTGGGGCTGCTGGGAAAGAGGAACTCTCTTATGTAGCCTTCATTCAGCTGCAGGATGGAGGCCTGGAGCTGGGTGCCCACATCTCGGCCACCACCACGGAGAATCTAAGAATGGAGTTCTAGGAGAGAAAGGGTCTGACCAGACACAGCTGTGTGTAAATCGTGAGAGCCATCTGCTATGTGTGTGGGTCAGGGCCGAGCCCCGAAGTGGGGGGTGCCCGTAGGGGAGGGTGGGGCTCTGCACATGGTGGGCGGAAATGAAAGTGCTGGGAGGTGTGAGTGGGATGACCTGTTGCCGTGGGAGCTGTGTTGCGTGTAAATGTAATGCGGCTCTGTCGGTGGGGATATTGTTGTCTTTGTGAGTCTGTTGGTGTGTAATTGTTGGATGTAGGGACAAGGGTGAATCATCTGCTAGATGCGTGAGTGCACGCGCATGTCGTGCCTCGTGGGTTGCTTGGGCATGTCCCATGGTGGTGTGACAGGCGGGTGTCCAGTGCGCGCCCATTGAGTGGATGGGCAAAGTGTGTCCAGCCCGGGTCAGGCCATGCATTTGGTCAGTGCTCATGACTGCCCAAGGGCAGGAGGTCCTGTCCCAGGGCTCACCTGTCCTCCCCTAATTCCCAGTCACTACCTCAGCCTGGGGGCATTGAGTGTGCCCCGCTGGGCTCCTCCCCCCTCCCCATCGGTCTTTTCAGAGCAAAGGAAGCTGCAAACTCCTAGGCAGCGCAAAGCCCCTGGGTCCCAGACACCACTTCTTTAAAGGAGGAAACTTGAAGACACTTTCATCCCTGCTTCCACAAAGCCGCTTTCAGATCAGATGTGTCTTTGCGCCAAGGCCTGTGCCCGGAGAGCCTGGTGACTCCTGAGCGTTGTTGTCACAGACCTGGGGGACATTGGAATCGGAGCCCTGACCCCACTGTGAAAGGGGGAGAAAGGTGCCTGGGCCTTTGTGTGAGGCTGGGGGGGCGGGGAGAGGAGAGGGCTGGCAGAGCGGAGGCAGGAAGGCCGGGGAGGGGAGGGAAGAGAGGAGAGGGTGGAGGTCAGAGGGGCGGGCCAGGATGGGCTTCCTGTCCAGGAGCAGGGGGACCTGGGCAGTTATGAGGCGCCAGGGAGAGGCTGACACCAGGCACTGCGGGGATGCCCGCTGGCGGGGAGGAAGGGAGGAAAGTGAGCCTCGGGGTGGGGTGGGGGGGTCTCTGTGCTGTCAGGAGGGGTTTCCTTGGCACCGCACCCCTTACCTGGCCCCCAGATCCTCTCACCTGTGTGGGAATGTGGCGCTGGAATGAAAAGTGACATGACTGTGTTGGACCAGGCTTCGCCCATCTCCTCATGAGCCCTTCATCCTCAGCCAGAGGAGGACCCCAGAGAGAAGGGCCTCCCACTCCTGCCCTGGTGGGGGGTCAGGGGGGTGCTGGCTGACCTGGGAGGCGTGTTCCCTGGGCCTTGCCTCTGAGAGCAGAAATCCCACCATGGCAGCCGGGCTGCTGCCCGCTGGGCAGAGCGGTGCCAAATGACTCTCCCCTCCTGAGTTCGTGGCGGGAAACTGTGAGGAAATAAATTTCCTCTCTATATGCTGTGGCTTGGCTCCAGCAAGCTTCCCAATGGCCCATAAAATAACAGTAACATTTATTGGGCGCTTGCCTTGTGCCAAGTGCTATTCAGTCGATCTTAAAGAGAGACACTATTAGCAGCTCCATTGGCGAGAAAAGAGAGGGTAGGGGCCTGCCCCCCTCGCAGGGACAGGGAAATCCCCGCGCCCAGGCGCGGAGCCCAGGCAGCCCTGGTACCTAACCACTGGGAAGCCCCGCTTCTTAGGAAAAGGTAGGTATGTGAGATGCAGCGAGGAGGGCGGGAACATCTCAGAGGCTGACAGGTGTCTGTCCTTTCCTCCAATGAGACACACTCATTCCCTCTGCAGGGTCTTCGCACTGCTGTTCCCTCTGCTGGAAATAGTGCCCCCCCACTCCCCCGATCTTCATGCGCTGACCCCCCTCATCACCTGCTGCAGCCCAGACACCTTCTCCCCGGAGAAGTTGCCTGGTGCTCTGGCGGGCGTGTCATCCCAATTGAGTTCCATCACCACGGTCACCATTCGGACACTGGTAGCCTCACGCGCTCACCCACTTGTTTCCGTGCATAAGGCTGGGCCGTGTCTGTGGTGTTCATTTTGTACCAGTGTCGGTGCAGAGAAGGCTGAGGAAATACAGGCCAGGAGGGTCTCTGGGCTGCAGGTGAGTGGGGGGCAAGCGTCCTGTGTGCTGTAGAAGCACACCCCGCAGGAGAGGCTGGGGGCCTCAGGAGGGACTCGGGGAGCACAGCCCAGAGAAGGGGACTTGGCTCCCACAAGCCAGCACCCGGGGCTTCTCTGTCCATCGACCCTCTGGGCCTGGGGAGCCCCTTTACACTCTCCATGAGAACTGTGGGCTCGTCTCACAGCAAAGGAAGCACGATTTACATGTGGGTTTTGGTGTCCAATCGCAAGTTTTAAGTTTTAGTTTCTAGTCTGCAGACAAGACAAAGGAAGACATCCCCCACGCCCCAAAGGTCACCCAGAGGCGTAATATACAGCAGCCCTTTATTCCCCTCCCTTATCTTAGCCAGACATCTCCAGGGAGCTGCCCCTCAGTGGCAGTGGGGTCGTTAACCCCGTGGTCTGTCGCCAGTGACACGACCCAGCTCTGTGCTTTACATCATAGTTAGCAGGGTCACAGGAGGTACACAGGGGCTTGAGGGTCACGCATCTCAGACTGCCTTCCCGCCCATGTCCCGGCTGGATACAGGCACAGCCGCTCCCCTCCCCTCCTCAAGCGCCACAATGCTTGTACAGATACTCCGCAGTGGGGTGTAGACTAAGAAAGACCAGTCCAAAGTACACATCCAACAACAGGGAGCTGGTTAAGCAAACCAGAAACTGTCTAGACTAGGTTTTCTCAACCTTGGCCCGATCGACGTTTTGGGGGGACGGCCCTGCACTGTAGGGTGTTTAGCAGTTTCCTGGCCTCCATCCACCAGATGCCAATAGCACCTCCTACCCCAATGTGACACCCAGGAATGTCTGCAGACATTGCAAATTACCTGTTCAGAACCAAATCCATTGGTCCACACAATGGAATTCTGTGCAACTGTTAAGAATGACACGTAATAGTGCTCCCTTCGGCAGCACACATACTAAAACTGGAGCAATACAGAGAAGATTAGCATGGCCCCTGCGCAAGGATGACGCGCAAATTCGTGTTTCATATTTTTTTAAAAAAAGACATAATAATAAAAGTAATGATAACTAACACTTACTGAGGGAACACTATGTACCAGGCCCAGTTCTGAGCTTTACACATAATTTCTTTAATCCTCACAGCATCCCCATTTTACATATGAGGAAATCGAGGCACAGAGAGTTTTGTTAACTTGACCAAGGTCACACAGCCAATTAGATGCTCACAACCTTGTGAGCCTTTAGTGCCACCCATTAGTGCCTTTCAGGCACTATGCTCATAGTGTTAAGAGAAAATAGTACATGTAGTATGGTTTCATTTTTTTGTTTGTTTAACCACCTCCCCCATGCGCGTGCATACACACGTACGTATCGCAAAATATATGTATTAACAATGGTACTTTCTAGGTCATGAGATTGCAAATGAATTTTATTTTAAAATTCAACAGTTTTGTTTCTCTGTAGTTTCATATGTACAATTATATTTGTATATAAGTACTTTATATATTAATATTTTATATATATATACTAGAGGCACAGTGCATGAAATTCGTGCACTGGGCTGGGGGAAGGGGTTGTCCCTCAGCCCAGCCTGACATCCCTCTCACAATCTGGGACTGCTGGCTCCTAACCACTCACCTGCCTGCCGGCCCAATGTCCCCCAACTATCCTCCCCTGCTGGCCATCTTGTGGTGGCCATCTTGTGACCACATCGGGGCGGCCATCTTGTGATGACGTGAGGGTGTGAGAGCCACATAGGCTTTTATTAGTATAGCTAGTATGTAAAATTCATGTTAATATTTATATAAATTATCTATATATATAAAAGCCTAAGCCACTGTTACAATGGAAGGACTGGTTGCTATAATGTGCACTGACCACCAGGGGGCAGACGCCCAACTCAGGACTTGCCCCCAGCCCGCAGGCCCCCATCACCAGTGGGGCTTGCTGGTCAATCTCCTGGTCCCTCCTCCAGGCTGGCAGGCCCCTATCACTAGATCAGGGCCAGGTCCCTGGGGCTGGGATGGGGAACCGGGGATGGGTGGTGGCGGACGCGGGTGGCAAGGGAAGGAAGCAGTGGGGAGGTGGGGAGGTGGGGAACTGATTATCCTTGATCACCGGCCAGGCCTAGGGACCCCACACATGCATGAATTTTGTGCACTGGGCCTCTAGTATAATATATTATTTGTGTAACAAGAAAACATGGTCTCATCTCCAGTCTTGGAGGTGAGGTGTTTTCAGCCCTATGTCAAGCCCAGGTGACAGGCAGGGATGCCAGTGGAGCACAGAGGGTTTGGGGTGATTCTGGGGTCTTGTCTGGACTTGAGGTTAGAATGGACTTCACCAGAGACCCGGGGACCCTTCCCAGAAGCCTAAACTTTTTGGTCCTTTCCAGAAGGTGGTGAGGTGAGGATGCTCTACACTTCACATGTACAGAATATGTAAGAGCACAGCCTGGCTGAGCTGCCCTCCGGAGACGCGCTGGGGGGCGAGTG
>NW_006383012.1:2400772-2406107 GCF_000327345.1 Myotis davidii | reverse complement strand
CGCTCAACAACGTGAGCCTGATCCTTTTTAAAACAATTTTAAATAACACCCAATGCGATCATTTCATGAGTAAACGATGCTATAAATAGCATATCTTGTTATTCCTAAAATACCCAAACCAGCCCACATTTCTAAGGGGAGTTTTGAAATGTAAAACAATGATTCTCAAGGCACGACAAATCCAAATATGAACAGAAACAGCTTAGAGGCTGAAATAGAAAACCGGAGCTGAGCCCCACGCTGCTTGCCCCAGCCCTTCATCCAGGCCCAGTGTCTTTGGTCCTCAGGGGGGGTCACATCGCTGTGAAGGGCGGGGGAGGTGCTGGAGGGAGGGCCCGAGGGTCTGGAACCCAGTGCCTGGCACAAGGTCTTCATTCTATGACCCTCGACTGCCACGATCGCAGGCTGGTGGCCTCCACTTAGTTGTCTCCCTTTGTACTCATCACTATGCAATAGGCGTATTCATTTTAGAATCAGAAAAGAGAAAAAGACCGTCATGAAACAAAGAAAGGTGAGGACTGACAGGTGACGACTGATCTCAGGGAGCAAAGGAGCCAGAGCTGCTTTGTCGATGCCACAGCTGTGGGGTCTGGAATTTAATCTGCAGTTAGCGAGGCTGAGAGAGGGAGGTGGGCGCACCCACAGGTTTCCTGACTCAGAATTTCCTGCCTTTGAGCCCACCCACCTGTCCCCAGTTTACAGATGGAAGGGAAACCCCAGGGTCCCAACCCCCTGCACACACGCCCACTCCTGTGAGCAGACCTGCAGGGAGGGCTGGGGCTGGGGGTTTACCGGAGCTGCCCAGCCTCCCCCTCACAGCTATTTCAGTTTGGGATGGTGAGAAAGTTCTGGAGATGGAGAACAGTCATGTTTGCACAACAATGTGAATGTACGTAACACCACTGAACAGTACACTTGAAAATGGGTGAGGTAAATAAGTACATTTCATGTAATTTATATCTTACCACAGTGAGGTAAGGACCATTAAACATCTCCCAGTGCAGAGACCATTTTCCTTGTTCTGCAGAGAAATAAATTGAGGCTCAGAGAGGTGAAAAAGGTCATTTCTTTTATAATCATCAAAAAAAATCTCTATTGTTGAAGGTATCATGTATGTCCCCTTTTTTCCCCCCACATTGATCCCTTCTAGCGCCCCCTGCTCCCATCCCCCCGCCCCATGCCTTCACCACACCATTGTCTGTGTCATGGGTTATGCATATATGCATGCAAGTTCTTTGGTTGATCTCTTCTCACCCACCCACCTACCCCCTTAAATCTTTTTTTGATACCTGAAGTATAGCAGGTATTCTTGAATTTAAACATTACAGATAAAGTGAAACCCCCTTCAGACCACCCTCCTTAACCACATCCCCTCCCAGGGGGTAACCGTGGCAAAATCATTTGGTGTGAATTCTTCTAGATCTTTTTTTAGATTTACAGAAATGGAACCATTCTGTACCAATTTTAGAGCTTACCCTTAACACTTACTTAATGCTATTTCTTAGAGATCTCTCCATTTCAGTTCATATGAGCTACCTCCTTCTTCGAAACAGCTGTGCAGTAAGTCTTAGAATGCACGGAGTTATGCACTACGTGTTAATCACTCCCCGACTCTTGGACACTTAGGTCGTGTTCAGTTGTTTGTGGCTATTTAGACCAGTGATGGCGAACCTATGACATGCGTGTCAGAGGTGACAAGCGAGCTCATTTTTTTGGTTGATTTTTCTTTGTTAAATGGCATTTAAATATATAAAATAAATATCAAAAATATAAACCGGACACGGCACCAGAGTTAAGTTAGGGTTTTTCAAAATGCTGACACGCCGAGCACAAAAGGTTCGCCATCACTGATTTAGACCATCCAGCATAATTTCTTCTTCGTACACATGTAGAAGAGGTTCTTTAGGAAATAGTTATTACTTATTTATTTATTAAGGTTGCAAACACATATAAATGAAAGCCAATACAATGGTTGGCATTTATTGGTGCTCAGGGAATGCTGAATATTTCCCCCTCATCATCTCTCATGTTGTTCCTCCCCCAGTCAATCCTGTGAGGAAGTCCAGTCACTATCCACAAATGAGGGAAAGGTCCAGAAACTGGGAGTAATTTGCCCTGGATCACAGAGCCCGGGGCCTTCAAGTGGGCTGGGCTGAGAGAGGGAGGAGGTGGGACCACAAACCTGAGTTTGTGGTCTCCTGGAGATCCCCTTCCCACTGGGTCCCCGATCTAACATAGGTCTGGAGTGTTATGGGCACTAGCAAATGCTTGCCCCCCTCAACATTTTATTTATTTCAGAGATGAAGGGAGAAATAAAGAGAGAGAGAAACATCAATGATGAGAGAGAATCATCGACTGCCTCCTGCACGCCCCTCACTGGGGATTGAGCCTGCAACCCGGGCATGTGCCCTGATCAGGAATCAAACTGTGGCCTCCTGGTTCCTAGGTTAATGCCCAACCACTGAGCCATGCCAGGTGGGTACAAATGCTTTTTGAATGAGCAAATGGAGGAGTGGATAGGGTGTGGAACCTCTGCAGCCAGCCTGTGTTCACTCCTGTTCTTCACTGTGTTACCTGCTGCCCCTGCCCTGGGCCCCTTCAGGAAGGAGAGTCAGATGCTACCCAGTCTCTCCAATCTCATTCTCAGCCAACTCACAGCATGTGCCTCAACGTTGCTCACTGGAGGGTGATCTCTCCACTGGACCCCTGAGCCCCTGCCCTGACACAGCCCCCGTTCCCAGACACTGACCAGACACACGGGGCCTTCAACACTCAGCCCCGCCCAGGTATCCCCGGAGCGCTTATCCTCCTCTGCTATATACTTACTTTCTTTTTTAAAGTTTAAATGGCCATTATTCTCTTTGAAAATGCTACCCTGGCCCGGCCGGTGTGGCTCAGTGGATAGAGCGTCGGCCTGCGGACTGGAAGGTCCCAGGTTCGATTCCGGTCAAGGGCATGTACCTGGGTTGCGGGCACATCCCCAGTAGGAGATGTGCGGGAGGCAGCTGATCAATGTTTCTCTCTCATCGATGTTTCTGGCTCTCTTTCTCTCTCCCTTCCTCTCTGTAAAAAATCAATAAAATATATTAAAAAAAAGAAAAAGAAAAAAAGAAAATGCTACCCTGGCCCGGCCGGCGTGGCTTAGTGGTTGAGCGTTGACCTGTGAACCAGGAGGTCACGATTTGATTCCTGGTCAGGGCACATGCCCCGGTTGCAGGCTCAGTCCTCAGTGAGGGGCGTGCAGGAGGAAGCCGATTGATGATTTTCTCTCATCATTGATGTTTCTATCACTCTCTCCTGCTCCCTTCCTCTCTGAAATTGATAATAAGATATTTTTTAAAAAAGAAAATGCTACCCTGTGCCTGTTCAATACAGATGAAGAGGCCAACGGGCAGAGAGGTCACGTGACTTGCCCAGGGTCCAGCCAACGAGACAGCAGTCACCCAGTGGGTATAGGCCAATGTCCTTCCTGCTACACACAGACAATGTCTGAGATAAACCTGGAGGCTCACTTGTTATCAAATGGGAGTCCCACCGGATCCAGAGCTGGGAGTAACAGTCACCATTTGTTTCCTGATACCAGCTCTGCCTCCAGAACCACGAAGAATAAATCCCATCCCCCACTCGAGCCGTGGGTTCAAGTGCCTGAGTGGTCAAGGCTGCAGTTACTAGGTTCAGTGGACCCTCTCATCCCCTGAGCTCCTTCCAGTCTTCTTCATTCTAAGAAACCAGAGGATTGTCTATGAAGATGCCTTTTTATTCTTTAAACCTGAATCTATCACTTTAATCTGTTAATCTACCTCTTTAATGGCATTACATGAGGTGTATAATCATACTGAGAATTTATTAATTTTTCTATTCCTTTGATGGCCAAAGAGGTAGAGTGGAAGTCATCCATTTTATTAGGAAATGGAGCCCTTAAAAAAAGTCTTTGAACTTTCCTTTTCCTGCCTTCTGCTATCATTTCCTGCCCCTAGATTGCAAACAAAGGTGAGTACAGGAACACACGGAAAAATGTGACGATGAACTAATATTTACAAAACCAAAAGCATGTGTTCAAAACAGATTCTGGTCTCTTCAGAATATAAACATATTTTGTGAATTCACATTTTAATGCCTATTTGCAATGTTACCAATCTTTACATGCAGTGGGGGAAAAAACTATATGGAAATTGATTGAATCATCACTTGAGTAGAAAACAATGATAAAGTGTGAAATACAGATAAAGTTCATTAAAAATGGATACTAATTTGTTTATAAAAATAAGACTTGCTAAATAAATCTAGAGTAATTCATTTTGAATTGGAAACTATTGTCTTTCTGTTGAGTAATAACTACCTTATCTTGAAAAATAGCTTGGTCAAACAATAAAGTATATTGTTATCTTAAAAAAGAAAAAATAGAAGTATGTACACACGTCACAACGTGGATGAACCTTGAAAACATTATGCTAAGTGAAAGAAGCCAGACACAAAAGGACAAATATAGTATGTTTCCTTTTATATGAATTGTCCAGAATAGGCAAATCCATATAGAGGGAGAATAGATTAGTGGTTGCCAGGGACTAGGAAGAGAGGAGAAAGGAAAGTGATTGCTAATGGGCGTGGGGTTTATTTTGGGGGCGATGAAAATGTTCTGGAATTAGATAATGATGCACAATTTTGTGAATATGCTAAAAATGCTAAATTATACACTACAAAATGTGTGAATGTTATGTTATGTGAATGATATCTCAATAAAAACAAATAAAGAGAAATATATCACAGTATAGAAGTGAGTGTCACCCCGAAGGGGAGGCAGGGTGTGGACTGTGGGGCAGCCTCCCAGAGAGGAGGCACCATCCAAGCCTGGATTTAAAGGACAGTGGGGTTCATCAGACTGTGGGAAGGAAGGGCTTTCTAAGCAGAGGGAACAGCCTGCGTAGAGGCTGCTCTCAAAGACAGGAAATACCGTATTTGCCGGCGTATAAGACGACTGGGCGTATAAGACGACCCCCTAACATTTCCACTCAAAATACAGAGTTTGTTATATACTCGCCGTATAAGACTACCCCCTCTTCCGCACACCTTCCACACACCAAATAAAAGGTAAAACAATATCAGATTTGATTTTAACATTTTAATTTATATTCAAATGCTTATGACATGCAGGAAAACTGTCACAAGGCTGTATGTAATCAAACATATACATAAAACAGTGCAAGTTTATTACCGGTAAACATACCGGTAATTCACTAAAGAAAACACACTCTATAGACTGGTACCGTAGATGCTTCTCAGGAACACAGGCAAGCAGCCCACAACCTAGAGGGACTGTCAATGATAGAAGAAAGAT
>NW_006383012.1:2395965-2400436 GCF_000327345.1 Myotis davidii | reverse complement strand
AAAATCGCATAACAGCCGAGCATACACCCAGCAGCGCTGCTGATGCCTGAACGGTATGTGGAATGAAGTGGGCGGGCATCGGGAGGCCACTATGGCACGGGGCAAGCACTATGGGCAGTCTATCTGAAGTGTACCTGGCGTATAAGACGACCCCCCACTTGGAGGCATATTTTTCAGGGCCAAAAAATCGTCTTATACGCCGGCAAATACGGTAGTCTGTTGTACTCTGGTCACCGCCAATCCTCTGGTCGCAATGGTCATAAATCTTGGTGCCTAAACTCAGAGTCATGTTTTGTTAGTCATTTCTCACTGTAAGCCCCATTCCTCCAGGCTGCACAAAAGTTCTGTGAGATGCTCCCGGGTCCTATACTTGGTCAAAACTTGAGGTCAGCCACCAGTTTCCATAGTTTAGTACGGAGATGCCTTTGTCCCCATCCTCTCCCTGCCTCTGTGCTAGGCCAGGAACCCAGTGCAGATGTTCCCATGCCTGATGCACCGTGGGAGCCACGCCTCCCAGCGTCTTCTTGTCTCTACACACCCTTCCCAGAAGCAGGGCGGGGCTCCTGCTGCAGAGGCCTCCCATCTCCTGCCGGAAGAATCACTTTCTGGTCTCAGAGCAGCTGATGCAGGGGATGGACATTTGTAAACCACTTCCTTTAGCTCTTCTGTAAACTCCCCAAATGGTCCTCAAATTTTCTCCAGGGGTGAGCATGAACACGGGCCCCCTGCCACAGATTATGCAGTAGAGTTTCCCACATTCGGGGAAATCGCAGGGGTCAGCACATCCGAGTGCAAGGGATGAGACTCACCTGGGAAAACCCCTTCACGATCAGGTAAGTATGTCCTCAATGTTTGAGCAAAGACCCAGCAAGACTATCAGACTACTCCTGCTTGAATGGGAGGAAGAAAAAGGAGATGCCATAAAGAGAAAAAAGAAAAAGTTAATATTCCAAAGGATCCAGCGTTATAAGGGGTCACAGTGTCTGATTGATGGGCTCAGTAAGTTCACAGGGTGCAGGGCCCACTTGAGGGTCCCTCTGAGTAGGAACGTTTGGCTTCCCAGGTCCAAGAGCGCCAAGAGGACAGCCAGGCAGAGCAGGTGAAAATGGCAGGGCGCCCAGCAGGAGGCTGGCCTGTTACCTTGGCCCTTTGTCGGGTTGGGTGGCGGGAGCCATTGGAAGGGTCAGCGGTAGCAGGAGCTGTCAGCCTCAGGACGGACAGGGGACAGGACAGCGAGGGTTTGCAGGTGGCAGGTGGGGTGGGAGCTTCCTCCGAGGAAGAGGGGGTCGGGAGGGTGAGGCTGGATCTCCAAGCTGTTCCCACACACACGTGATGGGGGGAGAGCAGGGAGAACCAGAACACAGAGGTGAAAACAGTTGCGGGGTCAGCTGGCCAGGTCACCCACGTTACTTTGTGGGGAGGATGTTTATTTAAGGAAAATCACTATGTTTACTCAAAGCTTTGGGCTACAGCCCTTGGGTGGAATTATCAGTGAAAGCTGGGCTGTTAATCAATGGGGGGAGGGTCTGGTGACAGCCTTCTTTTCAGAGAGAGTGGGAGGGACAGAGGGGGGGAGAGGATGGGAGAAAAGGGGGTGGCCGGGGCCCAGCCCTGTGGGAATAACTCTGATCTCAGGAGCCGGAAGGTCGGGTGGGAAGTGGCCTTGAGGTGGCGCCAGGGGTGGGAGGGGAGCAGAGAGTGGCGTTTCCATGGCACAGGAGTCATGGGACAGAGCTGGACGGAAATCACACTTGGGGATGCTCCCTGGCCAAGGCCAGGTTGCCCGAGGAGGAAGGATAAACTTCCTGGATGGACACCCAGACGCCAAGCCCTGGGGAAGAGGGCAGGGGTGGGGGCTGTGGTGTTGTGGGGCAGTGGGGTCTCTCCAGGCCATTGCCAGAACCTTGGACAAAGCCTGGACAGAGCATGTGCGCTGCGTCAGGCGCGGGAGCGGGGGCTGGGCCAGAGGCATGGCCCTCAGGGACTTCCCATTTGCCCTCAACGCCACTCAGCAGCCGCTGTGTGAAGAGAGGGCTGTGTGCTGGCCCCACTGGTGAGCAGGCTGGGCAGTGGGTAGGAGCTGATAGGGTGCTGCATGAGCCATGCACAGGCTTGAGAGGAGCCTCAGGGCTGGGAGGGCAGCTGGTCAGAGAGAGGACAGATGGAGGAGATGCCCATCATGTGTGCCCGGGGCCTGGCAACTGAGGCCACGTCCTCTGAGCATGGCATGGCAGAAGATCTCTTTATTGGGGACTCAGGACAGAGCAGGGCCGCTCTCACTGGCCATCTGGTCCATAGTTTGGGACAACTGCCCCGTGAGAACATAAGAAGTGATGGAAGGAAGAAAGGAAGGAAGGGAGAGAGGAGGGAAGGGAGAGGGAAGGGAAGGGAGGGAGGGAGAGAGTGAGGGAGAGGGAAGGGAGTCGAGGGGAAAGGACCTCTCCTAATGATGACATCAGTAGCAGCTACCTCATCATGGTGTGGGAGAAGGTACATGTAAAACACCAGGTCCAGGACACACTAAGTGCTTGGTAAATGCCCCTGGTTATGGTTATGACTGCTTTTCTTACATCCAGGCTCTCCTCTTCCCTCGCCCACACTCCGCGCACGCCCCACAGGCAGTAGAACAACCAATTATGGGAACACTCAACTCGCTGCCGCGGGTTCACAGGGCCTCAGGGCCCTTTTCCACCACTTTAGTCGTGTTATCTTGGCTACCTACTTAATCTCTCTGTGCCTCAGTTTCCTTCTGTGCAAAACGAGGATGGTAAGGGAATCTTACAATATCCTAAGGATGGAGAGATTAGCACACGTAAAGTATTTAGTATAGGGCCTTGGCCCAGAGCAAACACTAGATGACGGTTACTGTGGGGGCAGTGGTGGGTGGGGCTGGGGGATTGGTCCTACCTGTGCTCCAAGGTGAGGTTCCCCATGCGTGGATCTGCCAGGCTGGGCAGTGGGGCTGCAGGCAGCAGCCAGACCCTGCCCTGCGGGACATGGAGTGGCGATGACATTAGCTCTCACTGAGCCTGGAGACGAAGCTGCAGGAGGCTACCCCTCGAGGTGGGATTTGTGTTCCAGCTCTGGGCTGGCAAGGATGGAAGAAGAGCCCTGCAGCCTCCCACCCTCCATTCTCCCGACTTCCTGGGCAGATCCCGCATCTCAACCATGAAAGGTCATGAAAGCCAAGCGACCTCTTCAGATAACAGGCCCCCCCCAAGATGCTTCCTGCTCCATGAAGCAGTTTCTTTTACAAGAAAACAGAAAGGCAGTCAAGCAACCGACCTGCCCCTTCTGTGCATCTTCAAAACCATACAAACATCATGAAATGGGGCTAAGCATCCGGTCAGGTGTCCTCTGAGGGAACGGAGAACGGGATTCTGTTCTTTTTAAGGGAAGGGGCGCCTCTCAGGGAGTTTTCTGTGGTGGTGAGTTGGCAGCTGGCAGGTGGGGGAGGGCAGCCAACGGAGCCCATCTGGCTGGGGGGAGGGGTGAAGGAAGAGGCGTGGGTGTTTCTTGTCCATCACCACCTGCAATCTCACCACCACTCCGTGTGTGGCCCCTTCCTGGCCCGCCCACCCTCACTGGCACACTGGACTCCAGTGGGTGGAAATATTGGAAGATTCCTCACTTGCTCTCTCACTGTTGTTGTCTCTTCCTGGATTAACCCCAATCTTAGATTCCCCCAAATAGAGCCTGAATGAAGACTTGGGTGCAGGTAATTTATGTGGAAGGTGATCCTGGGAGTGAGGGATGGGGAAAGCGAGATGGGAAAGGAGGAAAAGCCTGTAGACCGGCGTGTTATCAAGCTGGCCCCTGCGAAGCGGGGCTCAGCTCCCCTGGAAGCACCTGAGAAGTCTTCAGCAGGCTAGCCAGAATTTCCACCCCCTGGCTCCGTCCCCCACTGGTGGGAATGAACTTCTGCTGCTGGCCTAGGCTCTCCTGTGGACCCTGCTGGCACCTGCAGTGTGGGAGAGAAAGCCTTGGGGCAGGAGCTAGAGGCGGGGGCAGGCTGGTGGGGCAGTGTCCGCTGCAGCTGTGGCGGGAACAGAATGGCCCAGGGCCTGCAGGATGGGCACCAGAAGCCGTCCTATGCCCCTAAGGGCACTGCTCATCTTGGTGATCCTGGTAAATGCTTAGGAATGACCAGGCCACCAGGGTACAGAGAGCCCAGCGACCCAGCAATGGTGGGGTCTCCAGCTGAGAACTCTAGACCCCTGACTTTCCCTCCAGCGGGGCTGGGGGATCTCCTCCCTGCTACCCACCCCCTAGTTACTCATCAGCTCAGAGCCTCTTCAGAAACTAGACTCCACGGAATGAAGGCACTGGACACTTTCCAGGGATCAGGCACAAGGAGGAAGTAGAATTGCTGAATCAGATAGTAACCCCCAACTACAGAGTCTCTCCATGCAAGATTCAAATTCTAGGAAGAGTGTCTGATTGGCCTTACTCAAGTCATGTGAACACTCCA
>NW_006383012.1:2389001-2395925 GCF_000327345.1 Myotis davidii | reverse complement strand
TCCCACAACACAATGCAATGGGAGAAGAGTGTTCCTCAAAGCAAAGTTGGGGTGCTGTTACCAGCAGAAGTGTTGGTGGATGAGGGCAGCCTAGAACTGCAGGCTCTAACATTAGGAATAACAGCTAACCTTTCCACTCCATGGAGTTGTGCGGCTCCCACAAAATCATGTGTGTGGCAGAACTTTAAAAAATATGAGATGCCCTCAAAATAGATATTCATGACACCAGAGGTGGTCAACTGGAAAGAAGGAACTGACCATAGTGCCAGGATGCAGCCAGCTATTCCTCTGAGCACTTTGAGACCTGGGCTGCCCTGGCCTGCACCCAGGAATTCTGTCCCCACCCTTATACAGGAGCCACCTCTCAGATGTGATGACTCCTTCAGCCATATCCTCATGACCAGCTTCTTCCTTCTTTGGACACCATCCCAGGTCCTTGAGTCTCCAGAATAAGACCTCCTTGCCTTCAAGAAGCAAACAGTCTAGAGATAAATGAGGAGCTATTTCTATCAGTCAAGTGTGATGGCTTCTAGAACTCAGGCAAGCAATAGGCACTCAGGTACCGGAGAGGAGGGAGAAAGGGCCTGCTGATGCACTTATCCAACCAGAATTTAGGACGGGGCCCCTGCAAGCTTGGCTCTGCATTAGGTGCAGGATTCATAGTGAACAATGCAGCCTCTTCCTACCTCGCCTGGGCAGTCCAACCTATGCCTCCACTGCCGCCCAGGCCAGGATCTGCCCTCTTGGCTGCCTGCACCTGCTGGGAACGCCCAGGAAGTGCACCCCCTCATCCAGCCTGTGCTGACATCCCTGGCCAGAGTGAGCACTTGAAGTTTCTAAAGCTGTGTTAGTCCTGGCCCTCGGAGGGACAGACACCAACACAGGATTGGACACACCAAGGTTTTACCTGGGGACATACCAGTGAGAGAAAAAGAGGAGAGGGAGTCAGAAAGGTTGGGAGGGCCATCCAACGTCGACGCAAGTCTTACTGCGAGGGAAGGGCAGAGGGAGGTTGGGTGAAAGCAACTAGACTGTCCTGCCATTTCAGGATGGCCCGGCAAGGCTGTCGGGTCCTCAGCAGATAGAGTAGTCTGCTGTCTTCCGGACCTGGTTGACCCCGTTCCCCTGTGACCCTGTCACTGACTGGGAGCCGTCGGAGAGAAGTGTGGCCTCAGCTGAGATGGACGTCAGAACACAGCAGCGGGAGCACGCAGTTAAACTCCATTCCCGTCGCTGCGGGTCTGCGAGGCTCATTCTCATTGGGCTTCTCAGAGCACTGGGCTCTTCAAACCACACCCCCAGTTTGGTGCTTAAGCAAAGACCATCTTCTGCACTCGCAAGTTCTTTTAGGTGTCTCTTGACTTCTGCACTGGCCTGTGAGCTGCTGAGGGCCAGGGTGGCATCCTAATTCCTCATCCATCCATCTGTCTATCCATCCATTTATTTTTTTCAATGCATATCCACCCATTGCCCTGGCCACCAAGGGCACAGGGGTGAACAAGGTGCCCCTCAAGAGCCCAGAGAAGGGAGAGTCATTACATACAGGGAGTTTCTAGATAAAGGTCAAGCGGGTTTCTATTTCCCCTTTCCCCAGGCCAGGAGGGATTTTCTACGGCACTGAGTCCGCAGTTGTCTCCCAGGCACATCTCCTGCCCTGGGGACATGAGTCAGCCCAGGTCGGGAAGACGCTCAGCCCCGAAGGCCCCGTGATGACACAGCCCCCGGATTCTCCCGGGGAACCTACTTCACGCCACTTCCCAGCACCCTGGGAGCAAGAAAAGAAACACGGAGGGCAGCCTTTCTTTAAAGGAAAAAGGGGCACCGCCCTGCTCCCTGCAGGTCGGTGAGCTCCCCGAAATGCCAGGAAACCAATCTCTTTTCTTGAAAGCCTTTCAGGAGTTTTCTCTTCTCTCTCCACAGAGGAATATAGAAAAATGTGCAGAGTGAGTGTGGGATTGCAGACAAAAGAAAGGAAGCAGTAAGCATTAAGGTTTTCCTCCCCATTGAGTTGGGCTCTGTGCTAAGTGCTTTCTTTGCAGACCCTGGGCGAAGGCCCCCTCCCAACCCCCCAGCCCAGCCGGAAATCCCATTTTCTGGAGGAGAGGCTGAGGTTCGGCTAGGCATGGTGAGGGCCTTGCCCAAGTTCACACCACTCGTGTGGGGGAGAGTTGAGGTCTGACCCCAGGACGTTTCACCCTCAGAGCCTGTGCTCTTAACCACCTACCACTGCCCATGAGGTACCTTCCTCTGTGGTTTCTCTTCAACTTTGCAGATGGAGTGTGACCTCAGCCATTGACAGGGGTCGGGATGTGTAAGCAGAGCACAGAGTGTGGGCAATTTCTATTGGTGTAGGCCCCCCCATCTGTAGCCCCTGTCACATGTAGCTGGCCCTTACACACAGCATCCCCATGTCCATAGGCTGGGGAGCCGTTGGGAGAATCAGGGTGCTGACACCAACAGAAGTGATGAATCACGTCCCTTGCAGCTTTGTGTAGGGTGAATATGGGTCCAAACCCATAGAAAGCTATTACCTCATTTTATCTTAAAAAAAAAAAAAGTTCTAAGAGCAAGAGGACAGAAGAACCAGTGTAGTCACTATATCAAGAGGGGAACAGAGGCGCAGAGCTTCTGGCTAACTTGCCCAACTTTGCAGGCTCCGGGAAAGATCTAATGGAGTCCATCCTTGTCTCCTGCGGAGGCCCGGTGCTGTCTTCTTTTGCCTCTTTGTAATGTGTTCTCTGGGGAGGTCTCAGCACTGCGCTTCCGACCAGGCCACTAACCCACGATGATGCTTCACTGAGTCAGCGGCGGCAATCTCCTGGGCGGGGGTGTCCAGTGGGGGTGCAGCCGTTTTCTGACACAGTTAGGACACGGGAGGGAGGCCTGTGGCTGGTGCCAGTGACACATGGTATGCCACGCGGCCTGACCCCTCCAGGTCTGGAAATGCAGCATGTGGGCAGGAGGGTGGTTGCTGCTAAGACCCAGGGCTCCCAGAACCTGTCTGCCCCCCCAGCATCACCCCTGGAAACGTGTGGGACCCATTTACCGTTAGCCCTTGTGACTCAGCTCGTCTTCACAGCTGCCCTGGATGCTAGTTTTAACCTGACTGCGCCTGCATGAGGCAGGGACGCGTTTACCTGGACAAGCTCTCCTTCCCAGTATCTCGAAGCGTCTCTGCCCTGGACACCTTTCCCCTGTGGGGACCTGGGAGACAAAAGTTGGGTCTTCACAGGAAGTGAATGCCAAGCAACCCATCTGCAAACTGACCTCCCTCTGCTCCTGACTCACGCCCTGTCCGTGTTGTGTCTTGGGATGGCTCCTGGCCCCCTGTCCGGCTGGCATCTCCAGACCAGGGAAGAAGGTGGCCCTAGAGGTCGAGGGTTATGAGATGGAGGCTTCCATGCAGGCTGGAAACTGCCCGACCCCTTTCCATCCGCTAGCTAAGCCTCTTCCTCCCCACGCGCCAGCTCCTCCTCACATCCCCCAAGGCAGATGGACAAGCACCCCGTCTGTTTGGCGATGGCTGGCCCAGACAGCGAGTTCTGTTCCTTCTCCATCTGGCTCCCAGTGAACTTTCTGCTAAGCTCCTTCCAGCCCCGCTGGCAGCTCCCCTGCCAGGAGCCGGTGCCAGGGAGAGCAGAGGACGCCTCCCGTTTGTGCGTGCGGAGCCTTCATTAGCACATCCCCGGAGTGGCATTTGCAGCCTCTGTCACAGCCACTGCCATCGAGCAGCGCACAGTCTTCACTCCCAGACTCTCCCCCGTCTTCAAAGAGCTGACGAGCCCTGTGTCTGTGTGTGTTGCCGGGGTGCCCTCGGAAAGTCACGTCACTGTTGTTAATTAGAGATGAGGTTTCTCTGTGCCCTGCTCACTCAATGGCGCATATAAGTGGCCTGACCTAGCTACCCTCCATCTCCCTTCTGATCTTTGGCACAAGAAAGAGCTGCTTCTAATCCACAGAGGACCCGGGAGGAGAGCATGGTGAGGAGGGGGTAGAGGTAGAGATCAGGAGACTTGGGTCCTAGTAATGGCTCTGCCAATGGTTAGGTGTGTGACCTTGGGCAAGACAACATTTCCGAAGGCCACTTTCTTCACCTACAACTAAGGGGGTTGGGATTGACACAGGCTACGGGATCTCAGAGCTCATCCAGATGTCCCTTCATTGTACAGGTAAGGAGACTGAGGTGTAGAGTGGCCATTCAACCCACCAAGGCCCTACAGCTAAGTGATGTGAAGACTTGAACCCTCAGGGCAGGCTTTCTGCCTCCCGGATTGGGTGGGAGTAGGTGGAAGAAGGAAGAGTTTCAGGAGAGCAAGGTCCTGGTGAAGGAATCCCACGCTTTGTGTCTGGAGGGATGACTTTCCCTTCACATCAAAGATTGCAGAGCTAGAGCAGCGGTTCTCACCTACGGGTTCTTTTGCCCTCCAGGAGACATTGGCCAAATGTCTGGAGACAGTTTTGGGTGTTAAGACTGGGGCAGGAGGGTGGGGGGCATTTGGTGAGTAGAGGCCAGGATGCTACAAGCACAGGACAGAGAATGACCCAGCCCAGAAAGTCAACGGTGCAGAGGTTGAGACCCTCCAGTTGGACGCCAGCCCCCTTCTCTATGGCCACCTTTCTTAGTGCTGTGCACATTTTTGCTTTCTTACCTTCAGCCTCAAAGGAACTCTTTTTGCTATTGATGCTGACTTTGAAAATGATTTTTTCTTGAATATAAAAATCATCCATTCTCATTTGAGAGAATCTAGACTATTCAGAAAGGTTTAAAAAAAAAATCAATCCAACCACACAGACGATGACACAGCCCCTGTTACCAGCAGAAGTGTTGGTGGATAAGAGCTAACTAGTAAGAATATCTTGGTATTTAGTCATTTTTCCAGATGATCTGAGAGTCAGCAGGCAGGTGCATAGAGCCTGTGGTCTGAGTGGCCCCAGGCAAGGCATCTCCCTAAAGGGAAGTCACAGAGCACAAGCTGGCTCCTTAGCCGTGGGAGCCTCTGGCATGTGGTGGGTGAGCTGCTGGGGAGACTGGTGGACAAGGAGTGTGCAATCGGGGTCTCAGGAGGCAGTCACATCTCTTGGGTCTCTTGGTCGGGTGTTTCTCGACGCTTTGTGCTGAGTGTACTACACAGGCGGCCAGCGCCGGGCAGCTCACTCTGCAGATGGGTCTGCTGGAGGCCCAGCGTCGTCCTCCTCTTTGGCAGGGGCTGGTCAGCTGGCCTGAGCAGGGAGGGCAGGGGCTGAGCTCACCAGAGGAGGGCACCTCTCTCCTTGCGACCACCCCTTCCTTCCTTCCCATCAGGCACAGCCCTGCTCTCCAAGCTACGGACGTTTTATCAGCCTCTTGCAAGGGGTGCTCTTCTTTTGTGGTGGGGCAGCCCATGTACAGGCTCTAGGTCAGGGTTAGCGTTGTCTCAAGCCCAGCTCTTCCCATGAAATGATCTTGAGCAAGTTGCTTGCCTGCTGTGAGCTTCGGTTTCTCCACCTACAAATCCGTGGGTGACACCCAGCCTCCCGGGGCTGGGATGAGAATCACATGATGACAAAGGGAAACTAACATAGGTGCTCAAATCTCTCTCCCCTCCTTTCCGGTGGGAGGCTGGTGGGAAAACATGTGGGGGAGGGAGGTGAGCTGGAGGGGGGGGACTGGGAGGGCCAGGCAAGGAGTGGCCCCTTCCCTCCTGTTTGTTTTCCCCCCTGGAGCCCTGGTGGAGGGCAATCCCTCCGCTGGTTGCTGGCAGCCTTGCTCACACACACTCGTCATTCACGCTGATGAAACCTCTGTGTGGGCTCAGAGTCAGCTTCACTCCCTTTCCCTGAGGCAGTGGAGTACAGTGGTTAGAACGGGCTTTGGCCTGCCTGGAACACAGGTGCCACCATTGTGTGGCCTCAGCCAGTGGCTCAATTTGAGAGCCTCAGTTTTCTCTTCTGTAAAGTGGGGATACTAATCTCTGCTAGGGCAGTCTGTGTGATTACATTAGATCCTGTATAGGTTGCGCTCGGCTCGGAGACTGGTATATAGGCCTAGCATTCATTTTTGTGGTGGGTGTACTCATCCCTAGCCACACACTGTGTCCGGATCTGGGCTGCCTGTCTTACAGACATGCTCACTGGGAGAGGGTGGCTGGTTGGCAGGAGGTTCCCTGGCCCACACCTGGAAGCCACATCGTTCGATGGGTGAGCCAGCTGGGTCAGCCTCGTGGCCGAGGCCCAGCAGCCCAGATGTCAGCAGAGGCCGCGTTCCAGCGGCAGTCCTCCTTGGCAGGAACTTCAAAACCAGAGGAAGACATCACTCAGGCAGATTCAGAACCAGATGACAAACCTGGGGCTCTGACGCAGACTCACCTGATGGTGACATGGGGAGCCACCAGACACACGACTGTGCCCCTGGCCACCTCAAGGCAGAGAGGGTGTGGGGAGAGGGTGGGGCTGAGGATGGAGGCCCATGGTGACCCCACCCCACGTCCTACCCCAAGCCCCTGAAGACTGGCTCTTTCCACCAGAGCATCCCAAGAATAGGCCTCCAGAAGCTGTGCCTTCCTCCTCCTGCTCCTCCTCCTCCTCCTTAGGAGGAAGTCACCTGGGTGGGGTGGGGGCGAGGGCCCAGCTGACCTTTGAGACTCGATCTCCCCTGGGAGAAGGAGAACTGAGAGCTCTCTGCTGCCATGGGCAGACTGTCCGAGGCTGGATCCTTCCTTCTTGTGGACCTGACCCCATGCTAGGTTTACTGTTCTGAGCTGGGAGGGACCCAGGGGAGCTAGCTCCCAGTGCAAGGGGAGGGCAGGCATGTAAACAAAGCAGACAAAGTCCATGAACTGGCAGGACATCCTCATGCTTAGAGGCATAGAGCCACCCTAAGGCCCGGAGGGAGTGGCTGCTGGAGTCGGAACAGAGATGAGAGAACTGGCACTGCAGTGGGTTGGG
>NW_006383012.1:2375882-2388948 GCF_000327345.1 Myotis davidii | reverse complement strand
GGGTGGGGAGGGAGCGCGAGGCCTCCAATGCCTGGAGGCCCAAGGGTGAGCCTTCGCCTGCAGCCAGTGCGGCCAGAGGGAGGGAAGCAGCTCAGAGAAAGGGACACAGGAGGGAACAATGACCGATACCCACTGTGTGCCCGGCACTGCGCTGGCAGTGTTCCGTTCATCCTCCAGACTCCTCTCTGCTGTGGGCGTTCAAGGCCCGGCAAACAGGAAAGTGAGACCCAGACGGGGTCAGGGACTTGCCCAATTCACCAACCGTGACTTTCGCTCTGGGTTCATCTCCCCTCTCTTCAGACAAACCAGACTGCGGGAGGACAGCCCCGCAGGCACCTGGCTGCGTAGGCAGGTGCTGTGGACCAACGCTGCCTCATGTGACTGGTAGAAATTTTCATTTATTTGCTTATTTTTAACTCAGCCAAGAAACTCCAAGGAGCATCATTCC
This sequence comes from Myotis davidii, assembly GCF_000327345.1. Lineage (NCBI taxonomy): Eukaryota > Metazoa > Chordata > Mammalia > Chiroptera > Vespertilionidae > Myotis > Myotis davidii. Next base: position 2,388,500 of record NW_006383012.1, on the reverse strand, counting down.
TGGAAGATTTGTTCATCCACGTGTCACGGTCTAGCTGCCCAGCCCACGGGCAGGAAGGAAATGGGCAGGTCCAGAGTCCAAAACATCTGTCCGGTGTGTGTCTCATAAAGGTGGGGAGTGGGGCTCTGTGACTCCGTTGGGCTTGGAGGGGGTGGCCACCCGGGAAATGGGTGACCATTGGCTCCACCCTGGTTTGGGATGGGAGTCGGTGCTGCCCAGAGGTGCTCCAGCAGGGCCTGTGGTGCCCCACACCCCCGGCTACTCCTTGCCCCTCCAGGAGGTGCCTGCTGGGCACTGGCCACACAGCCAGGAGGCACTGACCTGCCATCTGACCGGGTCTCAGTTGTGCCCTGGACCCCTCTGCAGTGACTCTGATCAAAGTCTGTGCTTGTTGGAAGCCCAGTTCCTCTCAGGTGTTACTTTTCTTTCTGTTTCTTTGCCTTTTTTAGGCTTTGGGGGTTGGGCAGGGGGCCAAAGGTGGAGATGTGCTCTTTTGCGCAACCGACTTGCCTGCACGTCATCCAAACACTGAGTTCCGTTCGCAGAGGAAGTGAGAGGTGTCGGACTGGGCCACGCAGAGCACAGCTGGGCCGCCTCTGAATAGACGCAGCCGGCTCCGAGGAGGTGTGGACCCTGGGCTGGGGCGGGGGTGAGTCACAGCATGGGCCTCTCCCATGTTGAGAATACTGGCCCCTCGTTCAGATCATTTCTGACCCACTCCCTGGACCCCACAGCAAAGGAGAAAGGAAAGAGGGCACGGCAGGTTCGGGATGGCTGCGTTGCCAAGTGGGAAGAGAGCTGGAGAAGGGGAGCAGCACCTGAGTGTGGGACCCCCACTCCCCAATCTGGGTCCAAGAACAAACCCCAGTTGTACGGTGTCCAAAGACTTGTAAGTTGGGGTCTCACCTTAATAAAAAGAGTCCAGAGTTATGAAAGCGAGGTTAAGTGCCCAGTGGCTGCTTAGACTGAGGGGATCACTGCACGCTGCTCAGGCCCCGCAGACTCAGGAGTGCGTCTTCAGAACTCCCGCTAGGCCAGCGGTTCTCAACCTGTGGGTCGCGACCCCTTTGGGAGTCGGACGACCCTTTCACAGGGGTTACCTAAGACCATCGGAAAACACATATATAATTACATATTGTTTTTGTGATTATCACTATGCTTTAATGATGTTCAATTTGTAACAATGAAATTGGGGGTCACCACAACATGAGGAACTGTATGAAAGGGTCGCAGCATTAGGAAGGTTGAGAACCACTGCTGTAGGCAGTTTACAGGAAATGCCCGCAGCACCCCTGAGTCTCCCTGCCCCCACAGGTCCCTCTGGGAAAAGCCACGTCTCTTCCGTTTTCAGTAAGCGCACCCATGGCGAGGCTTCAGAGCCAGCCGTCTGACCACTGTGAAAGCGGTGGGCTCACAGACATCCCCCAGGGCAGGTGCTCCTGATCCTTTTTTGGGGTCCTGGTCCCCTTTGACAATTGAGTGAGCGCTGTGGACCCTCTCCAGAAAAATGCATCATACTCACGTCCACTAAACTTTACGTACAACTCTGGGGGTTTGGGGACCCTTTTAAAGTCTGCATATGGATCCCCTGGTCTAGTGGGATCAATAATTTTCACAGATGAGGTAACAAACTCCTGGAAGGGTGAGTGACGTGCTCCAGGTCACACAGTCAACTGGGAGCAGAATCAGGACTCAAATCCAGACCCTGGCTCCCTCCCCTCCTGCACTGTAACAGTGTTGCCTTCAGCATTGGCCAGAGAGTGGGGTCTCCAGGGTGGAGCCCCTAAGTCAGGGCCCCCAGAGAGTCTTACTTAAGACTCATGTCTTCTGGTTTCTTTCCTAGACATGTATTTCTGCCAGGATAGCTCAGAGAGGGCGAATGATGGCGCTGAAGCACACAGACAGGAAATGAAATGCATGCCAAATGTAAAGTTGAGAAAGAGAGAAAAAGGAAGCAAACAATAGCAAGCATCCTGATAAAGAGCTCGGGGCTGCGCTGTTTGATACGTGAGCCTGGGGGGAACCCAGTAACAGCCACGTCACACTGGGCCATGACTGAGCCCCTGTCCTCTTCCCATGTCACTCTCTCCCTTGTACCCAACTTGGGTCATTGGCGGCCTGTTGGGGGCCTACACCACATGCTCACAGGGGCGGTTTCTTCTGGCTGCACAGCGTCCGCCTCCCACAACGTCCACAGCCCACCCACCACAAGGCTCCATAGCTGCCTCCTCAGTTCCTTTGAGCCCCCAGCGAACTTAGGGGTCCTGGTACCCGCCGTCTCAGCACTTGGCTCTTCTCTTCCAGAGCACACGGTGCCATTGATGGTTCTGTATTTATCTGTTTCGGATCCATGTCCCGCAGCTAGACATTCAGCGCTGAGTGAGCAGGCCTGGGCCCAAGTGGCACACGGAGACTCTCCATGGTCACTTGCTGATTTAAATAAACGGTGGCATCTGCTGATTGGACTGGGCACCTGGAACCAACGCCTGCTGGCCAGCTCATTCCTGAAATCCTGGCCAGGCCTGCCTGCAGCGGGGAGCTCGCTTAAGCCTTTAGCTTTAGGCACAAAAGGAATGTGGGCAGGGGGCCGGTGGTGAAAGGTGTCCACCCCTCAGAGCAGGGGCACCAGCCAAGGAGGCGCAGAGGTGCTGAGGTACCAGCCAGGCTCTGGGTGTCCTTGAAGTGGGTTCTGGTGCTCCGCCCTTTTCTCTGGAGCCTGCCTCTTTGAACTGCGAGGGTCCCCCCAAACCCCCAGCCGACCAGCTCACCGGCAGCTGTGCCAGGGGCCGTCAGCCGAGGCCGAGGTCACGGGCAGAGGCAGGTGCTGCAGGTGGCTGTCCCCTGAGGGCTGCAGAACTGGGAACTCTTCCCTGTCCTGCCCCGGGCTGCCTGCCTGCCTCCAGATAATGCAGCTATCTCGAGAGGGCAGCCTGTTATTCATGCCCAGGTATTTTTTCTTTCCTTCCATTTCGTTTGGGGTGGAGCGTATTCTCCCCCCCCCCCAACATGACACCCACTCCCCATGACTGATGCTGTGTGCCATCCTCCCCAGGGCCAGGGAGCCCCATCAAATCTTCCTTCCGCTTCTTCTTGGCACTGGGCTGATGGGGTGGGAGGGGGAGGATTTATGTGGCTGAGCAGCACTGAAGTACAACCTGTTTTTCTCCTCCTGGACCTGCTGTCTGAGGAGCAGGGGTTGTGGGTGGAGAGAGCTGACAGACAGTTTCTCTTCCCCGTTCCAGCTCCCCAGCAGCTGGGGGTGGAGTGGCAAGAGGCCAGGGCCAGGTAAATTCACCTCCGTAGGTGGGAGCCCTTGTTTCCTCTGAAACATACTGCAGCGGGGCGGCCACCTCACCCCCCCGCCCCCAGCCTTGGATGAAATAATCAGTATGAGAGTTTGCGTCTCCCGATAAGATGCAGATGCTGGATTTTCTTGCACCAATCACCTTGGCGGGGGACGCCCTAGGATGCCTGGGCAGCTGAACAAAGCTGACTGGCGCTGATGGGCAGGTGCAATGCCGGAGCTGGCCGGCTTGCCCGCCATCCTCATCTGCTCCAGTTAATCGTGAGGTGGCTCTCAGCAGAGCTGCAGCCTCAATGGATGTAAGAGGTCCTCAAGGCCGGAGTGACTCGTCTCTGGGCGTCACGACAGGGCCCACGGCCTCCCTCCCTGCCTTACTCAGCAGGTGACTCTGCCTGTGATCACTGCCTCATGGCTTTAGCGCTTTGTCTCTGTCATAGCTTCCCGAACCTCCCAAGGCCAGTGCATCAAAAGACAGTCACCATTCTGCAAACGGTGGTTCTGCTCCCAGGCGAGTGGCAGGGTGTGTGGGACGTCAGGAAAACGCCTGAGCGGAAATAGTTGGTTCTTCTTCGTATAGCATCTAGTACCAGGCCTGCATCACAGCAGGGCTCTCCACATTCTTGTCCAATGAATGAATGAATGAATGCTGGGGATTCCTAAGGGTGTGGGAAGCAATACGGAGGCAGCTCCGCACACAGCCTCTGGCGTGTGCTGCCCAGCTCGGAACACTGGCTCTGCCACTCGCTACCTGTGCAAGCTGGGGCATGCGGCTTGATCTCTCTGTTCCCGTTTCCTCATCTATACAAGGGGGATGATGATCATAATAAAAAGCTGTTATGTGTAAAGCAGTTAAAATATTGCCTGGCACATAGTAGGTATCATAGGCGTTTTTGCTTTTATTAAGACTAGAAAGATAGTTATTCCAAGGAATTGAATGCTACTTTTAACCAGGAGCTGTGGATTTCCTTAGATTGTAGGCATTTCCCCGCCCCCCAAACCCCTTCCACACACACGGACCCATCTATTGCAGTAGTCGGCAAGCTTTTTCTTAAAGGGCCAGATAGTAGATATTTTAGACTTCACACATTACACAGTTCCTGTCACAACCACTCAGTTCGGCTGCTGCAGCATGGAAACAGCCACAGACAATGTGTAAACGAGTGGGCAAGGCTGTGCTCAAAGAAAACGTTATTTACCGAAACAGGAGGCTGGCTGGAGTTGGGCCACAATTTGCCAAGCTCTGACCCATTGGGATTCTACCATTTTATAAAACTGCTCAAATCCTACCTCTCCTAGGAAACCTGCTGTGAGAGTTCCCTTTCCTCTCCCCGGACTCCCAAAAGACTGGTTTTGGAGGGGGCTTAGTGTTGTGGAAAGAATGGGCAGGAATCCTGGGTTTAAGCTCAGCCCTACCACACGACTTTGAGCAAGCACTTCATACCTCCAGAACCTCAGTTTACTCATCTGCCAAACGGGTATAAAATGCTTCACCTTACTTAGCCTACAGGGGAGTGTGAAGATCAGACAGACCAACGCACTACACAACAAGGGGGTCTGTGTGGTGCCTCTGTGTCCGGGACAGTGCTGGGCATTCAGCACGTGCTGACTGCACTCAATCCCAGTGGTGGTGTTCAGTACAGATGTGATAGCAGACATCTTGCTGTGTGTATGTGACTGATCTTCTTGACCAGGTGGAGATCTCAGGGAACACAGACCCAGGAAAGAGAGGACAGTGTTTCCTGGGACAGAATCTACAGAATGCTTGTCAACTTGACGGGGAGTTGCAGTCGGAGTGCAGTGGGTCTGGATTGCATGACAACACTGACATTTTCAAAGGGTATCTGGTGAGAAACCTGTATTAATTTCTTGGGGCTGAGGCAGCACATCACCACAGACTTGTTGACAATAAGTCACAGAAAGAGCCACTTCTCTAATCTCCTTCCATTCCTGGAAATTGCACCTCACAATGCACCCCCTGCCCAGACTGGCACCGTGATTGTCCAGGGAGACAGGTGAGCCCACAGATGCTGCCACAAGGTGACCCATGCCCTAGGGCAGTGATGGCAAACCTTTTGAGCTCGGCGTGTCAGCACTTTGAAAAACCCTAACTTAACTCTGGCGCCGTGTCACACATAGAAATTTTTTGATATTTGCAACCATAGTAAAACAAAGATTTATATGTTTGATATTTATTGTATATATTTAAATGCCATTTAACAAAGAAAAGTCAACCAAAAAAATGAGTTGGCATGTCAGAGGTGACACATCCGTGTCAGTGGATGTCATAGGTTCGCCAACACTGCTCTAGGGCTTTCCTGGGTTTCAGTGCAGGGGGAAAGCGTGACATCCACTGACCCTGAGCTCAGGGACCCAGGGGAGTCATCGGAGTTAGAGAGGGACTTGAGATCCAGCCCCTGACCAGCTCCCTCACAGTGCAGAAAGGGCCAGTGCTGGGCAGGGCCACCCCGCAGGGGCTGGGTCAGAGCTGGCTCAGCACCCACGCTCCTGCACCCACACTCGCTCCCCTCCGTTACGTCGCCAGGCCTCCAAAAGGTGGGCTGTCCCTGAAGACGATTTTCACCAATGGAGGGAGTTTCGGCTTGCTATTTCTTGGCACATCCTTTTTTATTTAAAAATAGCAAAGTTGCCCCGGCTGTTTGGACTCGGTGGATCGAGTGTCGGCCTGCAGGCTGAAGGGTCCTGGGTTTGATTCCAGTCAAAGCATATGCCCAGGTTGCTGGTTTGATCCCCAGTAGGGGGCGTGCAGGAGGCAGCCGATCAATGATTCTCTCTCATCACTGATGTTCCAATCTCTCTCTCCCTCTCCTTTCCTCTCTGAAATCAATAAAAATATATAAAAATAAAAATAGTAAAGTTGAGCCTTTGCCGGTTTAGCTCAGTGGATACAGTGTCTGCCTGTGGACCAAGGGTTCGATTCCGATCAAGGGCACATACCATGGCTGCAGGCTCCTTTCCAGCCTGGGCCCTGGTCAGGGCTCGTGCAGGAGGCAACCAATCAATGTGTTTCCCTCACACTGATGTTTCTCTCTCTGTCTTTCCCTCTCACTTCCAATCTCCCTAAAAAAAATCAATGGGAAAATATCCTCAGGTGAGGATTAACAACAACAAAAATAATAAAAAATAGCAAAGTTGCTGAGTGGATCAGAAAAATCAATGGATCCATTTAAGCCTCAAATAAAAACAATTCAGGCAAAATCACAAACATTTAGAGAAACTTGTCCTGGGAAGACTGCTCTCCCTGCCCCACCAAGTAGAAGTGCTGCTGAGGGCCAGAGTTGAGATGGAAGAAAGAGAAACCAAGGAAGACCTTAGCGAATGACCTTTATTTCAGGAGGAAGTGGAGTGAGGAGTTTAAACAGCATGGGGAAGGTGAGAAAAGCTACGGAGGGAGTGCAAAGGGGACTTTCTGGGGACAAGTAAAAGGACCCACAGAAGCTGGGAAACCTCTTCTGCCTACTCATTCATGGTGGGCACTTGGGACACAGTGGTGAGGGAAAGAATGAGGCACCTTACGGCCGTCCAGCTCATTCACGAAGGCTGGAATTTATGAATGAACTCGACTTCGCCTGGTACTGTCATAAGCTCCATGCTCTAATATTTTGGGCCCTTTGGGCTGTCTTCCTCCTAAATTTCTCCTCCCTGCCATCTCAGTCTGACGACATCCTAACCATCCTTTCATTCACTTCCTCACTCATCAATATGTAATGAGCATTCAGATTGTGCCAGGAGCTGGAGATCCGACTATGAGCAAGATAGAGTTCCTGCCCTCCCTGAGCTCATGTCTGGGAGGAGGTGGAGGTCGAGAGGAAGGCAGACATCAGTACTAGTTCACTCCATAGGTAACTATTGCAAGACAATCAGATCGTCGCTGTGAAGCCGAAGTGCAGGGTGTTCAGAGCACGTGACTGGATCCAGCCTGGTCTGGGCAGCCAGGAAGGGTTTTCTGCAGGAAGTGACATTTGGGTGGAGCTCTGGAGGCTGAGTATGAATTAATGAGGAGGGGGCGGAGGGCTTGGTGGGAAGAGCGACCAGAATGGGTGCAGATTCTGAGGGGGGATGGCTTCTTTGAGGACATGAAAGGCAGATGTGAAGAGTGGGACCCAGTGGGGCCCAGGGAAGCAGTGGAGGCGTGAGAAGGGGGTATACTGACAAGACTAGAGTCATTCCTTGAGGCTATTTACTTCAGAGAAAGGGCAAGGAGGGAGAGAATCAAGGTGATCAACATGAACCCCCAGCTGAAGGTCAGAGTCAGATAAGGTATAATGGAGCAGGCATGTGAAGGCAATAGGGAGTGGTGGGGACTGTGGAAAACTAAAGAGTATATGTACTGTACCCGAAGGTATTTAAATTTAAGATATGTTAAAACTTGTTACTGATCAAACAAAGAAAAATCTGAGGGCCAACACAGTTTGGGGTACTTGATTGTCAGGGAACAAGTTGCCTGGAAACAAAATATTTGAAGGAGGGAGCTGGGAACTGCTTGACCATAGAATCAGAAAAAGAGCGAAGGAGCCCTTGGGTTCTGCTCCGTCCCTGGGGCTGTCAGACAGTCTGCTCTCCACTGTGCCCTTTGAGGCCCCCTCCAGCTTGCATACTGGGGCTCACCTGTCCCTACGGTCACCCCCCTCTCTCCAAAAGCAGAGTCAAGGGCAGGATGGTAACTGCTGACTTACCTGAATGGTGAGATGGGACAGGGCTCTGAGCAGGTGCGTACCTCAGGAAGGCCTGTCCACTGACTGCCAGCACTGGTGGGTTCCCCGGAGCTCAGCCACACTGACAGGCTCCCATGGCACGAAGACCTGAGGGTAGAGTTGGGAAAATAATCAGAAAAAAGGCACAGAAAGACGCTGAAACAGATGCATAAACTGAGAAAATATCAGAGAACTGACCTGCTCACCAATTATTTATTTCAGCGATCACTTCCTAGCATAATTCTGGGTCGTTTGCATCCCATAATCAGCTCTTTCAAAACTTGAAGGCGAGGGAGCATATTTGGGGACCTCCTACCTTTTCCCTTTTGACAAAATACATGGCTGAGCTTATTATAAAAGCAACCACATGTTGGATCAAAAAACCATGATTGCTTTTTCCCCTCTTTGCTCCGATTTGAACATCCTCACGTGTATGGAGGGGTTTCCTGCACCTGCCCTCTGCTGGGCTGAGCCAGGGAGGGTGCGCAGCGTTCCTGTGTTTGCTTTCCCTCAGCTCCGATGGAAAACGAAAATCATCTTGCCAGCTCTTTGTAGGGCAAACCTCTTTACTCGGCAGGAGGAAGAGCTTTCTTCTGTCTCATAAAGAAACATTTTTAAAGGCCATTTCAGTACGTAAACATTTTTCTTGCCAAACACATGCATGGGATTAGTTGTTTTTACCACCCCCAAAACAGAAAGCGGAGATATTCCTTGGTGGGAACTCAGCTGTTGGAGCCAGAATTTTTAAATGACAGGTTCATGAACAGTAAGTCCCCAAATGTGGTGAAAACGTGTGCCCTCTCGATGGTCCCATGTCCATTTCACTTAACGCCAGACCAGCACGTGGTTTATGTTCATGTATTTACTCTTTTCTTCTCAGTCCACAGGACTCCAGTGAGGCTGACTTTGCCTTGAGTCCCAGAAAAGGTTGGGACAACCAGAGAATCACAGTCTCTGGTTGGTTCAGGGATGGTCACCTGACCAAAGACTGGCCAATCATAGTCGGTTTGGGCCTTTGGTTCAACTACTAAAGAAGGTTCTCTCCCTTTTCTGTTGTACAAAAGCCTGAGGGGCCACGAGGCTGGGACCGTCATGGCCATTTTGTCCCCACAAGAGGAGATGAGAATGGAGCCAACACAGCAGTCCTCCCTTATCCCTTTTCCTTTCCACAGTTTCAGTTTTCCATGGTCGACTGTGGTCTGAAAATATTAAATGGAAAATTCCAGAAATAAGCAGTTCATAAGTTTTAAATTACATGCCATTCTGAGTAGTCTGATGAAATCTCAGGCCTTCCCACCCCATCCTACTCGATATGTGAATCATCCCTTTGTCCGGCGGGCGTATCCTGGCTGTATACCCTACCTGCTCCTCAGTCACTTAGTAGCTATCTCAGTTATCAGACTGTTTATCAGAAAGAGAGGGGTGCGGGGGAGTAGGAAGAGGGAGAAGGAGAGGGAGAGGGAGAGGGACTACATTCACATAACTTTCATTGCAGTATATTGTTATAATTGTTATATTCTATTACTAGTTATTTTTGGTCATCTCTTAGTGTGCCTAATTTATAAACTAAACTTTATCATAGTATATATAGCGTTTGGTACTATCTGCAGTTTCAGGCACCCACTGGGGGGTCATGGAACATATCCCCCATAGACAAGGGACTACCACTGTACATTACAAAATGGAGCTAAGATAGAGCAACTGAATCCTGGTGACATCATTTGAGCAGTTGAATCTAGCCATGCCTAAAGGCAGCCCTCCCCCATGAACTCCTACAGCCAACAATAGATTCCCAGTTTTTCCCTGAATCCATCTGGATTGGGCATTCTCAACCTTCTGGATACCATCTATCCAAACATAAAGCAATGTGGCTGGTTCCAGGATACGATTCTAGCAGTATCTACCCCATTAGTTACACTTCTTATATCTGTATGTTTTCAACTTCTTAAAGCACCTTGACCAAAGTGTTATTGCATGTCATCCAGATGGTTCTCATGGGAGTTTTCCCACGTCACCTCCACGTGACAACTGGCTCTCCAAGGTGAGGTGGTGGTACACAGCAGAGCCCTGATTTCCCAGCAGGCCCCAGAAGACCCCTCCCTTCCCACATCCTCTTTTCTGGAAATGAAACATGAAACAGTCTCCTAACTACTCAGGAAACAGCCTAGAGAAGGACATCGAAACACAGGGGTTCCTATTCACGGCAGCCTCACTTGTAACGGGCAAAAAGTAGGAAAGAAAATCCCAGTGCAGCCTTTGGAGCCTGTACATAGTGGAGTGGTATGAAACCTTTAAGAAGAGCTAAATGGCCAAGGAATTTCAAGTGAAAAGCAAACATTGTGTGCGGTGTGCTATTGTCTGAGGGTTTAAAATAGGGCAAGGCTACATCCACACGCCATCTGCAATCGTGGATATGCACGCACAGTCTCTGGCAGAAACCGGTGATAGTGGAGAAGGGGCCTGGGAGGCTGGAGATGGGGAGAGAGAGAGAGACTCTTTTTTCCCACCACGTACTCCAGCTTTTCCCTTTTGAATTTTGTACAACATACATTTTTTTAACCTATGCTGTATTTTTAAATGAGACTGAGTAATTGAAAAAAAAAATACAAGAACAACTACAAAAATATACCCATTTCAGCGTGGAGCCACCACACAGGGATCTGAGCTGACCTGTGACTTGGCTCCTCCCACGCTGGGGTTTGTTCTACTTCGATGCTGATGGGGGTGGGGGTGGGGCAGACTGGGAATCAATTTTGAGGGCTCCTAGAAGAAAAAAGTCAGAAGGGCTATTGAAACAACTAGGCAAAATTTAAAATGAAATCTTTGATGGGGGCGGGGGGCGGAAGAGGGGGGAGCGGTGCTGAAAGCAGTGATTAAGGGGCTGCAGGGCCCTACAGCTGGGAAGGAAGAGAGGCAGCAGGTTATTTCCTGAAGGAAAAGGAAGGTCCTGGGTCCTCGGTGCATTCATTCAACGTTTTAACATTTTCATTGTGTGTCTTCCACCCAGTCCTCTATCTGGGCTACGTCTGCAGAGGCCAGGGCCGTGACCGCCTCATCCTCAAGGGGAGTGAACAGAAGAACCAAGGATGTAAGAACTAAGAATCTCATGGACCCCACGCCATCCCCAGGCCCCTGATGAGGTAGATCAGAAAGGCAGGGTCCACAGCAGGGAACAGCAACAGGAGCTGGGAATCCCCTTTGACAAGGGCAGGCACCCAGCCTATGAGGAGCAGGAGGGCCGAACAACAACCTGAACAGGTACCTGTGGTTCAAGAACCAGCTTGTTGAGGGTCAAATGCTCTTAACAGCAGTGACGACAACCACAGTGATGACCAGGAGAGTTCAGGGCCCTCTCATTCGAGACCCTCTCTCACCCCATGATGTTTGGGCACCAAGTAGGGGCAGGTTCTGCAGACAGGAACAACTCCAGCATTAGGACGTCACTGAATGTATAGGACAGTCTGACCCTGAAATGTCCTGCAGGTCCCATGGGGGAACCAGATGGACAGAAGGTGCAGGCCATGAGCTTCATGGATGTCTTGGTCTGAAACTGTGTGCTGACAGTGTTCACAGCTGTTTACTGTTCCATAGTGTGAACAGCGCACATCTGCTTACCTACTCCCCTGGTGGTGGCCACTGGCCTGTTTTCACGTTGCTTTCATCACAGATCATGCTGCTTTCATCACTGGGTTCGTGCACACATTCTCCTTGGTTCCTAGGACTAGGTCTCTGAGTGAAATTACTGCTCATGGCCCGGCTTTATGTTCGGCTCTAGCAAATGCTTCCAGAGTGTTCCAAAGGCTCTCACTGGCTTGCTCGCCCACCAGAGAGCTCCTGCGGCTCCGAGTCCTTGCCAATGCTGGGAATTATGAGACTTCCTTGTTTCTGGAGATCTGGTGGCTGTCTGGCTTTCCTTGTGGTTTTAACGGTCTTTTCCCTGGTGATAGTGAGGCTGAACACTCCTCACATCTTCACCGGACATTAGTATTCCTCATGTAAAATGTCTGTTCATGTTTTTTGCCCATTTTTATTTGAATTGATTCTTATAACTTTCTTAATACTTAATGTGCTGCAAACATTTTCCCCCCATTCTGTGGCTTTTCATCCTTGTATGCCTTTCCATGAATAGAATTTCTTGATTCTAATGTTGGCTACATCATTGCTTCTCAATTATCTGTGGGTGATGAACCCTGTCCCCCCTTTTCCATCAGTGTCACATTAATATGTTCTAAAATAAGATTATGAATATACATTAAAAATGTGAAAGATCAAAAAGGTACTAAGATAAGGAGGAACCAAGATGGCGGCATAGGTTAACGCCGGAGTTTGCCGCCTCGAACAACCATTTCAAAAGTGAAACTAAAAGACGGAAGGGACATCATCCAGAACCACAGGAACGCTGGCTGAGTGGAAGTCCTACAACTAGGAGGAAAGAGTAACGTATACGGACACTCAGAGGAGGCGCAGTGCTGAAGTCAAATTCGAGGTGCGGAAGTGCGCGGTTGGCGTTTTCAATCGGGAGGGAGTCGCAGACTCTGAGCTCCAGATCCGGGAGAGGCTTTAGGGGCACAGACTCAAACGGGAGAAGCAGGACTGTCTGGT
>NW_006383012.1:2368710-2374974 GCF_000327345.1 Myotis davidii | reverse complement strand
CACTTGGTCTGAAACTGTGTGCTGACAGTGTTCACAGCTGTTTACTGTTCCATAGTGTGAACAGCGCACATCTGCTTACCTACTCCCCTGGTGGTGGCCACTGGCTTGTTTTCACTTTGCTTTCATCACAGATCATGCTGCTTTCATCACTGGGTTCATGCACACATTCTCCTTGGTTCCTAGGAGTAGGTCTCTGAGTGAAATTACTGCTCATGGCCCGGCTTTATGTTCGGCTCTAGCAAATGCTTCCAGAGTGTTCCAAAGGCTCTCACAGGCTTGCTCGCCCACCAGAGAGCTCCTGTGGCTCCGAGTCCTTGCCAACGCTGGGAATTATGAGACTTCCTTGTTTCTGGAGATCTGGTGGCTGTCTGGCTTTCCTTGTGGTTTTAACGGTCTTTTCCCTGGTGATAGTGAGGCTGAACACTCCTCACATGTTCACTGGACATCAGTATTCCTCATGTAAAATGTCTGTTCATGTTTTTTGCCCATTTTTATTTGAATTGATTCTTATAACTTTCTTAATACTTAATGTGCTGCAAACATTTTCCCCCCATTCTGTGGCTTTTCATCCTTGTATGCCTTTCCATGAATAGAATTTCTTGATTCTAATGTTGGCTACATCATTGCTTCTCAATTATCTGTGGGTGATGAACCCTGTCCCCCCTTTTCCATCAGTGTCACATTAATATGTTCTAAAATAAGATTATGAATATACATTAAAAATGTGAAAGACCAAAAAGGTACTAAGATAAATTGTCAAGGGAATCTCTATGAATGACTTTTAATTCTCTATTAAGTTTTCTTCAAGTGAAGCACCTGTATTGAGCCAGACACATTTAGACACGCGGCAGATGCTATAGAGTCTCAAGTGGAGGATAAAGATATCCGGCTGGCCTGGAATGCTGAGAACAGAGCGTGACAGAAGAAAAGTTCGAGCTACCAGACATGACAAAGAGGAACACGAAGACTAGTATAATGACAAAATGTTCTCAAGCAGAAAAGTCTGAAAACAACCAGATTAAGAATGGAATACATCCGTTCCTAGCATATTTCTTGCCATATGAATGGTCTACCAGAATCAACAACAGGGAACATAGTGTTCTTACTCATTTACATGCCATCACTCAGAATGCTCTATGGGTTTATCGTTTTGAGGAAGAAGTCTGCTAGCATCAGAGTTGGGAAATGAAAGTCAATTAATTTTAGATGTAGCAACATCATCTATTCATGGCATTCTTCATTAAAGTTTTGGTTTCAAATCATCCAATGTCAATTAATTTGCCTGTGTGGTAACTGGAGTATCCTCTAAACTTTCAAGCTTTGGGGGAGTAAATTCAGTGTGGCTTGTTTTAAGTAGGTCTCCTTGAAAAGCCATAGTGCACATTAACTTTTTGTTGAGCTCAGTTCTAAATGGGTCACTCTTCTGGGCCAACTTTTCCATAATTAGAGATAGAGACAGAGACAGAGGGGCAGAGACAGGAAAAGAGAATGCACTATGCCAGTTGGTGTGCACGCACAAGAATTACGTGCTCACTTTTCCTGATCTCCTTTCCTCCCAATTGTGATATGATCTGGCCAATAAGTGGCATAAAATTAAAATTGAAAGTGGTAAATCTTTCCTGACTCACTTCAGTTTTCCACATGGTCTCACTGTCAGTTTGCTGGGCAATAAAGGCAAAGAAATGGGAAGTATCTCAGAGTCCACTAGCGTCATGAATGTTCAGATTGTGCGTGAATGTTGATGTGTTGAATGTGGGAGCTCAATGTGTGTGTGCTGAGTATGTGAGTGTGTGTGTGTCTTGTCCATGGGTATCTGTTGGGTAGTATGTGTTGAGTATGCGTGGGGATTGAATGTGTGTGTCAGTTGACTATCGGTTAGGTGTGTTGAGGGTGTTTGTAGGTTGTATATGTTGAGTGTGTTGAATGTCTGTGTATTAAATGTCTCAGTGTTGAGTGTGTATGTGTGTTGAGTATATATGTTAAGTATGTATACTATGTGTTGAGTGTATGTATGCCTACAGGTGTGCCCATGGTTAGGTCACAGGCGTTGCATCAGGAACTCAAAGGGCTGCTCCCAGAGTCTGCTTTCCTTTGTGTGCTGGGCAGCTCGGCACAGAAGAAACTGCAGAGGCCAGCTATTACTTACTTGGAAGGGATTACTTTGAGTAATCTGGAAAATCCGAGAGGACACCAGGGCTGGTTTCTGTCCCCAGCCCACACTGTGATCTCATGGTTGGGATCTTAGTCATCTCTTTCTTCACTGGACTCACAGACCACTTTTGTTGCCTTTCAAGTGAGAAACTAACCCTTAAATATCCAGAGAGAATCACTGGATCGGGCGCATTTCACCAAGAAAGTGTATGGGAGTGGGGGTTGGGGATTGGGGGAGGACAATGACAGCAAATTGACTACTGAGACATTGTCTCACAGGCTCTTGCCCAGCAACCCACGTAATGGACGTAAGACGCTCGACTAGAAGGAAAGCTCTTCAAGGCCTGGGATTTTCTCAGCCCGCTTCCCACCTCTCCCACACTTGGCACTACAGTGGGGCCTTGACTTACGAGTGTCCCGACTAACGAGTTTTTCGAGATACGAGCTGTCTTTCAGCCGATTTTCTGCTTTGAGTTGCGAGTTAAAATTCGGGTTACGAGCCGGCTTCAGATACCCCACCGCTAGTTGGCGCAGCGAACGTCAGTGACCGCCACAACATCAGCCCAGCATCGCGTGTCTCACTTGTTCACTTTAAGATTTGACATACGAGTAATTTGAGTTACGAGCTCTGTTACGGAACAAATTAAACTCGTAAGTCAAGGCCCCACTGTATTAACAATGACAGTAGCTAACACCGGGCACCTGCTCTGTGCCAGGCCCAGTGCTGAAGCTTCACTCCAGTGGACTGGGTGCCATGTGACGAGGCCCCTGCCGACCTCAGCCTTCTCGGCTCTTACCCCCCACCCTCTGTGCTCTAACCACACCAGCCTTTTCTTCTGTTTCTAACTCAGGGCCTTTGTGCTTGCAGTTCCCTCTGCCTGGAAGGCTCGCCCTCCAACTCACAGCATGTTCAGCTCTGTCAAATGCTGCTGAAAGGCCAACTAAGTTCAGGATAGAGCAGTCAGCACTGGACTGGGGCAATGCAGACATTATTGGTCAGCTGGACAGGTGTGGTCTCAGTGGCTCAGGGACACAAAAGCCCAACCGCAGAGCAGAGAGGAAACAACGTGGAGTGAATAAGCAGAGACAATAATTACAAAAACTTTTCCGGGAAGGTAAGCAGAAAAATGAGGTGATGGCAGGAGAGATGTGGGGTCACGGCGGGATTCTGTTTGTTTGCTTGTTTCCTTTTAAGGTGAGAGATAAGAGCCTGTGGATGGAAATGACACAGGCCGCTGGCTCGGGGCCCAGATGCAGGGGAGAGACGGGGTAATTTCTTGGAAGACACATTTTGGAGAGGAGTAAAGTGAAAACGGGATTTGACAGGAAAATTGCAGAATGCCAGGTCCTATTGAGTTTTCTCAACAAATGTAATGCTCACAAAATCCTGTGAGGTAGATATTGTTATTCTTTTCATTGTATAGATGAGAACTCTAAAGGCCAGAGGTAAAAAGTAACTTGCCCAAGTTCACACCACAGGAAAGTGGAGGAGTTGGGGTTTGAAGCGAAATTCTGACTCTTGGTTAATTACAGGATCCAAGGGCAGGGTATGAGGGTGAAAAGTTAGCTTACGTCAGAAAGAAGCCCGAGAGTGTGAGAGATACACCCAAAGCCCAAGGCTTGCCATTCAGACGCTAGAGCAACGGAATAGTTCCCATGGTTTGTCAATAGGGACATTTTCAAGATTCTGTTTAATTGCCAAAAAAAGCACCTGTTGGCAGTGTTCCCTTTCTCAGCTGGGAGGTGGACACTGGATGTGGCCCTGAGCCGCATTTCTGCTTTGTGTGCTTTTCTGTATTGTTACCTTTCACAACCAAAGGTGGAGGAGTGAGCCTGAGCTGCCTTATCGATGGCAGATGACATGTGATCACTTCCCCTCAGAATGTGGCCCAGCTCTTCAGTCCCCAAACGTGACCAGTCATCAGAACCACCTGGGGGAACTTCTACCATGAAGAGTCCTACCCAAGACCAGGGACTCAGAATTCCCTGGCACAGAGCCCAGGGCTTGCATCACACCAAAAAGCTCCCCGTGACTCGAATGCTCGGCCCAAACTGGGAACTGCAGGCCTCAAGCACGCCCATTCCGTTAAAATCAATGTTTTCTGCAATGTTGTTTCCTATGGCCTCTGGAGATGCTCAAAACATGACTCAGGCCAGACAGAAGCCGGTTAATTCAACCATGTCCTACGTTCTGCCCCACACGCTGAACCTGACCCTACGCTTCACCTTCCTTCTGATCTCTCCCTTGCTGTGTACCATGGGAATAAGAAAATATATGCAAGTACAAGGTGTTATTAAAGAAACCCTTTAGCTTACACAACAGACCGTCATAAAAATGATGGCATCTCTTCCTTCTCTTTAGCATTCCCCTCTCTTGACACCTCCTGGGGAAGGACCCTATGCCACCCTGAAAAGAGAACTCTGTACAGACGTTATAGTTGGAGGCACTTACACTCAGGTGGGAACTGACCAGCTCCTCACTGAAATGAATGGAGCATCAGTCGGGTGCTACCCCTGCGGAGAAGGCCAGAGCAGGGTGCTGGTCGTTAAGTTCTCCACACCCATCCTTAAGCTAGAGTCACTGAGTAACCATAGTGGCTGTGGCCACTCCTGGGAGGGAAGGCAGAAAGGCTCAGATGGGGGTTGATGTCTCAGAAGGTGAGAGCTGAGGCTGCAAGAACCAGCCTGTGTTCATGATCAAGGCTCCCAAAGGCTCCAAAGAAGCCAGCTCAGGGAGTATCACTTTCCCTCATTCTCTAGCCTAGAAAGAATACAATCAAAACACAGTTCCAGTCGCCGCCCTTCCCTGAAAAGGAGGAAGAAAGGCGCGTGAGTTCAGGACTTGCTTTGTGATTTGAATCTCGGGAATGCA
This sequence comes from Myotis davidii, assembly GCF_000327345.1. Taxonomy (NCBI): domain Eukaryota; kingdom Metazoa; phylum Chordata; class Mammalia; order Chiroptera; family Vespertilionidae; genus Myotis; species Myotis davidii. The sequence continues at coordinate 2,369,951 of NW_006383012.1, read as the reverse complement.
TAAGAAACAGCGGTGCCTCCTGAGCAGGGATGCGCTATTGAAACTTGACTCATCCTTGGCAGTTTATTGTGCTTCTCCCCCTCTCCTTCCTTGTGACACAGAGGAGTGAGGTGAGTAATGCAGCGAGAGAAAAATAGATCCCCGAAAGCCTTCCATTATGCTGAAAGCCTGTGTCACCAGCAGTGGCGGCAGGGGGTGTGGTCACCATCCATTACGGGGGAAGAGTCAGAACTTCGGACTCCCTCTCCAGGGCTATTTGCAGTTCTGAAAGCCCAACAAGCAGGGCCTCAGAACTGATAAGCACCGAGACGTCTCCAGGCCCTGCCGGGGGTCTTGTGGACACCACAGCGGCCGAGAGCCCCTGCATGCAGGAGTCCCCAAGGCCACAACGAGGAAAACAGTCATCCACTGTCTGCTGCCTGCCATTGCCCTCCCCGCAGGCCGAAGAACTACCTCTTCTCCCCAGAGTAAAAACAGCAGATACTTACCGAGTGCCTGCTACATGTCAGGCACCAAGCAAAGCATTTTCCATGGATTATGTAAACAGATTCATGTGTAAGTGCGTGAGCACATACGTACTCAAAGACATACGCGCGCACACTGGGGCGGGTACTAATAATATCTTCGTTTACAGATAAGGAAACTAAGGCTCAGGACATTTCAGTAACTGGCCAAGAATTACCTGGCTAGTGCAGGCCACAGACCAGGCAGCCTTCAGAAGGAAGCTCTAAACCACAGCCATATTGTAGTGCTTAGCTAAGTACAGTTATTTGCACAACGAACAAGAGAAATATAGGAACACGTTTCTGTTGCTTCCTTGACTTGTGTCATAGCCTCCCAGGTCTTATCCTAGAGCCAGGAGCACGGACGGGTCCAGGGCCCCGGGTGTCCTGGAAGCACGTTTTGTTCCCCGAGGCCTCTAAAGGGAAGAAGTGGCGGGTCATTGCCTGACCGAGGGGCCTGCTAACAAGGCAGCAGCAGCTCTTAGCCACAGACAATGATGTGAAGCTTCTTTCTCCATCACAAAAACTTCAAAATAAGATAAAAAGATGAAAGCCTCCGGCCTTCCCCTATGCAGGTGTAAAAATATATATTAAGTTCCACTATATCAGAAACACATTTTCCCCTCCTGGAAAGAATTGACCACAGTATCCTCTTACCCAGCAGGAACCAAGCTAGGGAAAAAAATAGATGTCTGTCTCAATGGCATTTTCTTATTCAGCTAATTGATTTTTAAAAAA
>NW_006383012.1:2365202-2368564 GCF_000327345.1 Myotis davidii | reverse complement strand
GGAATGCCTGAACATCCAGCCGCTAATTACCAGCAGCTTTGTATTTGCGCTATCATTAACTTCACAGCTGCCTTGCCGGTGACAAGTGGCACCACACAGACGTCAGCTGCAACCATTAGTTTCTGAAAGGAAGGACGTGAAAAAGGCCGGACTCCCCCTCTGCCAAGGTCTGCGAGGGCTTCGGGCTATTTCAGCAGCACAGGTTCCCGACTTCAAATGGAGGAAACCGCACGTGGAACCATGTTGGGTGGAAGGGAGCTTGGAGGGCATGTGGCTCAATCGCCTGCATTTACAGATGAGGGAACTTGAGGCCCAGAGAGGTTTAGTGGCTTGCCTACAATCACACAGCTGGTCGCCTCCAGTGCTGGAATAGAAGCCCGGGCCTCCTCATTTTAAACTGAATAATACAGAAAAATGTATGTAACTGTACGGCTTGAATAATTAAGTGAATACACTTATGTAACTACCACCCAGGTCAAGGAACAGACTATTTCTAACACCCCAGAAGGCCCCCAATGCTCTCCCTCCATTCACTACACAGTCTCCTCTTTTCTCTGTTCACAGGTAACCATGACCCTGATTCTAACAATAGACTTTGGCTTAGCTCATGTTCTCTCAATAAAGAGCTGTTTTATGTGAAGTTTAGCTATTTGGACCGAAAAAATAAATCTCCCATTTTTTTGGAGTGTATCAGATAGTGCATTAAGAAAGTATATCCCAGCTCGACCCGGTTTGGCTCAGTGGATAAAATGTCGGCCTGCAGACTGAAGGATCCCTGGTTTGACTCTGGTCAAGAGCACATGCCCTGGTTGTGGGCTCGATCCCCAGTAGGGGGTGTGCAGAAGGCAGCCGCTCAATGATTTTCTCTTATCATTGATGCCTCTCTCTCCCTCTCCCTTCCTCTCTGAAATCAATAAAAAAATTTTTTTTTTAAAAAAGAAAGTATATCCCCAAAGTAAACTCCACACTCATTAAAGAGTATGGGGTCCCCCTGGGAGTGAGGAAAATGTTTGGGAACTAGATAGAGGCCAAGATTGGACGACATTGGGATGTACTAAATGCTACTGAATTGTTCACTTTAAAATGGTTAATTGTATATTATGTGAATTTTACCTCAATAAAAAAAAAACACATCACTTAAGATATGTGCATTTCACTGTATGTAAATTAAACTAAAAATAAACTGTAAAAATAGTCAACTAAAAAAAGAGCATATCCCTGCATTGCCACCTGGGTGCTTTCCTCTGACTCCCTTCTCATTGCACTGCCACGGCTTTTGTCCTTACCCCTCCACTGAAAGGTCCCTATCAGGGCCATCGCGCCAAAGTCAATGGCTGGTTCTCTGTCCTCATCTCATCTTGAAGCACTAGTCTAGGTTTCCGTGACATCATGTTTGTCTGGTGCTCTTACCTCATTGGCCCTTCCTCATTCTCCTTTGCTCCTTCTCCTCTTAATGGTGCAGAGCCAAGGCCTTTGTTTTTGACCATTTTTCTTCTCTTCTCCAGCTGGGTGACCTCATCCAGTCCATCTCTATGTCTATGACGTGCAAATAAGTCTCTCCAACCTACACATCTCCCTGAGCTCCAGGTGTAGCTAACCATCTGCCCACGTGACATCTCTGCGTGGATGTCTCACATAGCTGAGACAGAAATAGAAATTCTTTCCTACCCTGTTTGCTCCCCAACTCGGCTTTCTCATTTTTGTAAATGGCACCATCATCCATCTAGCTGCTCAAGTTAAAACTTAGTCATTGGGCCTGCACTATCTCTTTTCCTCACACCTCGCTTCTAACCTATCAGTGCATCCTATTGGCTCTGACACCTAAATCCCACCACTTTCTTCTATTTCCGTCTCTGCTGCATCAACTGTGGTCCAGAGCCCCTCCATCATCTCTTGTTTGGACTATTTAATTATCTCCTAATGGGTCTTTCTTACTTCCCTCTAGTCTTCCTTTAGTCCAACCTTTACCCAACAATGGGAATGCTGTTTTTGAAAGGTAAGTCAGGACCTGCTAACACTGCAGTGAGTGCCCGTTGCATTCAGAATAAAACCCAAACTCTAACAAGGTCCAGGGGTCTGCCCCAGCTTACCTGTCCTTTCACCTCCCTCCACTGTTCCCTAACTCAGGATATTCTAGCCATATTCACCTTATTTCTGTCTCCTGAACAGGCCAGTCTTATTCCTGGCTCCCAGCCTTTACATTTGCTCTTCTTTCTGCTGAGAGCATTCTTCCCCAATCTTTGAACAGCTGCCTCTTCTTACCATTATGACCTCTTCATTATGACCTCAACTCAAATATCACCTCCTCCTCTGATAGACCATTCCCTGGCTACCCTCACTAAAAACAGCCTCTCCAGCTCATGATCCTATTTAATCTTCTTGATATCTCTTATCTATAGCTAAACTTAGGTATGGTTGACTGGTTGAGTGGCTGTCTCATCCTTCTAGAACAGGGGTGGGCAAACTTTTTGACTCGAAGGCCACAATGGGTTTTTAAACTGGACCAGAGGGCCGGAACAAAAGCATGGATGGAGTGTTTGTGTGAACTAATATAAATTCAAAGTAAACATCATTACATAAAAGTGTACGGTCTTTTTTTTTTTAGTTTTATTCATTTCAAACGGGCCGGATCCGGCCCGCGGACCGTAGTTTGCCCACGGCTGTTCTAGAATATAAGTTCTTTGAGAGCAAGGACTCTTTTATTCATGGTTGCATCCCCAGTGCTTAGAACTGCCATTGGGAATAGATGACACGACATAAACATTAGTTGACTGGCTGGACCTCATCAACTCATCTGAGAAGATGGGAAAGCAAAGTTATTATCATAAGATGGTCTCCATTATTTATCGTTTCAGTATGCCAAGTTGCAAGTAACAGAAACCAAATCCAGGTTTTGTTAAACAATGGTAACAGAAAGCCAGGAGTAGGCCTGTCTTCAAGAACAGCTGGCATTAGATATTCAAATTATACCACCAGAATGATTGTCTTTCAATTTCTCCTTCTTGCTCTCTCTTTGTTCTGCTTTCCTCTGGATTGTTTGCACTTGCTGGCAAGCCCTTTCCATGCAGTGGCTCCTGTCAGCTCTGTGCTCATATTCTACATTGTACAGTTCAGCAACCCCAGCAGGAAGAAAGCTGTCCCTTCCTGGTAGTTCCAGCAAAAATCTCAGAAATGTCTTTCATTGGACCAACCTGGACTGTGTCTAGAGGGATGGAATATGCTAATTAATCAAGTCAAGTCACCCATTCCTAGATGGAAGAGTGTGACTGGGAGTGGCATCACCTGAGTCACATGGTTTGGGAGCAGAGGAATGGTCTTCCAAAAACAAAACAAAACAACTTCAATTCTATCATCAGGGAAAG
>NW_006383012.1:2302542-2365177 GCF_000327345.1 Myotis davidii | reverse complement strand
TGGTGTGGCGGGAGGGGGAGGTTTGAGTGGGGAGGATGTCCTACCATGACTGTCTTTTAGTTTCAGGGAACTGAAGATTTTGCCAGTTCCAGAAGAACCTGTAATTTTAGAGCTGAAGAATGAAGAACTGTCTGATTGCTGACATCTTACAGGGCAGCCTGATGAACTAATTCTGCCACTCAACACTTAACACAGTACTGACTATGTACCTTATCTCACAAGGCCTATGGGAAAACTCCTACCCTAGAAGGAGTAGTGCTTTGTTAGTCCCCTGTCTCTCAGCTGGTGTTGAGTTTTATTACTAAGGCCCAACCTCAAGACCTTCCAGTCAATGTAACTGACTCTAGTTTCTTTGATGTCAAGCTTCAAAGTTCCTAAGCTCTGTTCCATGAAGCCCCATCTCTCTAGGTCTAGAGGGTTTACCTTGGTTTTGCATGATAGTTAATCTTCCTGAATTCCCATCATTGATGTTTCTATCACTCTCTCCCTCTCCCTTCCTTTCTGAAAACAAATATATATATATATATATATAATTTTAGAGAAGGAGAGGGGGAGATTGAAACATCAATGAGAGAGAATCCCTGTTTGGTTGCCTCCTGCACACCCCGGGTTGGGGATTGAACCCGCAACCCAGGCATATGCCCTCACCAGGAATCAAACCATAACCTCCTGGTTCATAGGTCAATGCTCAACCACTGAGCGAGGCCAGCCAGGCTTAATCTTCCTGATTTTGCCCCTCACTTCATTTTGCTAGACTGCTCCTTCCTACCGCATCTGTTGAATTTGCTTTCTGACCACCAAGAATTTGTTTTCTGACTAGGCCTATCACTACCTAAAATCTGTCTTCACCTCAGTCATTTCCCTCACCAGGTAATTCCTTCCTTCATCTTCAGTGACGGATCTACTCACTCTCACTAGTGTTCACTTCCTTAGAAAAATAATGAGACCATCCCATCGCGTGCACAAAGAATTCATGTAAGGCAGTCTTAAATGAGTCTATCCTTTACTAAAATCTCTCTAAGGAAGGACATTTTCCAGGTTAAGCTGGCACTGGGCGATCTTTAAGGGGATGCTTTCATGCAGAGGGAAGACCTGGAGATGGTCTGATCACTACCTCCTGTGCTTACCTTTCACATAGTCAGACTGACACTGAGTAAATCAAGTGCTCCTGACCCTTTCAGATTGCTACTCCCCATCTGGTCCTCTGCAATTACCTGTCTTAGGCTCTGGGGCTGAGATGTGGTAATAGCAGCACTGCAGTTTTCCCTGGGAGTCATAAACTTGGAGACAAAGTATTCTTCATGATCTCACTTGTCCTTTCCTTTTCCTTTAACTGCAAAAGTCACTCTGGTGCTCAAGTGAATTCCTAAGCACTGATCCTTTGGCACAGGTGCTCCCATTCTACTTATGTTGGGTGAACCATCTCCTTTCTGTACAAGGAGAAACATAAAGCTTATTTCCCTAGAGAAGCTGCTAACCTGACCAGCAAGTGCAGTGATATTCCCACCACAATATAAAATCAAGAGGACAGGGACTTTGTTTAGTTACTACTTTGTCTCTAGTACTTGGCATATGTAGGTACTCAATGACTACGAATTCATTCATTCCTTCAACAAATGCTTATTTACGAAAGAGGGCATTTTGCCAGGTGGTACTTAGGATTGAAGAAATAAGAACAAGTGTATCTGGGAGGATATTTCAGTCACAAGTAATAGAACTGTCTTAAACAACTAGGCCCTTATTAGTACACATAAATGGAAGTCTAAATTTAGATCAATTCAGGCTTGCTTGATCCACCATTAAAGATCTACGATTCTTTTCACAGCTTCCTCTTAAGACTTGTTCCCTCTGAGGAAGGGAGAGAGGGGAGGGAGACAGATCATAGGTGGCTGCCAGTGACAACCAGGGTAACAGCAAGAAAAACAGTAAACCTTCCTACAAGAGGAAGACCCTTCCCAGAAGGCTCCCCCGCTCCTCTTAACCTCTCAGAGGCCAGAATTGGGTCACACACCCATTCCTGAATCATGGATTTAACCTCAGACCACCCAGTCTCTCACCCAACCTCACCCTGGGGGTGGAAGAGCTTCCCCTGAAGCAAGGGGACTGTGTTGAGGAAGCGCAGCCTGCTAAACACATGCACGTTTTAGAAAGACAGGGAGTAGGAACTAGGGAGCTAGGGGTGGGGTTAGGGGTAGCATTCGCATTCATTACAAGACACAGTGAGCATTTCTGGGTGTGAGGGCGATCTGGCTGCGACATCTGTCACCCCATTGATCGCCAGGGTTGATTTGGCTGATCTGGCTGGCTAGGCGGGTGTCCCCCTCCTCCCTCACCGATCCATGTGTGTCCCTCCCGTCCCTCCCGAAGAAGACGACCTTCCCCCCCCCTGAGGAGAGGACCGATCTTCGGTCAAGGGTATACGAGTAGCTGCGCTCCCCTGCTAGAACCTCCAAACAAGCTCTCAAGACACAGTGAGCATTTCTAACTAAAGTCTATAGTTTAAAAAAGTGTCAGTCTCTATATTAGCTCATGTAACCCTTACAATAACAGCAAAGTGGTAGTTCTCATCCCGGGGTAAGTCAGAATCATCCAAGTAGTGATTCTGATTCAGAAGGTCTGTTGTGGGGCCTGGACAGGGCTGACTCTGATGCCCAGCCTGCACTGCACACCAGGGCAATAAGCTAAGTACCACCAGGTATGCCAATAAGATTTCAGCTCAGTCTCTGCCCTGGGAAGCCTACACTAAATGCCAAGTAAGAGATTGAACTCTGTGCCAGAGGAGTTGGGGGGCAGCGGGGGAGGGCTCCCTCTAAGTCAGTGAGTTGGGGATGCATAAGACTTGAACAGAGAACCCGGGGGAGCAATGTATCCAGAAGGGCCCAGCATAAGCCGCTGGAATAAGATGGAACACTTGTCAAATTCATCGGCCATATTTGTCAGAGGACAGACTGCTCTCTGGTTTGTTGTCATATCAGTGCACGAGAAAGGGAAGTTTTCTCATCTTGAATGTGGATTGGGGAAATTGAGGTCTGTTTCTAGGACTCGGGGAATCAGCGCTATCTGATATTCCCGATACTTTGCTGGAAGTACTTGCCAAGCTTCCTCTTTGAGCACAAAGGGGATTTTAAGAGACAATGATTGGGGCTTTCACATATTTATGTTTTAAAAACTAGACTCCTTAGGTGGAAAAACCCTATGAGATCACCTCTCCGCTCTACCTGACCTGTACTAGGGGTGGAGGGGTGAGAGGACTGGGCCAGGGCGGGTGTGGGGGGTGGGGGGTGGGTAACACAATGATCTTAGAAAAGGAGGCATTTAACTCCTCCTCAAAGCAAACTTAAATAAGCCTGATTAGATCTAGCCAGGCTGCAAAGTGATTAGGAGGAAGCTGAGAAACAACCAAGAGAATATGGAGGAAGTTCGTAAATTGGATTACATTTAAAAATTCAATTAGTGATAGATGCAGAATAGTTTCCTTTCATGAGTATTAACTCTCAGCCAAGAGGCTGGTGTTTCGCTGATAGCACAGAAAGTGAGTCATGCAGCACTGGCTCAGCCAGGCAGGGACAAATGTCACCCACTCACTTTGATGGACTCACCCCATGCATAGAAATATGCAGACAGATATTGATTTTTTAAGAGCTCTACCATTACTCATTGTTCTTGACAACTTGTTTTCCTTCTTTGGTATACCTTTGTTGTTACTGCTTCTGCTGTATCTAAACTGAACTCTCAAGGGGTCTCACACATGTTAAAGGAGTGTCTCAGAGGTAGAAAGGGAATCGCCAACAGACTCCACTGGACACTCTGCTGGAATATTGCCTCTCCCAGGTTTCAAGAGCCCTGCCCAAGTTTATGTATTAAGTGGGTTCAGGATGAGAACTCTGGGGAGGTCAAGAGATATCTACAGAAAGTACAAATGTGGTCATCAGATCCAGCAATTTAAAAAAAAAGTGCACACTTTTAAAGTAGAGGGTCATCTATAAACTTTCTAAGAGGCTGGTTATTGTCTGGGAACCCTATAAAGAAAACATCAGGCCACAAAGAAGAGGACTAGCATAGGCTGGTGAGGGCAGAGGTAAGAGCTGGCTGGTTCCAGGCCCTGTACCCAACCAGCTTTGGAAGACAGAAGATGGAATAGAAGCAAGAGCAGGCATGTGCACGAGGGAAGCTGATGAGGGTGGGGGGTTGGGTGATGCCGTGGCAGAGGCCTCCCTACAAAGTTAAAGATGACTCTACCTGTTCAGCTGGGAGATCAAACCTGTCTGTGGTCCATCTTTCCTGGTCTGAGCTGGTTCAGAGAGAATCATCTCCCTACTGTCAACTCTGTAGTCTCTCTTCATGGTGGATCTCACAAACTGACAAGCTGAACATAATGAGAACAATAGATAATATTTTGAAAAAAAATTGGGCCTTGTTTTGGCAAGTGAGTTGCTTAAACCCATTCCAGATAGACTTACAAGGGGGCCTACTAAATATAGGTTAGAAGCAAAGACCCCAAGAATATGAATGATGGGCATGAGAACTATTCCATAAGAAGTAGAATAAAAAGCAAATGAAGGTATTCTATCACCTATGGCTGGGAAAAATACCAAAAAATGTTTCACTGAAAAAGGTGGCTCTCCCAGTTTAAGCCAGCTGGTCTACCCATGTCGTGCTCATGATCATAGGAGATGATCACCTATGGAGGTGAATCATTTAGCCCTCTTGGTGGGAAAATAAGCCCAGTATGCTTCACTCCCCTCAGGTCTCCTTGCCTAGGCATGTGTACAAAATTCCTCTCGGACCTTTGCCACAGGTTCTTGTCTGCTTTTCTCATGTGGATATTTTTATCTTGGTAAAGTTTAGGGCAAGTGTATCAAGATTTTAATGAATAAGATTTGGATAAGATCCATATACTAGTAGGTATTCAATTCATACTCTATTTCATTCAGGCATTCATCAATTCATTCATTCAACAAACATCAAGCACCTACTGTATGCCATATTCTGGAGACCTACAGATAAGTAAGACTTGACTCTAAAGGTACATCAATGATGAGAGCACAGTGGAACACTAGATACAACAGAGGTAAGTTAGCACAGGATGCCATGACATCAAAAGGGGAAGCATGGGGACATGCAATTCCACCTGGAGAAAGGGGTCAGGAAACTCTTCCAAGAAAAGATGATCCTTGAGCTAAGGATTGAAGGATGAGTACAGGTTAGCCAGGGAAATGAGAGAAGAAACTTCCACAAAAAAACCAAGATTGCCAAGGCCTACATCAAACTGACAAGGGTTTGCACAGCAAAGGAAACCATCAACGAAATGAAGACAACCCACTGAAAGGAAGAACACATTTGCCAATGATACAACTGATAAGGGGTTAATATCCAAATTTATAAAGAACTCAAGCAACTCAATATCAAGAAAACAAACAATCCCATTAAAAATGGGCCAAGGACCTAAAAAGACAGATGGCCAACAGACATATGAAAAGATGTCATTAATCATCAGAGAAATGCAAATTAAAACCACAAGATATCACCTCACACCTGCCAGCATGGCTATACTACGCTGCGTTAAAAAAGAAGGAACTCTTACCATTTGCAACAGAATGGATGGACCTGGAGAGCACTATGCTAAGTGAAATAAGCCAGTCAGAGAAAGACAAGTACCATATGATTTCACTCATAGGTAGAATCTAATGAACAAAATTAACTAACAAACAAAATGGAAACTCATAAATAGAGAAGACTGGCAGCTGTCAGAGGGGAGCGGGGTGTGGCGCTGGCTGAAAAAGGTGAAGGATTAAGCAAAAAACAAAACAAACAAACAAAAAAACACCAAACCCACCAATAAACACAACTTGCAGATACAGACAACAGTGTGGTGATTACCAGAGGGAAAGGAGGATGAGGGAAGATAGAAGAGAGTATGGGGGATAGGTGGTGATGGAAGGAAACTTGACTTGGGGTGATGAAAACACAATATGCAATATAATATAGAATTGTACACTTGAAACCTATGTAATTTTATTAACCAATGTTACCCCCAAAAAATTAATAAAAATATTTTTTAAAAGAAAAAAAAAAGAGCCCTCAGGAGATTCAGTGATGTGATTTTCAGCTTTCACCTTCTAGTATAGGATTCAATTTTCTTTGATCTAATACATTGTTTATTACTTAAAAAAAAAAAAAAAGATTGGCAAAGCCACCGAGGTGTGATCCCATGGCTCATTTAGAAACCTGCGAGTGGTTTGGTATGACTAAGGCTGGAGGTTTTGGCAGGACCCAGATCTTGAAGGACCTTCTAGGTCATGCTAAGCTACTGAAACTACTTCCAATGGAATGGAAAACCACTGGAAGATAAAAAACTGGAAAGTGGCATGATAAAAGAATGATTCTGGCAGCTGAGCGAGCAGGGCGACAATTTAGTAGGTTTTCAGGCAATTTGCTTTTTTTGGGCTGAATTATTATTTTTGAGTTTTATCCATGTTGATACATGTACCCTGAGTTCATTCACTTTTATTAATTTCGTGAATATTCATTCATTTATGGACTTAAATGCACTGCATTTTTTCCCCTCTATTTTTCGGTTGGTGGACATTCAGGTTGTGATTTTTAAGTTTTTGTTTTTTAAAATCAAAGCTATAATAAATGTAATGTGTCTCCCTTATTACAAAAGCAAGAGCCTCTCTCAGAGTGGAGCTGCTGGTTTGTGAGGGGAGCCCACCTTCAACTTAATAGAATGCCAACTTGCTCTCCACTGTGGACATAACAATATGGACTCCCATCAGTCGTGCATGAGTGTCACCGTTTTCTGGGGGTTATTTTTCAGACTTTTACATTTTCTTCCATTTGATGGGTTACAGTTTTTGTTGATACACCCCTGATTACTTATAACTTTGAGTATTTTTAAATACATTTTCTTAAATCCTCACCTGAGGATATTTTCCCATTGATTTTTAAGAGTGGAAGAGAGAGGGAACGAGAGAGAGAAACATCTAGGTGGGAGAAACACATGGATTGGTTGCCTCTTGCAGGAGCCCTGACCAGGCCCAGGGCCGGGGAGGAGCCTATAACCGAGGTCTGAGCCCTTGACCAGAATCGAAACCAGGATCCTTTGGTCCGCAGGCCGATGCTCTATCCACTGAGCCAAAAACAGCTAGGGCTTGAGTATTTTTAGATATTTATTGGCCATTTGGGGTTCTTTCTTACATAAACTGTTTCTTCATATCTTCTCCTCCTCTGACTCGTGTGTGTTAACTTTTCCATTGGGTTATTTACCTGTTTTCTTAATGATATATAGGATTTTAAAAAAGTATTCTGGTTACTAGTTCTTTATTGCAAATATCTTCTCATGGTCTGTGGCATGTCTTTACCTTTTTAATGATGCTTTGGTTGTATACATGATTTAAATTTTAACAGTCATTTTAAAAATCTTTCCAAGGATGAATCAACACAAATCATTTTTAGGTGTGTGTGCTGGAGGGGGGAATTATCAAAGGAAGTTGTTGCCAAGTGACCTTTCTTTCCCTGTAAAGTAAAAGGAGAAGTCAGCTCTCAAGAGATAGCTTCCTCCTTTAGCGAACATGTGTTGAGTCTACAATGAACACCTAGATCTGGGAGTTGGCCTGCATGGGATGGGGAGAGACGGGATGAGATGGAATTTCATACACAGAAATCCCTTATTAGAGCTTACCATTAGAGGACTAATATGGGCCATTCTCACAGCTAGCAAGAGGCAGAATCCTCACTAGAACTACGGATCCCAGGTCCAGCATGCTGTTCCACAGGTAGTCAAGCATGTTGACATGTCTTCCTTTGATCATAAGATAGAGATCTGAGAGCAATGCAGAATAAAAACAGTAAGACGAGACAGAATGTCAATTACAACTAAAAAAAGCCCATAACCATTTAATCTAGGCTCACAAACTGTTAGAAGCAGATATTATAGTCACATTAATTTGTTTGTCTTATGAGACAGGGAAATATCCTCTTTTTTTTTTTTTTTTCAGATGAGACAGAAGAAGTAACATGACTACCCTAGCCACTTTACAAGTCATAGCAAAGAGAGTAAATGAACATGGGCTTTGTGTTCAATACTCTTCATAAGCCACAAGACAAATGGTCAAATAGATCTATATAAATTGTAGCCACTTTCTTGTCTCAGTTGCTTTTTATTCTTCCATTGACTGTTGGGTTGACTGGTTCTACTTCACTCTGCCTGTGGAGAAAGCATCAAATTAGGTAGCTAATCAGAAACAAACTAACAAATAAACAAAAAAACCAGAGATACACTGATTAAATTGCTCATAATCAAGCTATTACAATCCTATTTTTTCTGTATATATATATCCTTACCAGCAAACACACATGTCAACTGCCTAGAAAGAGAGACACTGTTAATTAGGATCAATCAAAAGTTCTCCCCACCAAGAAAATGCTTCAAGACATTAACGCCTTGCATCTCACTACAGTAAGAACCTACGAAGAAACTGGTATCAGGTGCCCATGTGTCAGAGAAATATAACAAATTACAAGAAATCTTTAGAATATTCTCCAAAGTCAAATACAATGTTCACTGCTATCAAAAGTTGGCTTCTCCCATGTTTTCAATTCTACTAGTGCCAGGCACACCTTGCCAAGTGTTGAAGATGCAACGAAGAACAAGATGTCATCCCAGCCCTATGGATATAATGCCTAGAGGAACTCTGTTCTAAACCCCAATAGTCCAGGGTGCTCTTACTAGATGTAAAAATACTGAAGGAGAGAGAAGCAAGGTGTCCCGCCTGTGAATGCTGGTGAGCAGTATCAATGTTTAATTGGAACTGGGCCGCCGTTAAAGATATTCTTTCAGACAGGGAAGTGGGAAAAAGAATGAGAGGCCAACCAGTAAGGCGAGCGAGAGCAGGGCAGGTTTGGACACGGAGTATGTATGTGCTCAGCGCTCAGGCCGAAAAGCAGACTGTGGCCATGCCATTAATGGCCTTATATGGTGGGCTAACAAGGTGAGATTTTTTTTTTTAATTTTTACTTATTTTTTATTTTATTTATTTTTTACAGAGAGGAAGGGAGAGGGATAGAGAGTTAGCAACATTGATGAGAGAGAAACATCGATCAGCTGCCTCCTGCACACTCCCTACTGGGGATGTGCCCGCAACCAAGGTACATGTCCTTGACCGGAATAGAACCTGGTACCCTTGAGTCGACAGGCTGATGCTCTATCCACTGAGCCAAACCGGTTAGGGCACAAGTTGAGATTTTTAACAGGTAGGTGTAGTAGGCATATTTCATGTTTCCAGAAGACCAATTTGGCAGCCACATGTAGAAGATGCATCTTTGAAAAGGAATCCCTTTCTTAATCTATTCAATGCATCAAGCAGGTGAGAATTGATGACAGCCAGTTTGCAGCAGGGGGAAGAGGGAATACATCCATCCAGAAGACTCTGAGGTGGTAGAGTTAGTCAAATGGCTACAGTATAAGGGGGAAAGTGATTCCTGAAGCTGAAATGGGCAGAAAGTGCCTCAGAGTCACAGAATACAAAAGGCAACAAAGTCAGGCAGAAATATAAATTCTAGAACTTCTAATAGCTGATTATGCATTTCCTTCCTGCAATTAGGCTATTTTCAGAAAATATGATTTATTTCTCTTTAAAAATACATAAAATGCACTCTAATGGCTTTTGATGTGTTGGAATAAATAATCACCAAGTTGTGCCAAAAATTTTTGGAGCATTCTTCAACAGAGGAAATGCTTAGTCTTTGCACCTGAGATGCTCATGCCTCAGCGAGCTCTCCACCATAAAATATATATGTATGTATATATCAGAAATCAATTTGAAACAAGCATGATATCATCTGCAGGAAGTGCAGAGGTATTTTTCCATTAGCTTTTAATGCGAGGAAAACAAGATTGAGAAGGTGACATTGTTTCAGAGTTTCTAATATGGGTAGCTTCTGCAAGACAGGCAGCGTCAGAGATGCCAAAAATAGGGGATGCTGTGGTACCCTGCCCAGATTCCCCTCTGCGGACGGAGGTTCTCATTCTCCTAGACATAGGGAGTGTTGGTGGCTGGCAGTTTGCCCCTTCACAAGGGCAGCCTGCATCTATTGGCTGATCATTTGGGGCTGGGTATGAAGCCCTGGCTCCCTTAACTTAAGGGGGTGGGGGAGGGGAGCATGTCAGAAGGGCCACCCAGCTCCACAGCTCCTAGAGGATTGACTGAGGCCTCTTCTGCATATGCATCGAAGCAGCTTCTCCCCCTGTCCAGTGCTGTTCTGTCACCTCTCACCGGTGATGTTCCCAAGGGCATTACCCAACAAACCTCGTGCACAGAAATCTCAGAGTACTTTTCCTTGGAACCCCAACCTATGACATGTAGCAGGCCCACAAACAGTCTCTCATGAGCACTACTTAGGGAGAATGAGGCTGTTGCTATAAAAATCCATATTAAAGGTAGTGGGGCCTTGAACACAATGAGCCACACTTCACACAAGTGACCTAAAGGACTATGGATAAAAGAATCAGAGCAAGCACAAACAACAACAACAAAAAACTGAGTATGTTAAAAGCAAGAATAGGAGTTGAGTACAGGTGACTATCAGTTCTTCATTTCTTGGATCCTATAAACCATTGTTTTTTGGCTGTTTGTTTTCCCCTGTCTACTGCTCCACAAAGCTGCATGGCAATGTTCCTCCACTCAAGCTCCATCTCTGAGGGGGGGGTGGGGGGGTGGCGTTTGGAATCAGACATCAAAAGATGCCTGTGTCCCCACTGCCACCTAATGGGTTCTTTGGGCATTAAGGTCTCCATTCTGTAATTGTTTTTTTTGTTTTCAACTGCTGACACTGGAAGCAATAAAATGGCTAAATGTGACTATATCAAACTGTGGGCCAACAGTCTTAATGGGGCAAAACTCTGGGTCTCATTTTGGTTTCTCTTTAAATTTGGGAACATATATCCCCTACCACCTGTTGTTTGATGTAAGTATCCTTAAAAAAAAAGTGTTCTATTTACTGTACAATAAGAGTGATGTGGAATGTTCTAGGCTTTTTCTGCAATAAACTTTCTAGGATAAATAAACTGGTGACATAAACATCTGGAAACATCCAGATACAGAAGGTACTTTCAGGGACTGTGATATGGATGAATCCAATTAACTCCAGGTTTAAAAGACCATCTTAAGCCCGGCTGGTGTGGCTCAGTGGTTGAGCATTGACCTATAAACCAGAAGGTCACAGTTCAATTCCCAGTTAGGGCTCATGCCCGGGGTTGCAGGCTCGATCCCCAGCGTGGGGTGTGTAGGAGGCAGCAGATCCATGACTCTCTTTCCTCATTGATATTTCTATCTCTCTCTCCCTTCCTCTCTGAAATCAATAAAAATATTTTTTAAAAATAAAAGATCATCTTAAGACTACCACCGGAGGCTATTATATGAGAAAGCCAAACAGGGCCAAAAAAATGAAAAAAGCTCTGGTTACCACATCAGAGGGCAAGGGCCACTGGAGTCTCTCCTGTATGTGGGGAAGTCAAAGTAATTCTTTCTCATGCTTTCCTTCCTGGCCTTCAAAGAGATCCTGTGACTGCTTCGGCCTCCACTGCCCACATCTTCCTGCTAAGCCGTGACCCATCTGGCTTCTTACAGCCTTTTGTTTCTGACAACCACACATAGGCTTTTATAATCTTCCATATTACTTCTGAGTTGTTAAGCTACAGCTAGCTCAGGGGTGGGCAAACTTTCTGACTCGAGGGCCACAATGGATTCTTAAACTGGACCAGAGGGCCGGAACAAAAGCATGGATGGAGTGTTTGTGTGAACTAATATAAATTCAAAATAAACATCATTACATAAAAGAGTACGGTCTTTTTTTCAATAGTTTTATTCATTTCAAATGGGCCGGATCTGGCCCGCGGGCCATAGTTTGCCCACGGCTGAGCTAGCTCCTAGTTCCCCTTAACCATCTGCTGCTTTACCCCATCATTCTCCAAACATACAACGGCTCTCAAAACTATTCTAGCTAGTCTATGAACACTTTTCTCCACCTTTTTGAAACATACAGAAAAGTGGAAAGACTAGTACAATGAACACATATATGCTTCCACGATGATTGTTAACATTTTGCCACGTTTTATTTTCTCCAAACAAATATATATTCATACGCATGTGAATTTTGTACAACTTTATATAATTTTTTTGCTGAACCATCTGAAGGTATGTTACAGGTGTTATAGAACTTCATCCCTAAATACCTAAATAGGACATTGTAAGTAACCTATGTAAATTTCACAGCTAATAAAATTAAAAATTCAGTATCATCTAATATCTAGTTCATATTCAAATTTCCTAAAGTGTCCTCAAAGTTTCTTTTATAGTTTTGTTTTTCCAAGATGAGACTCACCAAGCTTTACCCATTGCACTTCATTGATATGTCTTTTGTCTCAATCTAGAACAGTCTTCCACTATTACTAATAATATTAACTTGAAGAATTTAGGTCAGTTTTCTTATGGAATGTCCCACATTCTGGACCTGCCCGAGTTTTCCCTCAGGGTTATTTTACTTGTTCCTCTACCCCTGTAAACTGGCAGTTGGGTCAAAAGGCTTGATGGTATTCAGGTTAAGTATTTTGGGCAAGGCTTTGTGATAAGTGAAGTTGTTACGTAACGTTGCATCAAACCAAGAGGCATTTAAAGTCAGGTTGTTCCACCATTAGTGGTGGTAAGTATGATCACTAGGTTAAGCTGGTGGCTTGAATTTCTTCATTATATGGTGTATATTCCCCTTTGTAACTACTAAGTACTCTGAGGGGGGTGATACTGACACTGTGTAAACATCTTCCTTTTCCCTATCTCCTTTTACAAGATGGGTTTTAGCTTCTATGGCTAACCTATGCCTAAATCACTGGGGATTGCACATGGTGATTTTTCCAATTCTATTGTTCCATTTACATTTATTGCCTG
Organism: Myotis davidii; assembly: GCF_000327345.1. Taxonomy (NCBI): domain Eukaryota; kingdom Metazoa; phylum Chordata; class Mammalia; order Chiroptera; family Vespertilionidae; genus Myotis; species Myotis davidii. The sequence goes on along the minus strand of NW_006383012.1, from coordinate 2,352,233 downwards.
GCACTCCTCCAGAAAGAAAAAAAAAGCCCTCCCCCGACCTTTGATTTTGATTATCACTTTGAACTTATGGATTCTAAAAATATATTCAATGCTTTGATAATATATGGCACTCGTTATGCTTTGAAGACTCATTGATTCACATCTGGCTAACGGAGTCCCCTCAAGCTGGTCGGTGAACTTTTGACTTGATCCTATTAGTTTGGGGGCCCTTCCTTGCTTTCTGGCAAGATGTTCCAGGCTCACTTTTGTACTTTCTGGGCCTGAGACCTGAAATCAACCACTTCTTGGAGAAATGCTGTTTCTTCTGTGGGCAATGGTATCTAGACATCAAGCTATTTGGGCACTCTCCGCTGGGTAACATTACATCATATATGTCATTAGAGGGCTTCCCCCCAAAAACTCTTTATTTTCTATTTTTCTTTCCTCTTAAGAGTTTTAACTAGCATACCTATATTATATACTTTATCTATACTAGACATGAAAGTTTCAAAATTACATGATCAATAGTACTATTGGCAATACATCTGTGACGTGTTTGTTTTTGTTCTTTTTGCCCTCAGAATATACCCCACAAAGAACGTATGTAAAAGTACTGCTAAACACCACCTTCCTATAGGGTCTAAAGAACCGCGAATGACCCTGCCATTTCTGATCCTTCTAAAGCTTCTGATCATAGTCTTCTCCGAGCTGGAAGAATCCTTGCTGTCTGTTTCCAGTGGCAGTTTTCTGTTCGCTAGCGCTACACCTAAAACAGAATAGCTGGGGATGCGTATCCTGACACTGGCAAGGCAATGCAGACTTGTGTGAACAAAGCAGGGATGCTCTCACTGATGAGCACCTGCATTGGTCAGCACCCATTTAAGGTTGTTTTTCCCTCAACCTCAAGTGAATGATGCCCTGTAAGTCATCCAAGGATATGTTTTCAAGGCACTGTACCCCCCCAATACTCAGTAAGCACAAAAAGCCAGTAGCTTGCCCTGCAGCAAACCCCCATCCAAACATTCAAAATACCTATTATGATTGAGGGCAAGGAGCATAAGCAATGATCACTGTGTACACATCTCTAATTCATCTCCTCAGGCATTTGTTGAGGGAACAAAAAAATGTGGGCAAACCTGAGGCTACGCTTAGTCAGAAGGAATACAACATGGACGCCAACAGCAGACGCCAACTTTTCGGACCTTGCGGACCACTAGTGGTCCACAGACCACCAGTTGGCGACCACTGACGTTGACTATATTAGTTTATTGTGCCCTGCAGTAGACTGGCACATTTCCAAAGGCAACTGCTATAGTTTAATTTTAGCAGTTTAAGTGTTTTCTTTGAAAGATAGGTAAAAGTGAAATAGTATATTCTAATGACAACTTTGGAGTCTTTTTTACTACTGACTTTCACTAAAATAAATACTAGGTTTAAAGAACTAGAGATTTTAGATTGCTCTTTTTGAAGAATAAACATGACTAAATTTGAATGAGAATTTTTTAAAATATATTTGTATTGATTTCAGAGAGGGAGAGGGAGACAGAAATATAAACATAAATTATGAAAAAGAATCATTGATCAGCTGTCTCCTGCACACCCCACACTGGGGATTGAGCCTGCAACCCAGGCATGTGCCCTGGTCAGGAATCAAACTGCTTCGATCCTGTACCCTGACCGGAATCAAACCCTGACCTCCTGGTTCATAAGTCGACACTCAACCACTGAGCCATGCTGGCGAGGTTGAAAGAGAATGTTTTAAAAATCAGACACTGAAAGTAGATTTTGATACTTCAAAGGAAGTGGGAAGACAGAACACCTATTTGAAGTAATACTCTTAAATCAGTTTATATTTGTTCGTTTTGTCTTGTTTTTTGCTCGTTTTGTCTTTAATAGCACATAGAATCATGTCATTAATAGCACATAGAATCACTGTGAAAATTAAATGAATACGTGTAAAAATGGCACCGTGTATACAACTGTTACCATTTCCTTGTGAGGAACTAAACTTTAAGATAGCTTCCCCTCCGCCCCCCTCCAATATAACCTATGTTGCACAGAGGGAGAGACTAAAAGCAATCCTGAAAACAAAAACTATCCAGAAGAGAAAGAAATCTATACTGGAGCTTATAACAAATATTTTCATATTTTTTCATCTAGAAGATTAGTGAAGAGTTGTTACTTGAGAGATTTTTACACAACTGCAACGTTTATTTTATATTCAAGAAAGAGCCTTCTGGCATTAATTTTAATAATACACAATTAGAATAAGAGCAGTTGTTAAAAACTACACTGTATTTTAAACAAACTTCTACTATATATTAAGGAAAAGTTCATCCTTTCTGGTTTGTCTTCCTGGTTAAAGCTAGCTGCATGCTGCTGCCCCCTGCAGCATGTCCAGTTCCTGCAAACTGCCACTCCAGTCACCACAAATTGCCATCTCTGTAGATTATGACTCAATGAGGGATATGTGTGTGTATGTAGAGAAGAAAAGGGAAGATCTCTTCAAAACAAACTACCAAACCCCCAAGAGAACACTAAGGCAATGGTGCCACAGACCAAAAGAGGTAACCCACCTGGGAAGAGGGCCTTAAGGTTCTAGCAACAGACCCCAACCTCCCAGACAAAGTTCTTTCCTGGCTTTTTTGTGTCACCGGTCTTTATCTTTTTTTTTTTTTTTAATAGCTAGTTTAACTGGAAAAAAGTTACATATGTATAGAAAAAAAGGGTAAAGAGTAAAAGGGGTAATCAGTGAAAACATCTGGCTTTCGCTCCAATCTCCTGTAACCATTCAGAAGTAACATGGTATATACCATTAGAAACACAACCGCTTCAAACACATTCCCTATTTTGTCGGTAACCCTCACCTGAGGATATTTTCCATTGTTAACCCTCACTCGGGAATCTTTTGCTATTAATTTTTGGAGAGTGGAAGGGAAAGGAGAGACACAGAGAGAAACATCCATGTGAGAGAGAGACACTGATTTATTTGTTGCCTCCCCCTCGTCCCGGAAAGGCCAGGGACCGAGCCTGACACCAGGGCACACGCGCCTTCGATGGGTATGGAACCCGCGACCCTTCAGTCTGCAGACTGATGCTCTATCCATTGAGCCAAACTGGCTAGGGCCACATTTCTTCAAAAAAAAACACAAAACAAAACACCAAAAAACATTTTTATTGATTTCAGAGAGGAAGGGAGAGGGAGGGAGAGAGAGAAATATCAATGAGAATCATTGATTAGCTGCCTCCTGCACTCCCCACACTAGGGATCAAGCCCACAACCCGGCAGGTGCCCTGACCCTCCTGGTTCACAGGTCGACACTCAACTAAAGAGCCACGCGGGTGGGACAGGCCATTCCTTTTTAAACATAAATCAAAGCGGTCACACCACCGTTTACCACAAGACTAAACTTGGAGACTGTTCTCTACCAAGCGAGACAGAACCTATATAATGAATTTAAAACACATCTGTTCTAACAAAATAGGTTTAAAATAAATACATCTCCAATAGGTTCGGCCTCAATTTAGTTTTTTGTGGTTACGACTTAGGTTTTCATGATTATAAAAAGCGGTGGTTCTCAAACTTGAAAGGACGACCACACTTGGAGAACCAACTGCTAGTGCGATCGCTGCATTAAACCCCATTGCTTCCATCCCCTAGCGCTGCTCGCCGCAGGCGGTACGCGCCATGAATTCCCAGGGAACCTCAAGCAGGACGCCGACACCCAGTCCCAAAATAAGCCCACGACGCCCCGACGCCCAGCCGGAACTGGAAGCACGAACCTGCACTCGGCGCCAGGCGCCGTCCAGCGACGCAATTTCCGTCCCATTAAACCCCGCCCACTCTGCGTCCCTAACGCAAGTAAGGGCTGGCGGCCTATTGGGCGTTGCGAGTCACGTGACTCGAGCGGCGTCTCGCGATGGCTTTCAACTCTCGCGAAATTTCTCCCGCCTCTGTCTTTCCTCCTCCCAGTGCCGGGCTTCCCTCCCCTCCCCCTTACCGCCGACCGAGTTCTTTTCAGAGTCGCCGCCTTGGTGTCGCCGGGGAGATTTTTCTTGCGGCTACTGTTGCCGCAACCACCCCTGGGCTTATTGGCCCCGACCCCTTCCCGCCGCCCCGACCCCAACCCCACACAAGGTAACAAACCCGGTGAGGGAAGGAGTGAGGCCTCGCCGGGCCGCGGCCTCTCCCGAGTGGAAGGGAGGCCCCAGGCCGAGCAGCCGGCCGCGCCGGAGAGGCCTGGCCGCCGGCCACAGTGTCGGGAGCCCCGGCCTCCTCTCCCACCCAGCGTTGGGCCCTGAGCGGCGCCGGCGCGGTCGGGGCCTCCGGGCCGCGGCGGCGAACGTGGCTAAACCGGGGAACCCGTCGGGTGGGGCTGGGACCGCGGGAGGCTTCTTGAAGGGCGACCGGGGCCGTTTCCGGCGGAGCCTGTTGGGGGTGTGGGGTCCCGGCCCCGCGGGCGTCCGCTCGGCGTCCCTGGAAGCTGATGTTTGAATTACTTGGAGGTCTGAGATGAACGGCCGCGTTGTGGCGGGCTTTGGGGTGGCGGGTGGATGGGAGGCGAGCAGCCCGCCCTGCCCTCACCCCTGGGAGCCCTTCCAGATCCCAGCCTGTCGTTGACGGGAGCTGAGACCGAGGGCCCCGAAGCCCCGGGCGTGCGCTCGCACCTTACTTCCAGGAGGAGGAGGAGGATTTGCGGGAAGGCTCGTCCCGGAATGCCCAGATGGGAGTGTGTGTGCTGTTCCCTGCCCGGAAGGAAACAAGCCGGCATTATTGACGTGACTGGGCGGAAGACTTCTGCTCGGAGAAGAGCTTCTAGACACACTTATTAATAGAGTAGCTCATGTAAAGAGAGTTATTTGTGTAGTTAATCCAAAAGCCATTTACATTTGGCTTTGGAAGTATGCTTTAGTGCTTGTAGTAAATATATTTTTAGAAGTCTTCACTCCAACAGAGTAATGTCTTTTGAGAGGGGAGGCCAGTGACGATCTAATAATCCTTTTAAGTGAACCGACTGCAGTGCTTTCCTTATTACAGGAATTTAAAGAAAATTAGAATTTCTCTAGTCCCCACATCAGCTTTTCTCTGAAACTAAGAGTAGAGGTGATGGTGATAAACTAAGCTGCAGTGAATTGCAATGAGTTGGGAGCGGCATTGGCAAGGTTAATTCAGGCAGACAGGGGCTTTTTTTTTTTAAGTTTGTGGGCTTTTTTTGTTGTTAATCCTCACCCGAGGATATTTTTCTGTCTTTTTTTTTTTTTTTGGTTAATCTTTACCCGTGGATATTTTTCCATTGATTGTTTTTTTTCAGAGATAGAGTGGAAGGAAAGGGGAGACAGAGAGAAACATCGATGTGAGAGAGACACATCCATTGGTTGCCTCCCCCAAGTGCTGGGGATCAGGGCCTGCAGCCTTGACTGCCCTCGAACCCGGAACCCGTCAGTCTGTGGACGGAGGCGCTACCCACGGAGCAGAACTGGCTAGGGCAATGTTTGTGTGTTTTTGTTGTTCAGTTTTCATGGCCTTGCCCTTTTCCCCTCCAGATGTCAGAGGATCTAGCAAAACAGCTGGCAAGCTACAAAGCTCAGCTCCAGCAAGTTGAAGCTGCCCTGTCTGGAAATGGAGAAAATGAAGATTTGCTAAAATTAAAAAAAGATTTACAAGTAAGTATGAGGGGACACTTACTGCTACATTATTCAAAAAGGGTAGTTCTGTCTTTTTCAAATGATTTCTTGCTTAGAACTGTAGGTGTCCAAGGCACCCATGGAGGTGGTGTTTACCCTTTCCCCTTGTGTATGTTCGCATTGGCATCCGTGGCTGTAAAAGTCGGGTGGTTTCCTCAGTTTGCATACATCAAAACGAGTGAAGCATTGTCCTTTGTTATGTAAATCTTGTGTGTTCATTTAATAATAAGTTGATTTTAGAAGTCTCAGATTTACTAGAGAAGAGGGATATATAATTTACAGTGGAAAGTACTTTTACATTTAAAGACCTGGCAAAGGAAGTTTAGTTCAAAAAGTAACTAAAATTAAAGGAGAAAGATAAAACCTGATTAAAATACTTTTTAATGCCACAAGTCTTTGAAAATGAGAGTGTGTGTGTGTATCAAAGCTAGCAGGTAACACTTTGTATTGAAAGCACATTATAAAAACATAAAAGATACTTGTTTTCTTCATAAATGTTACTTCATGTTTGAACTTAAAGGGTAGGTTTTTCAGTGTAGTTGTTGACACTTGTTGAAGTTAAATTGAATCTAGGTGAAATGGATCCTAACTTGTTTTGTTTGTCATGGGAGAGTTCAGTATGTATGAAACCTGCTTTTAAAATCCTGTCCTGGGCAGGGGTTGTCTCAAAACAAATGACGTTATATAGTAAATATCTATTATTTCTCAGAACACTAGGTTGATTAATAAAAACTCCACATAAAAGATTTGCAAATATATATGACTTCCATCTTAACAAATTTGAGACTTAGTTTCGAACCTCATGTTTTGGAAAGTTTTAAAAGGTGTTTTGATTAGATGCTCTTTCTTTACTGATTCAGTACAGAACTTGAATCATCTTTGTCTTATCTAAGTAATTCTTTCCCTCTCTGTATCATCTTTTGCCTTTTAAAGTTACTAATATTTTAGAAATATTGGAACTGCAAACAAATGAAAATTATTTGACATGAAGTCCAGATTCAGGATTCTGAAAGAGCTAATGTGGGCATAATTAAGATGTTGAATATTTTCACGTTCAAATTCTAGATTTAGGATAAACTCTAATGAAGTTGCTGTGATGGTATTTGTTTGATTGTTTCTAATCTTCACCTGAGGATATCTTTTTCCATTGATTTCTAGAGAAAGTGGAAGGAAGGGAGGAAAGAGAAGCATCATGTGAGAGAGATGAATTGATTGGTTGCCTCCTGCACAAGCTCCTACCGGAGCAGGGGAACCTGCAACCTGGGTATGTTCCCTTGACCGGGAACAGAACCTGAGACACTGCAGTCCCCAGGTTGACTCTAATCACTGAGCAAAAATTGCCTGGTATGTTATTTTTTAAAAACACAGAAAACAGGACCCTTTTTAAATTTGTAGAAGTCAGGCCAATAGATTTTAGTGTGCTAGTCAATAAGGAAGAAACGTTTGCAGAGCAATCTTTCCCACTCCCAGACCAACTTCTTGCCTCAAGGGAAGATCCTGGCACGCCCCATCTTTCACCAATTTAAAAGCAGTCCTTTTTTTTTAAAGAAATAAAAAAAGAAACATTGTGTGCAAGGTTGTATATATTGCCTCCTGGGCAGTGGGAGAAAGGGTCTGTGTGGAACTGACCAAGGGGAACTTGGGGGTGAAGGTTGAAACAGCATGATTATGAGGTCTTTTTAATATTTCTAGAATACATTGTCAGAGCTTGGACAGAATTGCCTTATACTGACATGATCTGTAGTGGAAGTTCTGATAGGCCTTGTAGTAAGAGCACAAATGCCCCGAGGGGCTCATTTATCTGTAAAATCACTTCTTTAACCATTAGAACAGCACTGTACAATAGAACTTTCTGAAATGATGAAAATGTTCTGTATCTGCTGTGCAATACTGGAGTCACTAGGCACATGTGGCTATTGAATGTTTAAAATATGGCTAAAAATCTGAATCTTTAATTTTAGGTAATGAAATAGCCTGTATGACTACCTTATTGGTTGGCACAGATTTAGAAGCTTAAGTTCTAACAGTTCAGGTAGCCATACAGAATGTTTTTCCTAATTAAACCTTATCACAGTTTCTTTTCCTCTTCGTCTATCATGAGGGAAAAAAATCATTTTGGTCACTAGATTTAGGTCTGTGTAAACTAAAAACTACTAAAAGGTGGAAGGCATCATTTAAGATTAGATAATATTCTGGTAAGTGTTTGGATATCTGCTTCTACCTATAATTGTTGTCTTTATTGATTAGTTACAGCTTCTATTTAGCATGGGTTTAAAATTCTTTTTTTTTCCCCTCTGCTTTCTGGGATATACCTCAGGTCATTGATACTTAACACATTAAGCGCCCAGTCAGTCACTGGTGACTAACACTATACCTACCATCCGGAAGACAAAACAGGATGGGCGCTTAACATGTTTCATACTGCCCTTTATGTTTGCTGAAAGGTCTGGTCAAACCGAGTTTGTGGCCTTCTTTGTTTTCTTGTGTTTCTCTTATGGAATGTCTTATTCTGGTTATGAATTTGCCCTTTCACTTATGACAATCTCTCTTTCTGCATTTTATCAATGACTTCCATTTTGCCAGTAGGCTTCCATTTTTATCTCTTTATATACTGTCTTTCCTATAGAATAAAGTTACTCAGCAGGCAGCAAATTGATCTACTGAAGTTGTAGTTGCCTTTCTTTTTTCACTTAAAAAAGTGGGTATAGTAAAATCCAGGCTAGCTAGCTGACTAGCTCCCCAGGCAGTCTATGATAATCACAAAAATAGTCAATTTATTAAGCTGTTTTGCTGAATAAAACTGGTTCTAAAGGAGGCAGGGGTCAAGTCACTTGTCTCATATATTACAGTGGCTCTCTGCATCCCCGAAACGCCTTCCTTCAGTAAGCAGAGTGCTTGAGTGCATCCCCTTTGACCTGCTGATATGTAGATCACAACATCTGATGCTTCCTGGAATTGCCGATTACTGTAACTGCTGCCCATCTGTCAATGAAGGAGCAGTTTCAGAACTCAGACTTGGGGGAGGAAAAGTAATTAATGGTATGTACCTTTAAGAACCCCCTCATACATAAAATAGTTTCTCTCTAATAATTTGGTCAGTATGCACATGTGAAGGAAAAAATTTAGAAGGGTCTTCATAGTTTGTTGGGTGAGGTATGTAAAATATGGCACAGTAAAAGGACAACTAGGGATAAATGCTGTGGATTTTTTAAAAAGTCATTTCAGTGCAGGGCTCTGAAAATTATAACTCTTTAGGACCCCTTTCTTTGGTGAAAATGTATTTTCTTATAAAAATAGGATAGGCATCTATCCTAAGAATAGTAGAGTTCTAAATCTTCAACCTACAAATGCAGAATTCATGTTTGTGCATTAGTAGGTAAATGATCATCCCTAGTTAGATGGAATTATTTAATGATAGAGGTTGTATGGGCTCTTGAGTCAGGCTTAGATTAGATTACATTCCTAGGCCTTAAAGTGGTTTATTAAAAACAGGACTAATAATTTACTCTCCTTTGTATAGTACATGATATATTTATTTGGAAGGTCTTTGCTTTATTTGCTTTATATGCAAAAGTTCATCTAATTAAATGGTATCTGAATGGCTACTTGGCACCTGATAAAACTTCACTAAAGATACTACTCTACTGAATTTAAATATGAGTTTTCTAGATTTTTTATTCACAAAATTTAATTCACAAAACTGATCTTCCTCTAAGAGCTTAACATTCCCCCCATTTTTAGGCTCAAATACTAGTTTTTCAGAAATAGCCAGGAAGATATAGAATCTTAGGTGAGAGGTAATATTTAACTTTCTTGGCTACTGAACCAGAAGTACTATTTATAAAACCTCAATGGGAGCCAGAAGAAACTCAGTGCAGAGTTTAACTTGGTAATGTTTATCCCAAAAAAACACATGATGTTTTAAGGTATTTTGTATGCAGTAGTAGGGGAACAGGTATGCAGGTTCTTAAGTCAGGTAAGATGATACATAATATGGGTTGTTTTTAGAGTAAAATTATAGCAGATAGGTAACAGATCTGTCAATTTGTACTATTCCTTGAGTTTTTTAACCAGCCCTCCCAAATACCTTCAAATGAAGCCAATAAGTATAAGCCTGAATTACAAAAAATATTTGCCACACAGAAAGATATTGCTTGCCTGTGTGTGTTAACATTTATTTTTTTTCCTTTTAAATGAAGATGTGCTAATATGTGTAACATTAAGGTATTGGGATATTTTCAATCTAACCTTGGTAACTTGCTTACCTGGATGAGGTAAGCTTTATAATAAATGAATAGGAAGACTAATGGCTTTTTATATATACCTACAGTATTTTAGTAGAAATATATATAAGGAACATTTTTATTACTACAGATACAAGGCTGCTTCAAGTGTTTTGGGGTTTGGGGGTATGGGCCATGTTGGCTAGGCATTTAATAGTACTGTAATACCCTGTAAAACAATGTCATGAAATACATATATGACATGATATAAGTGATCTTAAATCTAGCTCAGGCCTTCATAATTGACTATTTCTCATCTTTGTAGAGATCTGGTCAGCTAAAATTGACACTTAGAAATAATGCATGGTATAAGCTCAAGTCTACCCAATTATTTCTACTAGTTTTTGAGATTAAGTTGAAAGGCAACTGTCTGGGTTTAAATCTCAGCTCCACACTATAAAATACTGTATCTCAGTTTATGCATGGGGATAATCACAGTACATACACTATAATTTTGTTATGAACTACAAATAACTGTAGAGTATGTAAGTGCTATATGGTGAGAGCTGTTGTCATCAAAAAATGAAAGAACTTGCTTATTGAAAATAGGTGACAATGTGAATTATAAAAATAATGTTATGGTTTTTGGTTTTCCTTTCTAGGAAGTTATAGAACTAACGAAAGACCTTCTGTCAACTCAACCTTCAGAAACTCTTGCAAGTTCAGACTGTTTTGCTTCTGCTCAGCCCACTCATTCATGGAAAGTAGGGGACAAATGTATGGCAATCTGGAGTGAAGATGGACAGTAAGTGTAGAAAAAAACTAACTATAACATGAAATATTAATATACAATGGTAAGAAGTTTTTATTCAGTTCGACTACCCTATTTTAATCTTTCTATATAGCCAATGTGGTTAATAGAGCCAATTTGATTCTTGGGTGGTTACCATTAATACAGTTTAGTTTTTAGTTTTGGATTAAATTTTGGGGCAGAAGAATGGCTAAGATCCCTGAGGAAAGAAAACTGAAAGCAGAGGAAAATGGATATTTTAAAAAATAATCTAAATTCTTTTTTCCTCAAATTGAAAATTGAATGAATGGTTGGCTATCTTAGATGTCCATGAAGTACATACACTGAAATTATTCCGATAAGAAGAATCTTTTCTCAAAGAGATTGACTAAAGCACTGTTAGTAGACATGTAAGAGACTTTCCTGGCAAATATTGATTAGGACTTCCTTTTAGGATACCAGATGGCTAACTCCAACCACTCTTGCATTATCTTTGCCAAAGGGTCATTTGATTACAGAACTTTTATTTTAAACACATGTAATAGTTGAATCACTACAGTGTAAGTCTTGGAGGCTGAGTACTAAACCTTTACTCACCTGCTTACAGCCATGATATCTTTACAGGTGTTATGAAGCGGAGATTGAGGAGATAGATGAAGAAAACGGCACTGCTGCAATCACCTTTGCTGGCTATGGCAATGCTGAAGTGACTCCACTGTTGAACCTGAAGCCTGTAGAAGAAGGAAGGAAGGCAAAGGAGGACAGTGGCAGCAAACCCATGTCCAAGTAAGTGTGTTTTTAGCATTTTAAGTGTAATCTTCGTGAAGAAAACCAACTTGGGCCTTGTCCTGACTGAGTTCATGAATGAAACATAATGGGTACTTTAAGGGAACAAAGAACAGGTACCTAAACTGCACTTAGGCATTCGGGGAAATTACTTTGAGAAAATGACATCTAAACTTTAGAGATCTGAAAAGAAAAGGAGTTAGTCATACTAGAAGGTATGACTTTGAGCAAGTTGCCTATCTTCTGTTTCCTCGTCTGTAAAACGGAAATAGTATCTACATTTTTGGATTTGTCAAAGAGTTTTCAAAACTTAAGTTGCTACATAAATATATTTGAATTTAAGAAAATTGTCATCTATTAAAATTACATTTGATTTAAGCAACCCAATAAGAAAATCAGATTATAGAGCATCTCTTTTTAATTTTTGACATCTGTATGAAAAGCCACACTTGGCTTCATAGTGGTGATTATACGATACAAAGGAATCTAGATCTTATTACCTCTTTTTAAAGACTTCTTCCTTTATCCTTTTTTTGGTGAGACCTCAGTGTTAACTAAGCAGAACTTACTATGAGAGCTTTAGGCTCTAATCTTATTTACTGTTTTTGGAAAACCCCAGTTGCTTTTGTGTTAAAAATTGTTAGCTCTGATTTCCCTTTGTGCTCCTGTACTCTTCCAATCTAAATGAAATAGGGATTTATGTTCCTCTAATCTCTTCATACACTATTTCCAAATGCAGCATTTTACACTTGCTAACTGTCCACTTAGAAATTGATAGAAGGTTTAGACATCTGTTGACACTCGTCTTATTCCTAAAACACAACTGGCAAAAGCTATGTAAACATCAGCTAAAAAGTCATAGTTGAAATATTTTATTTAAATGGGCAATAGATTACTGTTATGTTTGAAAGTTTCCAAGTATGCGCGATATATTTTAAATAACATTTATTAGTGGCACTGGGTCATTGGCATTGATGTTAGTGCTTTTATTCATGAGGAGAAGAGTATATAAGTTTATTCATTTTCGTTCTTTTTTCTTTTTTTTTTTTTGTATTATTAAATATCCCCAGGAAGTCGTGTTTTAAATCTTAAGAGTTGACATTTAGTTGTTATATCCACACAGAAAAGAAATGATTGCTCAGCAGCGTGAATATAAAAAGAAGAAAGCTTTGAAAAAAGCACAGAGAATAAAAGAACTTGAGCAGGAGAGAGAGGACCAGAAAGTGAAATGGCAACAGTTCAACAACAGGGCCTATTCTAAAAACAAAAAAGGCCAGGTTAGTAAATCCTTTCATCATATTTCATAAATTTGAAAAGCGCAGCTGTCATTAAAATGAAAAAGGAGGTACACAGGTTTTTAAAAATACATGACTGGGTCTTAAATTCAGAATTCTCTCCACTCTTCATTTTGGCTTATTGAAAGAATCTACATTAGCCACTGTCTGTACAATAGAAATACTATAAATGAGAATTTATATCAGGAATTACAAAAGATCTAGTTTTTTTCCTTTCTGTAAACTAAAATTTGAAAAATTATTTGCTGTTTTATCACATTCAAGAGGGTGTGTTGTACCACATTTGTTTTGTTAACATGACTTTATGCTGGACATCATTGGTAGATTTTATTTAAAAGAGTATTCAGGTTCTTTTTCTCCTAAGTATATTTTGTAACTTTTATTGTTTCCAAAACTAATCAAGAACGGTTTCTGTTTCATTTCCCTTAGGTAAAGAGGAGTATTTTTGCTTCACCTGAGAGTGTAACTGGCAAAGTTGGAGTAGGAACTTGTGGAATTGCTGATAAACCTATGACACAGTATCAAGATACCTCTAAGTACAATGTCAGGCATTTGATGCCTCAATAATCAGAAAAACTGTTGGATTTCATCTCTGCAGGGCTTTACATTTACCTTTTTATCCTTATATTTTTCTAAAGGTAAATTATTTGTTAGATGAGTAAGGAAGATACCATTGTTGTCATTGTTTGACTTCAATAGAATGAAACTTGAAGAAATTGCATTTGATAACCGCTATTCATTTAACTTGGTTCATTACTACTACCACACTTTCCTCAAAGTTTGTTGAGTAACGCAACTTTTCTAGATAGATGCTGCTTAAATAAAGCACTTAGATGAATTGTTGATCTTCCTGATGTCAGGCCCCATACATTTTATAAAGTCCTAACCTGGAACTTTCAGTACCTTAAAGCTTGCCACGTATTCTGAAAGCAATTCACTGGAATATCAAGGCAAAACACCAAACTTTACCGAGATTTTTTTTTCTTTTTTACCTTCAACTTAAATTTAGCTATTGGCCAATTAAACCTAAAAAATAAGTTAACTTGTAAAAGTCCAATTCTGTTTTCAGGTTTTTCCTTCAATAACTTGTTTCCTAAGCCTGTTAGACCATCTCTAAAATGTATCCAGCTCTTTTATTCTTTTCACTGAGTTTTAGTTTTATGTAAAAAACCATGTTTTAGCACCAGCTACCTTTTCTAATTGTTTCCCCCCTCCTGTGTTGGTTTTTCACATAGGGTAGTGGTACCATTTTTTTTGGATGTGAAATGTTTATATGAGAAAACAAAAAGCTGATGTATAGCCCTGTATACAGTGTAGATACTATTTTTGTAAAAAAAAGAAAACTGGCTAAATTAATGAACAAGAGTACTGAATGTTTCATCATTAAAAATGGACTGTATTTCTTGTGCATTAATCTGACCATAATCCCCTGTATATTATGTTCATGTAGCTGAGTTTGTAATTTTTGTTTACTAGATCAAGTTGTCAGCATTTGCTGGTATAAGTGAACATCACATTTATCCTGAGTTGAGTTTAAGCCAAATATATGCATAGAAAAGTGTCTTCCTGTTAATGGAAGTCAGTGATTTTCAGGATGTGTTAATTTCAGTTTTTGTATGTTTAACTTTTATTAAATAAAGTGTTTTTAAAATCTCCAGGGTGTGTTATGACAAAGGTAAAATCTTAGTAGTAGCTCCCAGCATTGATAATGATTAAGCCTCAATTTGCATACATCATTTCTGCAAAAGAAAATGAGTATGTTAAAGGTTTCAATAAATCCTTACCTACTCCCATTAGACATAAAGAATTAGATTCTAAAGGGCAAACCAATTTTAAAGGCTTGTGCTCTGTTTGGAGTTTATAAATTTTTGCTACCAGGAAAATAAAATTTTTTATTTCATGTATTTTAATTCTTTTGGTAAATTGAAACTTTCAGGAGGATAGTGGTGAGGTAGAATTTTTCATCTTGCCTTTCCACCTCCCAACCCAGGAGATTACTTTTTCCTTTCATTTTTGGCCACTGAGTAGCGCACATATGATAGAAACAAAGGTGAAACATTTTTTACACACAAGGTACAAATTACAGTAGAAAAAGGGCCACATAGCTTGAAAAACTTATAAATAAAATATACTAATGCTCAAGTTGTTAATTGTAACATACTAATCAACAGTATCCTGGAAGGATTGCAATTGTACCCTTTTAATGAAATACCACAGGACAGACATTTGGTATAATTGAGTGGCCACACCAAATGGTTTTTGGTGAGATTACCTTGGTATGTTTATCACTCACCTGGTGTTTGTGTAGGCAAGACTTGTATTGAGACTTGTGCTTTGTTTGATTGACCCTATGGGCCTTCCTTCCTGTACATTAGTTTTTCTGGAGGGCTTTGCAGTAGGAGGAGGAAGGAGTAAAGGTGACCATATTCTATAAAATATATTTTTTAAAATAGGCATATGTAGCATGAGATCAGGAACCCTTATGTCAAAAGACCTAGATGTGGCTCTGAAAAGTCCGAGGTACCAGGATGATATAGTGTCTTTGGATTAAACGAAGTTAAGACGCCTGGAGAGAGTATCAGTCTTGTGTCATGTTAAAGCCGAGAAGATGCTTAATGGGTAGCATCTCATAATAATACCAATACCTTTTTACAAATGATGGTGGTTAAGCTCTCAATATTCTGAAACCAAATATATATCACTTGGTCTTATGAAGCTTTAATGTAATTTCCCATCAAGAAAGGCTTGACAAGCTCAGTAACTGACAGATCCTGCTGTCAGTCATTTAGGGCTCCCAAATAGCTATGGTTGCACACATCTTTTCAGAACTTGACATTTGACTTTGTTGTTATTGAACAGTTGAAGAATTCTTCAAGACCAGTCCTAACATTCCCAAAATATGTAAACTTTAAAATTGTAGTATTAATCACAGATAACATGCTTTTTAAATTAACATGTAGAAAGACTATATTAGAAGAGCAAGGACTTGAATCAGACTGCTGTTTGAATCCTGGCTTCCTTATTTATTACCAATGTGTATAACTCCTCTTTGATTCAGTTTTCAGCTGTAGAATAATTTGTTTCAAATTGTAAGGATGAATGAGTTAGTATGTGTAAAGTGCTTAGTGGAGTATCTGGCATGTGGTAAGCACTATAGAAGTGTTAGCTATTACCGTGCAGAGTGGTAATGGTGAATATCTGATCTTCCTTTTTTCCTTAAATTCTTTATTGTTTAAAGTGTTACATATATCTCCTTCCCCCCCCCCCACTGACCTCTCCCTGACCACCCCTACCCCCCTGATCTTTTTTCCTTAATTTGAACAATAATTCATATCAAAATGTATAATAATGCCCATTGCTTACAATTTGGCCCCTAATTATAAACATGCTACTGAAATGTTATCAAACTTTATAAGAAGTACACCGTAGTAAAGGTTAAAATTTTTATATAAGAATGTCTTAGGCATGTTTCTTGATGGGAAGGGGATACAGGTTATAATAAAATCATCCCTAAAGCTTGTTTAAAATTAAAGAGGAATTCCTGGATCCTACCTCAGAATCATCTAAGCCAAGATATAGCTGTCACTCCACAGGTGATTCTGATACACATCTCTGGCTGAGAACCATGTTTTTGGGTAAATACAAGGGTGCACAAAAGTAGGTTTACTATGCCCTTGTGACATTCTTTTGAGTTAAAGCTATTGTAACAATCACAACTTGCATATCTTTTACCATACGAATTTGTCCGCCCTCTATAAAATCAGTTTTTGAAATGAAGGAAAAATTACCTTAAGTGGCAGTTTTCTTAGCCCAATTATGAAGACTAGGCACCAAACTAAAATGAAATGCATCCATCTATTGTAATAACTCATTTTTTAAAAATGCTTGTTTTTCACAAAGGGTGCCGTGTGTATGTTTCCACTACAATGCAGTTCTAATGCTGAGTGAGCCTGCCTTTAATGTAGCAAAGGAAAAACCATAGTTTTGTAAATTGTGTGTCTGTAGATTATAATTCTTAAAAGAGACAAAACCACTTGCAAATTCAGGCAAAAAATATTTTTAAAGCTTTGATTTGACTTTGCTTTAACTTTGATATTAATTGAAATATAAAATTATTAAAACCAACAAGGTTTATATTTTATTAAAATCTTTAGAGTTCTATAAATACCTGTTGAATTGTATTAAGTATTTGTATTATACTATGAAGCAACCAATTACTATAAATGGTAATTTACAAGTAAATATGAACATTCTTTGTATCTAGGATTTTTGAGTTGCAAGCTAAACACTGAATTTTTACTGCAGTGGAAAGGAAGAGCATAGCAGGCAAAATAACAGGTAATACCGTAGTTTAAACAAACAAAAACCCAAGCAATCGAATCCCCTTACATTATGATATTTAACAAGCATGTCTGTATAGATATGCTCTTAAGAGGTTCAGAAACCAATACTGACATTCTAAGAATTTGTTTTGGCCTGGCTAAAAATAAATAGCAAAAGAAAACATAAGATGGAAGATACTAGATTTCTGTGAAGATTTTTGATTGCCTCCTCTTGCCTTTCAGCTTATGTACATAGAGGTGGTTCTATTATGGCCTTGAGGTAAAGCAGATCTGAGACTAACATGGCTTGTGGTAGTTGACAGCTGAACTAGCTAAAAATGTCAAATTATGGATACTGAAATTATCTTTCCGTTCCCAGAAATAAAAACTGGTAGTTTACTTCCACCAAGCACCTCACCAATTCATTTTTATGAAACCAGTACAGACTTAGGTTACTGGAGTTAAAATTATAATTTGTATCCTCAGTCTTTAAGAAGCCATGGTTATACTCATTATGCGAAAAGGTTTGCTTTCTGTTTGAAGAGCTACCTTTTCAACTTGAGGCCAAAAGTCATGGTTGTGATTTTGCTGGCTCATGATTTCCCTTTCTTGGTGAAACTGATGTGCTTCTGTTTTGTTTTTCCCCCTTTCAAGCCCTGTACTCACTTTAGCAAGATGCAGTGAATTTCTGACCAGAGAAACAATTCAGGCTTGGAGGAAACGCTTGACTTTTAAGTCCTTGGAAAACTAAGATTTTGAATCCTGAGGTCTGCAGCTAGGCTAGTCTTTAATAGATGGTAATTGTCCAGGTGTTCATTGCTCAGAAGTATGCAGGAAGGAGTAAGTATCCCTTTGGTTCCTTTGCCCAGTTTTTCCCTCCAAAAGTATTGTTAGACTTAGTTGATTCTAGCTTTCAGATTGTTGATGAAGCTGAGAAGAAACTGACTCCTTAAATTTGTATTTTTTATGGCTTTTATGTTTTTACAATGCTATTCTGTGCTTGGTTTGAAAATCTAAGCTAAATGCCCCAAGTACTGCCCTATTAAGCATTCCTCCATAGCAAAGAGCTTGAGGAAATGGGAAAAATTCCAAAATTTTAGAAAAGTTAGCTGGCAGTACTTGAAAAGAGCTTCATTTAAGCCATGTCTCCTAATTTATGATTCTATAGAAGTTAAAACAACCAAGAAATGGCCAGCCAGTACATATATTTTGACGTATACTGATTAAAAGGATCAGATGTATTCCACAAGAAAACTAGTTTTCTGTTAGATCTGGTAAATGGGCCAGGAAGAATTCCCCCCGCCTCCCCCCCCCCCCTTGGCAAAGCCAACACTAAATGTTAACTAGGACGTTCAATTATGCAGTAGCGACTATCAGTGTATAGTATTCTCAAGCTCAGGGTAGTCATGCCCGCCCCCTTTTTTTAGATCCAGATAATTACTAAAACCGATGATCCATCAATCTTGTAAAGGCTTTATTTTTAAAAATTATTAGGACATAAAAGTTGATGTCTTAACAAAGTATAACCTGCTATGTAATTTTATGAAAATGAACTATTTCATTTAATAGACCTAGTCAGAATAATTAATATTCAAGATTAAGGATGAAGAGATTAGAAGATTGCATTCATCAGAGAAAGTAGAGAAGTTACATACCTTAGTTTCCTTTTGGTGCTACAAACTCCTAGATTGAGGGGGTGGTATAATTTACATATGTCAGTATTAATCCATACAACCTTTTGAGACAGGTATTTATCACAACTTTTTAGAGGAGGAAATAGTCCCTATGAAGAAATTAAACAACTTGCCCAGGGTCCTTAGCAAACGCTAGAACTGATATTTAAAGTGACTAAAATCCTTTTTCTTACCACATGATGCTGTTTTTGATAGGGAGTATGGAATTTAGGTGGAAGTTAAAAGAAAGGGAAAAAGGCAGCTTGTTGCTTTAAGCAGAAGAGAAACTCAGGACTAAACAATTTTCTCATGAGAAATGACCCAGGAAGCAGTGTGGTCTTAGGAGTTTTGCCTCAATAATCCTCACTTTTAAAATTCCTTTATAATACTAAAAGCTGTTGTCACCAGAGGAGTTATACCTATTCTAATCAGAAACTAGAGAAATAATGACATCATCACAATCTTCTTTGGTAATATGCACCGAAATAAAATTTACCTGCACCATCACTCAGGCTTTTCCATACAGGGTACTTTCTGAGGTGAGCTTCCAGACTTGGTTTCAATGTGAATTATATGTGTAGCCAAAGGATTCCTTAAAAAGTTATTTGGAGAACAGCTATGCATGACATGGCTTTGTGTCCTACCTGAAGCAGTTAAATATCACAATAAACTGTCTGCAATTAGGTTATGTGGAATTATCAGTCAAGAAAGCACCTGTTAAATTATAGGAAATGGCAGTGATTCAAATTGCCATTAATTCTGGACTACCGAAGTAGTATCAACAAACATTTAGGTGACAGTTGCCTCACGGTGTAGATGCTCATTTATGTATTTTTCCTTCATAGAGAAGGGTGGTACAAAAAGCACTCGGTATTATTCATTCACAATTTTTATTTCTTGCAATTAACTTTTGTATCTTCAAAGTCGATTTGTCTTTTAAAAAAGTAATACTTCTTACTCATCATACAACCCACCCCCCTCCCCCAGTAAAACAAACCCAGGGAAGGAGTAATTTAGGGGGCAGTTGAAATAGGTACTCTAGGTTCGTGACAAAGTCTTCTCAGCCCACCATCCAATACACATACAACAAAATGGCAGCACCTCAAGTTCACCTGAATGAATCGTCCCAAATTCCAGCCCTAGGCAAGTGATGCAAGTGAATGCCATGGGAGTAAAAATGGCAGCTAATCATTGGCTTCCATTTACTTTTCATGGTAGTTAGCAGAGTCTTCAAACTGTCTTACTTGGGAAAGTCAAAGTCAAAGTAAGCAACGTAAGAGCAACATTTTGACCCAGCCAAGAGGAATTTAAAATGAAATCAGAAATAATTTACCTGGGCAACAGAAATGAATTTATATTTTTCCTTGAGTCCCCAGCACCTGAAGTAGCAAGTTCTAATAATGGGCTTCTAAAGGCATGCAGTTTTTCACACGTGTACTTGAAAGAATTTCTTCCACTCAAACAGCACAATCAAGGATAAAATATTTTTGAGGCACAGGAAGAGCACAAGAACAAGTAAGTATATGCTGAGGCCTTGTGTATGACCAAGATGGTACACTTCATACATAGAAGCAGTGAAAGCTGTTAAAGTGCTACTTACAAAGGATAGTCTAATTATTACACACACAACTCAACTGCACTGCTAAATATGGTTGTCTTTATTTTCTTTTTCCTTGCCCAGCCCTATCTAAACAAAATAAAACTACAGGACTGAAATTAACAACCCATTAAAATCAGCAATAAGTTATGAAAATCATAAAGCTTTTTTAAAAGTAATTATGGGTAGTTAAATTATTTAAAGTATACAAAGTTCAAAGAGCCTTTAAAGTCAAAGGAGTAAGGAGGTCTCCAAGGTTTCCTGGGGTAAGGGAGAGGCGAGGCCAGGGAGAAAACTTGGGAATTTGAAGGACAAAGGGAACACACGACATCAAAGTGCAGGCTAGGAATTTCACTTAAAATAACATTTCTGAAAATATTGATAAGAGCAACAATAGCACCTGCACAGTGGGACTGTGAGGAAGGAGAGAGTCTGCCTGTAGGAAAACGGAAGCAAATCTTTACATTAAAATGAGACAAGTCCAGAACTTAACTATGTTAACTAGGATAGTGTGTCTACTATAGATATCAGATGGATAAAAGCTGGTAATGATTCTAAAAGAAGGCAAAAACAGCATTGACCTTTTCCTACGTAGCTCAGACCTCATTCACTTTGTGCACTATAAAGAGTGAGGCATTTTATCATTATCAAATGCTGCATCAAAATAGATGATTTTTCCCCCCACGTTTTTCCGCTATAAAAGACATCTATGTTTTTATGGACAAGCTTTAAATGAAAAAAATGTGTTCGTTTTTTTATTTTTTTTAATTAAAGAATTGATCATCCACAGGCTTCATGATAAGCTAGCCCAGGCTAAGTTTTAATAGCTGTGTAGCTATCCAAGATTAATGCCTGATTATCTTGTCTTGCCATTATTATAGATCTGATTTTGTTTTTAGGATCATAAAGCTCAGGAAGGGTTCAGAATACCTTCCTTAAATGTGTCTACACTATGGGCAACCTAGGAAAGAAAAAAAGAGGATGGAATTTCCAATGTCCTTTCAAATCAACTAAATCAAGTCCAAGAAAATTTCACACAAGTTTTCTGCTGCCATTAGAAATTGTGATTTTCAAAAATGAATATTAATGAATATTTGTTCTGCTGGGGAGGCTCTGCCCCACATTTTGCTAAGTATTTGCTTAAATAGAGGTCTTCTGACCCTTTTGTTCAAGTATGATTTGTTTAGGTTAGTTTTAAAGGAGACTGCATCATGAACCCAATTTAAGAGATTGTTTGGATTGAATTGGCCCAGTGAGTATTTTGCCCTGCACTGTTATGTCATGCTGGGTTCTAGGAAGTGAACGAAAGTTTGACACTGGCACTGGAGTAACCCTCGTCACTCCCAATACTCTGCAGGCTGCTGTGGTCATCAATGTCACTGATGCTGGTGGTACTGATATTGTCCACTTCTCCATGGGAGAACTCTGTGCTTTCAACATCCACTTCAATCTCCTCTGCCAAAGGGGAAAAAGAGAACATTAGTAATCTAGTTTATGGGCACTTTAAAAAACTAACGAGGAAAAGTGATTACTTTTTATAGTATAAAATAATTGTTAAACAAGTTTATTATGAGTGATGTCTGGAGAACAGAAGGAACCATAGGTGAAGAGACATGGATATATTTTACAAAAGGGAATGTCTGGTGTACAGTGGTGGTCTCAATTTAGGCAGCAAGTTTACTAAAGCCTTTGACGCCAGTCTGTCTGGACCTCCCACCAAAAGCACTTGGCCTATTTGGGAATTAGTGCTTAATATTAAAAGATCCCAACCCCAAATGGTTTAACAACATCTGTTTTGCATTAAACTAGAAACTAATTCTCAGTCTGTTTATTAATCAGAGTTGCTTTAAGGGGGGTAGGGGGGAGGAAAGCATAAACTTAATATAGACAAACTAAAAAATTTATCCGCCCAGGCCTTTGGTAGTATCATTCTACCAACAGTGCTTCAGACTTCTGAGATTCATCATAAAGATATTTGACTATTCAGTAACCAAAATAAGCCTGTCATTATAAAGTAGACTATGGGATTTGTCTTCAACTTAATTTTCTTGCATCAAATATAGCTTGAAATGACGGTCTAATGCTTAAAGTCTCTGGATTATAGTGAGTTCTATAGTAAAGGCATGTCAGTGGTAGTATTTAACTTCAAAAATCAAATTTGATGGAAAAAAGTCTAAATACATATTACCCAGCTATCGGTAGATATCTCAATTGTTAAGTACTACATATACAATCACCAATAATATATAAAAAGCAATACACATTTTAAAAAATAAAAGGCAGTTGAAAAGCTGTTTTCTCCCATAATAGCTAGAATGAACTCAAGGTTCTTCAATTCTCTTAAAACAAACTCAAAGCCTAATGTTTCACATTTGGCACTGACTTTAAGGGTTCACACTGATCACAATTGCTTTAGGAAAAGTGGATTCTTGCTGAGCCCAAGAAGACAGAGTAAGTTAGTTCAAAGAGTATAATTTTCAAAAGGGCTTGTTGCTTCAAAAGTTTTAGAGATCTGCTTTTAAAATGCAGGCAGCTGTCCAAACAAGCTGTACAAATAATCCTATGAATTCATAACTATTTGTTTCATAACCACAATGCTTCACAGGCTATTTAGTGTTTCCTAGTATCACAGAATATGCATTCAACCTCCAATTGCAAAGTAAAATGAAGACACCCTATCTAACAAAGCATGCTAAACTCAATCAAAACAAAGTAAAATGAGACATGCTCTAGCCAAATGGAAAAGAGATTGTTACTAAAAGTTACTGGGAAAGAGGGCTGTCAGATAAGAACAAGAATAATACTAGATAAGGTAACTAATATACTGGGGATACTGAAAAAATGAGAACTATAATGATGAAGATACAACCTCTAAAATTTGGAGGTGGGTAGGTACAAGGAGGAGATAACATCAGGAAGAGCAGTTAAAGCGTGAAGACCTGACAGGTCACAGTGCATAAGCATTAAAAAAAAAAAAAAGACTAGGATCAAGGTCTGTCTCCTAATTCAAGAGTATTTCTGCTATACCTCATGGTCACTTATAAATGTAGCATGTCCTAGAGGTTCTTGCTGTTGCCCCTAGTAAATTTTTGTTCTTCAA
This sequence comes from Myotis davidii, assembly GCF_000327345.1. Lineage (NCBI taxonomy): Eukaryota > Metazoa > Chordata > Mammalia > Chiroptera > Vespertilionidae > Myotis > Myotis davidii. The sequence goes on along the minus strand of NW_006383012.1, from coordinate 2,328,783 downwards.
AATTGAGTGCCACATAAAAACAAACATTTACATAAGAAAAACAACAAACCTAAGGACTCCTAGTGTGTGTTAAAAGGGATAAAACAACAATTTAAAAGGCTCCTACAGAATATAGAAAATTTGAGTATTAAAAAGAAAAAGAATGACTACAATGGACTTGAATACATTCAATACATGAGAACATGAGTTCATAAGATAATAAAAAAGAAATAGCAAAACAAAAATGCCCTATTACCAAGGCACCAACTTATTCAGAAAATTGATAAAACAAAAACAAACATCCCATTTTCCCCATGTGGACTTTATTTCAGAGTAACCATAAACTCTAAAGGAAATGTTCTTCCTTATAGAAGAAAAAGTTAAACATAAGAAGAATGATAAAATTAGAAAATCACTATTTTGTAACATCCATTGAAATAATTATCACGGCAATAATGATTGCTAAAACTATTAAGTGAAAGGCTGAAACAGTCTCATAAAAGTATCAAGATGACAATACCTGAACTCACTAACCAATGTTTTCACTAGAGTGAGACAACTGGACACAATATTGATGTACCAAGTGCACAGCATCACCTCTGAATTATTCTTGCCTCAAAAAAAAAAGGAACCTGAATTTAATCAACCCAACTAGGTCTACCAACTAGTTTACAGGAAGTAAGACACCATGAAGTGACGCCATGAAGACTGAATCATCCAAATCTAAAATGTGGGAAATTCTATAAGAAAAATGGCCCACCTAGTTTCTATAATAAATAAATGGTATTCAGGGGAAAAACTGGGGAAGGGAAAATTTTATAGATGAAAAGTATCTTAAAAGGCACAAACAAATGCTATGTGGACTTTGGATTCTAATTCATACATACCAAAGGTAAAATGCCATTTTTGAGAAATATCTATTATGGCATTGAATAAGAGCATCTGATTTTATTAATTTTATGGGATATTATAATAATATAATTACATTTTTAAAAAAATATATTATTGATTTTTTACAGAGAGGAAGGGAGAGAGATAGAGAGTTAGAAACATCGATGAGAGAGAAACATCGATCAGCTGTCTCCTGCACATCTCCCACTGGGGATGTGCCCGCAACCCAGGTACATGCCCTTGACCGGAATCGAACCTGGGACCCTTCAGTCCGCAGGCCGACGCTCTATCCACTGAGCCAAACCGGTTTCGGCAATAATATAATTACATTTTTTAAAGTCCTATTTTTTTTAAAGATACATACTGAAGTATTTATAGAAAACATGATAATGTTCTCTGGGATTGATTTCAAACATTCAAGAGAAAATGGTGAGGGTGAGAGTGCGGGTGATGGTGGGAGAACAGATGAAACAAGAATGACAGAATGTTGACAGCTGTTCAAACTGGATGTTAGGTACATGAGAGTTCATTATTCTACTTTTGTATATGTTTGAAATTTTCCATAATAAAAAATCAAAACAAGAAATCTTGCAAAAAATTTTTTAGAAACCTCAAGAATCTCATGAGCTCAATTTTCCCAAATGTAAAGTTTAAAATCACCAGAGTTTACCTCTGGGATCCTTTACTGTGGTGTGAGTTCTGATGTAGTAAGAGCTACAGATGAGTAGATCAGTAAAATTCAAATAATTTCTTTTTGGTTGATTGTTCTTCTTAAATTCTGCCAGACACAAATGTTCTGGGATAGGTGGAAAGAGAAATGATGGATATGGCATTTTAAAACACAGGTATAAAAATTAATATCGCCAGTATTAAGACATATCAACATCATGTATCTTCTTGATACAATAAATTGAGAAAGGCATACTATCACTTTCTGATATTTCTTCCCCCAAATATATAACTTCAATCTATTAATAGAAAAATATCAGAAAACTCAAATTGAGCAACACTATATAAAATAACAAGCCAATATTTTTCAGAAGTGTCATGGTCATGAAAGAAATACTGAACTATGTAATGCAATGTAGAATCCTGCACTGGATCCTGTATCAGACCAAGAACATTAGTAGGAAAACTAGTAAAATTTGAATAAGGCCTATAGATTAACAGTATTGCATGAATGTTAATTTCCTGGTGTTGATACTGCATTATGGTTATATAAAGATGTTAACATTAGGGAAACTCAGGTAAAGGATATATGAGAACTCTGTAATTTTCTACAGAGAAATTTTCTCTAAGTCTAAAATTGTTTCAAAGTAGAAAATTAAAAATATATATATAATCAAAAAAAAGTTCTATAGTTCACATGGGCATTACTAGACAATGTTGTGATTGCCTAAAACCTAGAATATTACAATGTTGGCCAAAGAGTAAAAAGCAAATACAGTGCCTCCCAACCTATGTTCCCTAAATACAGATACAGGGATTCTTATTATTTCATTAGGGAAGTAGCACACTGCTTACCTCGCTCTGAATCAGAGCGATCTGAAGAAATAGTTGATCCGATGCTGTCCATTCGTATTCGTTCCATCTCCTGAGGACCCTGCAGCTGTTCCAGTCGCCGCTTTAAAAATCTCTGTTCTCTTTCCAAGTTTTCTAGCTGGTGCTGGCTCTTCCTTTCAGCTTCTTCAAGTTTCTAAAATGATATTTAAGTTTGTGTATAACCCAGTACAAACAGTAAAACTTATTTTTACCTAACATCTCAAAAGATTTCGTTAGACATGAATGAATATACTACAAATACATGTGTGTGTGTGTGTGTGTGTGTGTGTGTGTGTATTAAAACACATAAGTACATCAAAAATAGTTATTTCTTTACGTATTTGGGGATGTGTGTATAATGCATGCCACATTTACTAGAACAGTATGCAATTCTCAAAGTCTGTAAAGTTATCTCCATGAAAGAGAAACTGGCTCTGCAGTGTAGTTTGATGGAAAAATACTGAGGGACACAGTCAAATGAAGTCATCTCCACCAGAGGGCAGAACTGCCTTCCTTCTGGGTATCACCAGAGTAATTGTTATTTTCCTAAGTATTCCCAGCTCTTCAAACGGCCATGCTGTCAAAACAATTACTTCCATCAGGTTATGTTGCTCCTTCCCATCAAATTAGCTAATAAATTTTTAGATTTCTCTTGATTCAGTTATTAAGGAGGGCACGGTGAGCTAGTTGGTGTAAATGAATAGGAATCATTGCTTCTAATAAAACCAGGACCATGAGAATCATGTGCAAATATGAAAGTAAAGGTTCTCACCTTGATGTGTGCTTTGGCTTTGTTGAGCAAACCAAGTGTTGTGTGCCTGGTGCAGTCTGGTCCTAGTGGAATCAGAACTTTTAAGCGTTCTAAACATAGGCGCAGATGAGCTCGTCTAAGAAAAACAAAGAAGTCAAATAAGCACAGTCTGAATATTCCACTAGAAATATCCTAAAACCTATTTTAAGACAAATAATAATTTGCACATTATTCAGTCTATAATCATGTTACACCCCTACTTCCGTATCTGCAAGTGCAGGTATGCTTACTGATGTTCAACCTGCCATTGCTGTTGTACTCTACAGCTACCGGCCACGTCAGATTATATCCCCAATGGTAATCTGTCAGAGATGATTTCATTTTGGCCTGCCCCATAAACTATCTCAACTGTATTAATGTAATGTGGAAGTCAGAAAGCATACTAGGGCAACTGTATTTGACTCTGAATAGCTAAAACTGAAGGCCAAAATAGGGGTTTTCAGGTGGGGTAACCCAAGGAAGTATAAAATGCTCATAGATTTCCATATCCTCCCTTCCACCTTACACACACACACACACACACACACACACAGCTGTCCTACAGTGTTATATGTTATTATGTGTCATGCTGATATTCAACCATTTCTCACTTATAAAAACAACTTCATATGATCCCACACAATAGGAACAGCAAAATTCTGTGACCAGCTAGGATAGGATTAGGCAAAATATATGGCTCTGTGGTCAATTCTAACTACTGAAACCACAACCTATAAAACAGTTCCTTGCGTACCAGCTCATTAGTTGTTTTTTAAAGATAATCTTTTTTAAAGTATGTTTTTATTGATTTTTAGAGAGAGGAATGGAGAGGAATAGAGAGATAGAAACATCAATGGCAGAAGAACATCATCAATCGCCTGCCTCCTGCATGCTCCCTACTGGGGATCAAGCCCACAACCCAGGCATGTGCAATGACTAGGAATCAAACTGGCGACCTCTTGGTGCCTGAACCGACACTTAACTGCTGAGCCACACTGGCTGGGCACTCATTAGTTTTTCATTTTATTTCTGTCTCGCTCCCTCTTCTCTTACTACCCACCTGCAATTTTCTACATATGGGAAAAGGCCAGGTGAAAAATTCTTTACTAAAAGTCATTTGCATTCTTTAATCCACCTATTCTATGGGCAAGTTAGGAAATTTCTCCCGATAATGCTAGCAGACAACCTTATAGATTTACCTTTCCTATACCCTAAAGGAACTATGATCACCATGATGAGAGTTCTGGGTACAAATTTCCACTCTAAAATAATACTAGTCTGCATCTTTGGTCCTGTGTTTCATAAGGCATAATGTAATTCAGCAGTTAATCATATATCTGGAAAGAAAATTCACAAATGTGTTCATGGTTTACCCCTACTCCTTAAAGAGCTATAATTGAACATTTAGCAGCAACTGTCTCAACTGTACAAGGAACAAAACACATCTTCCATTTTCTCCTCAAAGAAGGCCAAAATGGTTTTATTAGCATACTCACCAAACTATGCTTTATCTATCTTAATATACATGAAATAATGTCAAGTGAAATTCCAAATGCTAGCAAATCTGAAAGAGGGGTAGGCAAGCAAGGATGATTAAAGGTAGTAAGATCAGAGACTTGGCTGATGAATTGTTAAGATTCTTCCAATATCCACTAGCCAAGCTAGGAAGGTCTGTTAATATTTCCATTCCAAATCTCTCTCCTGAGTTCAATAACTCCAATCTAATAAATTAGTTCCAGGCTGAAACCTGGCATACCTGATGTGGATAAAATATTATTTTTATTTTCCCTAAATCAATGGATTCCCCTTAAAGTGATTTAATAATTAAAAAGTCACCCCCCTCCCCTCCGATCACAGAGCCTTTAATAAAATTTTCATTTTTAACTGGAAAACCTCATAGATGAAGTCTTTCACATGATCACAGAGTGCTCATGATGAGCAGACTAAAAACAAAACAAAATCCACAGTAAAAAAAAAAAAAAAGCCTTTAAACTCTTCATTAGGCTCATTATAGCATAGGCCTAACAACTGCACTCATGATATGACGTTGGAGAGACTGGTGGCTCTTTTACTATTAACTAGAGGCTCCCAATAGGGAGCTCTGAATTAAGTCACGAAAGTAAGTTTGCAAAGCAAATAACCAGTAAAGTTAACAAGTATGTTGCCATAAGAATAACTTGCCAATTTTGTTTAAATTCCTTTAAACAAGAAATTCAGTGTACGTATAGGAAATATCTCTTAGAAATTCAGTGTACATATTGGAAAAATAACTTCAGAATGATTCTTTACATCAAGGGAAAAATGGGTGGGTCAATATTCTATTTTTGAGACAAGTAAAAGTAACATTAAAATCTGGGCAGAAACCCACTAATATTAAAATGTTTATGTTTTCTATCTCTTTTTTAATCATCCAGTTGTATATTTATTACATGACTTTTGTATAATCAGCAATGATCAAATACTTGCTTGAGTGGGAGGTGTAAAAAAAAGAAATGTAAACTTCTAACAGTGTAAAATCTAGACTACAGAACAAAATATATTGTTTTGTTTCATTTGGTTCATAACAAAATGAGTCATACAGATAGCAAGGGCAACAGAAACTGAATAAAAGGAGAGATTGTAATTGGAGGAGGTAGACTTATAAAAGGTTGAAACTTGACTTTGGACTTCAGGGATATTGAATTTGTCTATGAAAAAGCAAGGATTTTTCAAGGGAATTCAAAGAGTAAAGGAAACAAGTTCATATGCTAAGATCAAGTTGAATCCTAAAATTAAAAATACCTTAGTTTTTTTCATTCAAGGGAAAACAACTGAAGTGGAATTCTATTTTAAAAAGTTATAAGCCAAGTTCAGCAGTCTGGTGATCTGTAATAGTGCAGTCACATCAGGAGATGCACAAGCCAAGGAAGTCAAGGAGTGAGTAATGCCTCACTGAACAGGGAAGGCACACTGTCCTTTCTGATATTTGTTTGTTATTAGCCGCTACTGAACATTCCTTCCGTCAAGTACCACAATTACAAGTGCACTCCAAGATACGGCTTACATGCGATATCATGACTCGCAAAGGCCAATGGTGTCATTTTCTGTTTCGTAAATACAGTTCTCCAAAATAGGTAATAGTGTAAAGCAGGGGTCCTCAAACTATGGTCCGCAGGCCACATGCAAATACAAATATTGTATTTGTTCCCGTTTTGTTTTTTTACTTCAAAGTAAGATATGTGCAGTGTGCATAGGAATTTGTTCGTAGTTTTTTTTAAACTATAGTCCGGCCCTCCAACGGTTTGAGGGACAGTGAACTGGCCCCCTGTTTAAAAAGTTTGAGGACCCCTGGTGTAAAGGATGAGAGGTGAATCATGTCCTCTCTCTCCTGTGGGAAGAAGTGTATCTGTGGGAGCCAAACGTCATTTCTTACAGTTTTTGTATTTGTAACTGAATCAGGCATTTGGAGAGTAGAATGACAAAGGGTTAAGGGCAGCTACAGGATAGTAGCCAACCAAGGGTGGGAGCCATACTTTTCAAAGTTGCCATCCAAATACTGCACACAGTTGTCCACATGTGCTTACATGCCACGTTTAGGAACACACCTCTAAGAGCAATGGGCACCTTGTGACTGTAAACTGTATGGCATATTCTTCTTCCCTTACAATGGTGCTGTGCTCCTCTCCACCCTTTCTCCCATAGTCTCCCTGCTGGTAACCAGATTGCAAGCTTAACCACCAACGACCTAGAAAGGCGTATCTTTTGATGCCATCTGCTCCTCTCTTTTCTTGCCTTCATTCTCATGTGACTGGTGGCTCAGGAGCCTCCTGTGTGTGCCTGACAAATCATGGGCTGTACAATACTGGAGGAAGAAAAGAGGACAAGAGACAGAAGAAAAAAGCTTGGTTTGATTTGAAAATCCTTATGCACTGAGAAAAAAAATTGCAACTATCATAAAGATGCTGTTTTTCACATCCCCAAGGAGTGGAAGAGCTGACAGACAACAAGGATTCCGAACAGGTACAATCCTGCACCTTTAATCAAAGTAGGGTAAGAAGGCTGGGGAAGTTAAGGCTTTTGTGCTTACTATTCTGATGAACACTCGACTAGCAACCAAAAGAAAAAATCCTGACACTGTAAAATCTATGAAACTAGACTTGATCAAAACTGAGAAAAAAAAATAGCTCCCTGCTTAGCATTTACTTAACTTTTCACAACACATGGATGGCATAACAAAAACTAAATTAAAAACGACTTTAGTTTCATCGTTTTTATTATGCTATCCATGTGTTGTGAAAAGTTAAGTAAATGCTAACCAGGGAGCAAAGTTAGGTTTAGACACTGCAGCAGGAAGCGCCCTGGGAGAAAACTGAAGTTTCCTTGCTGAGCGAGAGCGGGTAAGACAATGGAGAGATACAAAAGTACTTTTATTTTCAAAGATACTTTGAGGTCTATTTTAAAATGACATTTAAAAGTGGGTTTTACCCAGGGGAAGAGGCAATTCTCAGTGCCTAACCCTGTTAGACAGAAGGTCCTATCAAAATTACCCACACCTTCAAAAAGGGCAAGCCCCTTGTGGGAAAAGGAACAATTACAGCCTGTTTGGCTCTTATTTTGGTAGACTGGGATCATTTTTCTCTGAAGGAACCAATGCTGCATTGATTTCAAACCTTGTAAACTCTACTGCAAAACTGAAATATCACAGAATGTGAGGGGAAGTGATTTTGCTATTAAATGGCCCCTCCTAGTTGCTGTGATATTTTAAAGCATAGGTATGTATCAACCACAAGAAGCAAACAGTGTTGAAGGAGAAGAAAGACTTCCCTTTCAGGAAAAAATTGCCAGTATCATACGACGATGTTTTTCAAGTCGTCTCTGGAAACTCTAATCCCTCTGCCCAACAATAAGAAATTTAACGAGCCTGCCCAGCCTCCCAAACCATCCACTGGCTGATGCCCTTGAGGGCACGGTCCTTCATTGGAACTTCTCTTTCATTCCTCCACGACGGGATGCCAAGACTTTGCCAAGTAACTAAATAAAAATGGAAAACAAGTCAAGTGATAGGGACAGTACTTGCATTTTCCTCTCTGCTGAATGTTACGCAATGGGCTTTGAGTTCTCCCTTGAGCCACATTCTTCAAAGCTGCAGTGGCTTGTGGCCAGGTTTCCCAACTTGCTACACACTTTTGCACATGACATCAGCTAAATGCTTATCCTACACATTTTATATTACAACATTTCTCTAAAGTTTAATGTGTTGAGAATCTGATGAATATCTCCTAAACTTCAAAACAACTGCCTGCCTCCTTTTCTTATGAAAAATGACATTAAAAATGGATCCAGATAGCAAGCACACTCATGCTGCTCCTGAATTTTATTTAAAAAAATAAATATGATCATCTTCTACGACTCAGCTTATTTTGTTTGTGAACTAAGAAAGTTTAGACAAGCGGTTCCCATAAAATGGCAAATGGTAATTATGTTTCACTTAGATCGTATATATCTTCTCCTTTGCAAAACATACACAGACTATTAACTCCCAGGTATTAACTTGGTAAGTGGCATTTTCCTAGAGTTATACCTGATTGTGGTATCATGGGGCTTGATGACAACAAAATAAAAACTCAGGAGACTATCTGGGACCCTCTTCTTAGTTTTCAAAAACAGATGCTTTCATTAATATTCCTCTTAATTCAACTGGTATCTTGTGAAATAACCAGAGAGGAATATCAACAAGTGTTATAAAGAAGTTTCAAATTATATAAATTATATATACTACCTAATCCATATATGTATGTATGTGTATGTGTGCGTGTATATATATATATATATATATATACTTATTTCATAGTCACATTGTTCACCTAAGCACTAAAAGGACTCATTTATATACAGATAAGTAAAATCAGAAAAGCTGAGATACATGTTACTTCTTTCTTGGAAGACTTTTAAAAATCACCTTCTCCTAATAAAATCTTAGTAGTTCTTAGGGTAGGGAGCCAGAGAGTATTTAAAGCCAGAAAGTTAAATATAATGTACCTTCCAGAAGTCATAGTTTTCCTCAAAGATTTTGAAGAAAAGCACTATTTTATATAAAATCAAAGACGATGCAAAGTATACTTTTATGATGAAAAAAAGACTTCAAATTTCATTATTTCACACTGCATCCGAGGACCTCCAGGAATCTATGTTCAAACTACTAGAGCACATTACTGTAGATCACTATGACAGCTCTGGATCTCAGAACCTCATTGCTGAGTCACAGCTGGGATCATGTCTTTCAAAGGTTTAGACAGGAAGGAAGAGTGGAGAAGAGAGGGGAGGCGGGGAGGAGAGAGGAAGAGGAGAGAAGACAGAGGAGAAGAAAGGGGAGGAGAGAGGAGAAATTGTGAGTACTCAAATTAATGACAAAATAGTGACATATTCTTTCTCAAACTACACAGATTCCGTGTAGGCTGACATTTATTTAATCTTTCCATCTCAGAGATATGAGGAAGATGAAGTGGCCACTCAGGCAATAACAATGATCATCAGTAAACAATGAACTCCAACCTATTACGTCACTGAACTAGATGTAAAGATTTTTAAAAGATGCCAGTAGTAATCTTTATCCGTTTGAAGATGCTATAATTTACCCATCTGTCTACCACCTTCCCAGCCCCACTTCCCATCACTTCTTGAAAACCTCTTCCACAAACCAAATGTGCTTTCATATTTACTGGTTTCTTTACCTGGAATGCCTTTCTCTCCACTGTCCAACTAGCGGGCATCAAACACATTTGTCAGCCCACAGTCAACTACTGTTTCTCCCAGGAGGCCTTCCTTGCCATACCCCTTTCTCAGATAATTAATAATTGATTTTCATACCAATCACATCATATTTTAATTATCTTCTAGGTAAGACTGAATCCATTCTTTTAGTCATTTCAGGTCTTCAAATACCAAGAGAAAGACTGGCCCACCGTGGGGAGGAGGTACGTAACGATTTCCAGTGGATTTATCTAGGACTCTCTAAGCTCACCAAAGTTGAGGTAACAATACTGAGGCCTCTAAAGACTATAATCAGGCCAACATTCATTAGAGATCTGCTTATGCCAGGATTCTACACTGGGTTGTTTTGTGTGCAGCTGAGGTCACCACCAAAGATGACCACATGTAGAGTAACCAACAATCTCCAACTTAACTCTTGATTAGAGTCGACATCTCGTATTTTATTTTTAAATTTTATTTTATTTTGTCCAGCACCTTTTATCCTCTCTATACTCTTTACCACTTCCACCCATCCCCGTCCACCCCCACAATCACCACTGTTGTCCATGTCCTGAGTTCTTTTTTTTGCTGGCTTCACATTTTAACGGCCCTGCCTCCTCTACCCGTTTCCCCCCCCCCCCCCCCCCCCCACCGCCCCTGCCCAAGCCATGTGCCTGCTCTCTAACTATGAGTCTTGACATCTCTTTTAATAGTGAAGCATAGGGTTAAGATTTGCAGACGCTACAACAGAGTGATTTATCAAAGGATTTATAGTGATGGGGACTAGGACAACAATGTCAAAGGAAATTCAAAAATAAAATTTTTAAATTAAATTTTATGGCACCAATTTTGACTTTTAGAGTTTATTAACAGAAGGCTTCCTAGCAAATAGAAAATATAACTGATATAAGTGTGGCCTCTGTTCCATCTGTTGTTCAACAAATAAATAGTGATAAAAACAAGTACAATAATACTAAGGCAATTACTAAGAAGAAAATAGAAAAGAAACAGCTAAGAAAACTCAGGTATGTGAGGGGAAAGTCTAAAAAGTACTCCACAATGCACAGGGGCGGAGGGAAGGGGAGTTAAATGAAGAGTTTTTATCCCATCTGGTAACATGAGAAATTAGTGTTTGCACAGTTTTACAGGATCCCAGGACTGCTGATCAGATGAAGGCTACATAATGTAGAACACATAAACAAATGGTTTTTTCACTGTCACGCTTTCATCTCTAAGGAAGACTTGGCTTTTGACAGCCTCATTTGAAAAAAAAAAAAAATTAAATCTGGTTCCAAAGGCCTATATTCTTCACTGAAACTCACACAAGGAACCCAATCTCCAAAGTAACTTAACAAAAATTGCTCACTTGACGTCCATTCTGAGCTAAATTTACATTCCATGCATACATCTCATCCCCTCTATGTTGATGAGGATTTGTGTGTGTGTGTGGTTTTTTAAAAAAACAACAACAAAAAAACAACAACAAAAATGTATTCATTCACCATATTTCTTCTTTGGTCACACAAGAACTTTCTGTATCCTAAGTTCCAAAGCCTGGGGAATAGGGCTACATCACTGGGGAACACAGTGGCAATTTGTTCTAAATACAAAATAGCTTATTTTCCTTTGGCAACCCTCCAGCCGTGGCGGCGGTGGAGGGAAAGGATACTCTTCTCTAAAGAGATCAGGAGAGATCAGGCTCTGAACCTGGCCTCCTGTCAAAACTTAGCTGTGAGTGCAAGAGACATTTTAAAAAATTAGTTACCTTTCACGTCAACTTGGAAACTGATTAAAGGCTTTTTTTTTGCATTATTAACTGTTTTTCTAATCTTCAGCCTTTTGTTGGTGTTCATCCCTATTCTGGCAGCCCCCATTGGCTGCTTTAGTGGTTCCAAGGGGCTGAGAAGTGTTGCTCTCCAAAAGAAAAAGCATTCTCACAGGGACTGAGAAGGCAATCAGCAATCACAACAGTAGCTACTTGTTAATTTTCTATTTGAAACCCAGTGATGTCAATAGTATTGTACCCTACCCGCCACCATGGGGTAAAAGTACATTTTGAAATCAAAACAGACTTCCTACGTGCCGGCAAGTCAGCTCTGAGACACAGTGATAATGTTCTGTAAGACACTGCCCTAGTTTCATCTGCAAAATGCACGTAACAAGCATTAGTCTACTCTTCTCTAAAAATCTAAGGCTCACAGCCCATTCTACCCCACAGCCCAGTGAAGCTATTTTATATCAAATCATAGTCCAGAATGGCAGAGAGAAATGAAGACATATTGCTACTGATCCCTAATAAAATAGTGAGCCTACATAGCACAAACAGCAGACTCAAAGAATGTTCCATTGTAATGTGAATGTTCATGTAGAAGCATAAAATGAAAATAGCACAATGCCTTTAAAAAAATGGCCCTGCTAATAAGATGATTAGCATAATAGTTCACTTTAAGGGGGTATGTCTACATAAAAGGAAAGACACATTTTATTAAGTGGGACAGGAATACTCTGGCCTAAGAATGACTGCATCCCTGGAAAATGAATATTCACAATTTATACTGAGTATGAGAAACCTGAAATAAGGAACTAAATGATTAAAAGTGGTGACCATGCTTACCACTGGCAGGCGGCAAATGGTTTGGCATTGCTGGATATCTGCCAATTCAGTCAAGCCAGCCAGGGATTATTTCGAAAGTCCTATTTTAGCACAATTTCCCCAGAATTAAAATGCAGGGAGTTTTGTTTATTTTTTATTTTGCTTTTTGGGGGGAGGGTAAATTTTGGGGCAGGAAAAGGTAACAGAGAAATTGCTGGCCCATCTGTAATTAACCCATAGGGCATTTGGAACCTCTAGAAAAATAAGATTCATAGAATTTTAAACATCATAGTTCTGACAATGACAGATAATTAATGTTTTGGTGTATCTTTTTATTTCAGAGTTACTTAAACTCTTCTGATCTTTCTCTTTCATAATACTATGTCACACTTTTTTTCTGACCACAAAGGGCCCAACTGAAGAGTAGTTTTTGAGAGTAACTTTTGGAGGCAGCCTCACACAACCCCTGGCATCAATCCTGAGCATGCTCTCCTCTGATAAAGCAAAAAAATTTTTCAGTATTGTATTTAGACACTGACAGATGAGCATTTTTAGGCAGATAGAAAGTGAACATACCTTAAGAACTACTTTACTTTTTAAAACACTTCTGAAAAGGAAAAGGTATTCAATGGAGTAACAACAACTACAATAGTCTCATAAAAAGCAAACTCTTTCCAGTAAAAAACTGGGTTCAAATTATAACTAGGTTGCACCACTACTTTTTTTTTACTTGTTTCTATTTATATTGTCTAAATTTTAGTTTGATTCTTCTCTGGATCAGCCCAGGAAAAAAATGAGAGAAGAATCAGAGATCTAATATATATTTTGTGTGATTCCAGCCTCAACTCCATACCATTACTAGAGGCTCGATGCATGAAATTCATGCATGGGTAGGGTCCCTTGGCCTGGCCAGTGATCAGGGCTGATCTGTGGGGCGACCAGCAGGGTGATGGGGGGGGGGGGACCCCTCCGCTGGCACCTGCTTTGGCTGGCCTGGGGCCTGCGGGCTGGGGGCAGCTCCTGTGTTGATCATCTGCCCCCTGGTGGTCAGTGCACATCATAGTGACCAGTTGTTCCACGGGTCGTTCTGCCGTTTGGTCAATTTGCATATTAGGCTTTTATTATATAGGATAGTTTTCTGTCCAAGAAGGACTGTTAATACAAGTGTGCTATTACACTTTGATTCCAGGAGAACAGCCCTGAGAAATCTATATTGCTGTGTGTCTTGGAGAAGAAGGAAAAGCCAGGATGAGGGAACATGTTTCACTTTGTTACCACAGCCAATCAAAATCCTGGCTGCTCATCTGGGCAGGTAGTGTGGCTCTCTTACCTAAGTATATCTCAACAACAAGAACACAAAAACGGGCGCTCCAACCAAAAAGAAGGTGGTTGAGTTTGGAGAATAAATTTGCCCAACTAGCCCTAACTGGTTTGGCTCAGTGGATAGAGCGTCGGCCTGCGGACTCAAGGGTCCCAGGTTCGATTCCGGTCAAGGGCATGTACCTTGGTTGCAGGCACATCCCCAGTGGGGAGTGTGCAGGAGGCAGCTGATCGATGTTTCTCTCTCATCGATGTTTCTAACTCTCTATCCCTTTCCCTTCCTCTCTATAAAAAATCAATAAAATATATTAAAAAAAAAATTTGCCCAACTTGGCTACATTTCCTTTCAGATATTAGAGATATTATAGGCTGAAAGTCCTAAAACATCTTCCAGGATTACCAACACCTCTAATCTCAGGGAACAAAAGATAATATGAAGGATCCTTTAAAAGATGAAAAATAAGACCCCAAATCTATTCAGTATTTTTTTTAAGCACACCAATATCCTGAACATTCAAGACAGCAAATACAGTTCCTATTTCCTTGTCACCTGACCCAACCCACGCAGCAGTAAATTCCGACTGCTTAAGGGAGTTCTCAGAGCCCAGGATCACCAAATTTCTCTTTAGGAAACCTCCTCCATTACAAAAATAGCAGTCTTGCAAAGAGTTAGGCTCTATCTAATTTGTGTTATGTTTACAACTGTTTTAACTGCAAAGATGAAATTTCCAATTGAAAAAGAACCTTATGTAGAAGAGACTGGATTTTTTTTTTATAGTTATGCCAAATACAAGCTGTTCTATAATTTGTGAATCAGGCTGGAATAAAGTGAATCAAGATAGAAAAGCATACAGACGTTACAATCTTAGAGAAAAAAATGTCGTAACTGGTCATACCAATGATTCAAACAGATGGCTCTGGGAAACTATGATGGCTGTCCTCTATGACAATACATATATATTACAAAAACATACCGCTAACATATTTTGTAATATTTTATCACAAGTAAAAGTGCAAAGGGTGGGGAAGAGGACAGACTTAGAGAGGGGGTCAAACTGCACTTTAATGGAAATAGTAAAACTGTTGCTAAAAGATGAATAATTCTTAACTATTGTTTATTCCTAACCACTGTCCGTTGCACCTGTACTAGCATCTAATCCCTCTGTACTAAAATACTCAAAGCTCTATAAAAAATATTGAGAAGCCTGGCCAGTGTGCTCAGTGGTTGAGTGTCAACCTGTGAACTAGGAAGTCAGTCATTCCCAATCCTGGTCAGGGAATATGCCAGGGTTACGAGCTTGATCCCTATTGTGGGGTGTGCAGGAGGCAGCTGATCAATGATTCTCTCTCATCATTGTTTCTACCTCTCTCTCTCTTTTCTTTCCTCTCTGAAATAAAAATATAAATTTTTAAAAATGGAGAAATCTCTAATTAAGCTTCACTTGAGAAGAAAAATAAGGCCATTGTGCAAACTGAAGCTGCCAAGTTCAAACATGTATTTGAGCTCCACTTTGCTATGTCTAAACTAAGAAATCCTAGATAGATGTAGAATATAGTTCCTTATATTGTTTCCAGAAAGTTTCTCCATTGAGGACTACCAACTGAAAAAAATTTTTTTTAAATTAAAACACTAAACCAGAAAATGCCCTAACGCTAAGTCCATTTTTTTCTATTTCATTTAAATAAATATTACTAAACTAAGCATTATTGACTACAGTTTTAAAATAAAAAATTTTACTGTAACAAATTCTTAAACATTTAGAAAATGACTGGCAAATGCCTATTATCTTTATCACAAGTAAATTAATCTACATATCTATCTGCATGAAAATAAAATCTATGATCTCAAGAATGAAAATCTAATCACAAATATCTTTTCTTCTAAGCACAGCAGATCAAAATGTGTTAAACATTTTCCCCTTTTTATTGAATTTATTGGGGTAACAGTAGTTAACAAAATTATACAGGTTTCAGGCTGCACAATTCCACAACGTATCATCTGTACACTGTATCATATGTTCACCACCCCGTCAAGTCTCTATTCATCACCATTTATTCCCCCTATACCCTCCTCCACCTTCCCGAATCCCCCTTCTCCCTGGCAATCATCACACTGTTGTCAGTGTCTATGAGATTTTTTTCTCAGTCCCATAATTTAAAAAAATTTCTAATAAAACGCTCAATGGAGCAAGAATATGTTTTAATATACCATATTTGAAATACACTAAAGGAGTCACAGATAATTTCCTATTTAATAAATTGTTATCTCTATTTTAATTACTTCACAGCTTTCAAAAGAGCTAAATTCATAACTGCTTTTTAAACAGACATATAGATTATATATTCATACGCACATATACACATACATATTTTTAAATTCTGGCATAATAAAAATGGCTCTAAATGAATACCTGTGAGCACCAACTGGCCATTCAATACAATCTCTTTGGCTAGAAGCATTCATGGAAATTCCCAGCATTCTATGATGTTTTCCTAAAGCTATTAATTCTAAACTAAGAGAGATGTTAGCTTTCCAAAAAAGAATAAATCTTCCTAAGGCTCCACCCAAGAACAATCTTCAGCTGATTATGGAAACTTCCATGAAATAATCTGTTTAAATAATTATACAGGCTTTTAATGATGTCAAATTAAACAGCTATCAAAATAAGCCAAGTTACCAAAAAATCAGAAGCAAAACAGGATGAACGCAACTGCAGATACAAATCATAGGGAAGAGTCTCTATCTCAAAAAGCAAGCTGAAATTTAATAAGATGCTAATATCAAGTAACAGAGCTATGCAGACAAAACAGGGCGACAACACATAAAGGGCAAAACCTGTATAAATTCCAAACCGTTTGAGGAGATACTTTCACAATTAAAAAGGATGTCACAGCTTTTATGGCACTGTATTTACAGTAAAATTTTAAGTCATAATTGAGTTTCTTGGTCTGCTGTGTAAATTCAAATACAGATAGAAATGTACTTTCATTTGTATAACCAGCACACTCAAGAGGCATTTTCCTGTGGTACAACTTTAGTTGAGGTCCCATTATGAAGCACAGTCACCACATATTTCCTAAGTGGGTCATATTACCTAGAATATCCTATAGGGACAAACTGTTCTGAAGCAGGAGTGGAGAACAAAACTATTTTCCTTGGAAAGGGAAGATATCTGCGGGGTAGCAAATATCTCACTATGTGCTTTCCTAAAATATTTTCTATCTTGAAGTGTCAGGTCACACACACGCACACATGCACACACACACACATGCACACACACAAAAACAAAAAACAGAGCTATTTAATCTAACACAAGTGCATAGCCTACTACAAATATCAAACAAAAATGTTAATTATTAATTCACTAAGAATTATGTTATGTACAAGACACTGTATCAGATACCAAGACAAATTACTGTCCCTCCCCTCACAGAATCTATAATAAAAGCATAATATGCTAATTAGACTGGACAGCCGAACAACCTTCCGGACGTCATTCCAGATGAAGCTGTGGTGGGGGGTGAGGCAGAGGTGGTTAGGGGCGATCAGGCAGGCAGGCGAGTAGTTAGGAGTATCAGGCAGGCAAGTGGTTAGGGGTGATCAGGCAGGCAGACCGAGGGGGTAGGAGTGACCAGACAGGCAGGTGAGTGGTTAGGGGCAATCAGGCAGAGGCGGTTATGGGCCATCAGGCAGGTGGGTGGGTGGGTAGTTAGGGGCGATCAGGCAGGCAGATGAGCATTTAGGAGCCAGCGGTCCCAGATTAGGATAGGTATGTCTGACTGCTGGACATCCCCTAAGGGGTCCTGGATTGCGAGAGGGTGCAGGCTGGGCTGAGGGACACTCTCCCCCACACACACCCTGCCCCCTGTGCACTGGGCCTCTAGTATATTTATATAATCTAGAAAGGGAGGACATTACAGAATAAAGTAGTGTGGATTAAAATTCCTAAGTGACACAAACAGTGAACAGATAGGGATTTAGAGGAGATACCACACTTTGCAAAATCAGAAGAGACTTCATAAAAAATGTATGTATTAGCTGTACCTTGAAGACAGTGTGAAAAAGTTCTGGTTTTGGGATTAGAATATTCTCATGCTAACTGTCATTAATCAACTCGGTGAAACAGACAACTTGGAGGGACTTAGGCTTTCTTATTCATAAAATATGGATACTAGACTAGGTGACTTTCTAAGATCCTTTCTAGCTGTACTGTCTATGAAAATATATGGGTAGAATTATCCATACATAATTGCTTTTTAAAAATCTTTTTTAAGTAACACATTCTTACTACAAAAAACTCTAGCAATAAAATCAACATGATAGTTTCTCCTTGACTCTTGCATCCTTTCCCATAGAAAGTTTATCAGTTTGACATGTATCTTTCCAGAACTTTTCCAATATATTTACATATATGAATGTGGTATTTTTAAAAAATAAATGAAATACTGGAAATATTATTTTGCAATTAGCTTTTTTCACTTAATATGTCTTGGAACTTTCCACATATACACATAGAGGTCTATATCATTCTTTTTATCTGCTCCAAATTTATGGATGTAATATCATTTATTTAGCCATTCCCCTATTGATAGGAATTCAGATTACTTCTAATTTGGGGTTATTATAAACATTTTTGTTATTCTTGTTCAAAAGGGGAGTGGGGGGAGAGGGGTCAAGGAATTTGAACCAAAAGTATAAAGATAGAAAATATAGGGGAAGATGAAGTTTGAACCAGGAGTCTATATTTTCAGCAGAAGAGAAAATAGGAGTCAATAATATACAGAGAAATATCTTTAGACCAGGAGCCAGGAGATATGGGTTCAAAAACTAGATCTGAGAGTAAAAAGTAGGACTGAGTACTTAAAATCTCGGAATTTTCTCAGACTAGAAGAAATCTTAATGATCATTCCATTCTACCACCTAATTTTAGAGAAACTAAAGCCCTATCCTTAAACTAGAATGCGATACCGATAATGCCTAGCTTTGTGCTTTTGCCTCACGCTCTGCTGAAGGGATTTTTGAAAGGGGGGGGGGGTACCTGTAGTACTTTCAACAATGAAGATAATTTTAAAAAAAAAGTTTGAATAGTCACTGTAATAAACATTATAGGAAAACAATAAGCAAAAGGCCTAAGATAGAATTATCCACAGAGGAACTGAAGGGCCATGTCAGCAAGGGCACACTGGGTAAGTTCAGTGCCTATGCTGAGGGAAGTCTGCAGGAGTATGGGCTGCAGGGTGGGATGAGGAAGTGGGACTGCTGGGCACGCTCACCAAGCACTTCCAGGACCGACCAGAGACTGTACACACAGCCACCTTTCCACAGTCGCCGGGCTGCCTAGTTTTGCTCTCAAGTTGAAAAATGTCTCTCCTGAGCCAGGAAGGGTCTGCCTCACAGAAGCAGGACTTTACATTTATGAGACTCTCTGCTGCCGTGGAGACAGTATAGCCTGCACACCGCCCCCCCCGACTTTGCTGTGTCTTATCCTACTGTCTGAAAAAAGAGCCCCAATTTTGTACCATAAAGAAATGTTCATAGAACTATAAAACTTTTCATGTAGGGAAGGAATTCAGAGATCATCTAGGTACCCTCCTTTTACAGCCAAGGAAGAAGTGAGATAACTTAGATGACATCCACAGTCTACCAGTAGTATAAATAAAAAGGGAAATTATTATCTTCTGACTTCTGGTACAATTCTCACATCAACGTATTACCTATCCCCAAAGAAGTCATCTGTGTTGCATTCCAGGCAGCTTTTCGACAATTTAGCTCTTAAACCATGTATAGTATTAAAATCTACTTTTTTTTCCATTTGCTTTTCCCAAAATAACAACAAAAGTCATTTACTTATGAGTTAAGTGTAAACTTTTCTTGATTTAGAAGATATAAATATAAGCAGTATGTTATGTGTTTGTCCTGGAGCTGAACTACTTATCTTCCAAGCAAATCTGCCTTTAAGAACTGGTTAGCAAATAGCCATATTAGGAAATTCTATTCTCATTAATGAATCCTACCCCTGAGACTTGTGGTTGCTCACTAGTACTTCCAATTGGCATTATTTACTAGAATACGTAGAAAAATATAAGCAAGTACAAAATAACTACCCTCTTCTCTGCAAAAGCTAAAATATAGCAAAAGAATCTGAATCTCTTCATTTTTAAAAGATAAATAAATGCAAGATACTAAAGAAGTCACTCATTTAATAAAAAGATTTCTTACTAGCCCTAACCAGTTTGGCTCAGTGGCTAGAGCGTCGGCCTGCAGACTGAAAGGTCCCAGGTTCGATTCCGGTCAAGGGCATGTACCTTGGTTGCAGGCACATCCCTAATAGGAGGTGTACAGGAGGCAGCTGATCGATGTTTCTCTCTCATCGATGTTTCTAGCTCTCTATCCCTCTCCCTTCCTCTTTGTAAAAAATCAATAAAGTATATTTTTTTAAAAAAGATTTCTTACTGATATATCTCTTTGCATGCCTAAATTGCCAAAATTTACACCAAAATAGAAATTTATTAAAATGAAGATGCTAGTTTAAGAAAAAGTGTTTGAATTACATTTATTATTAAAACAATGTTTATCAAGAACATTTACACTGTAGTAATTACTATATGCAGCAAAGGAATTTATTAAACTAGCATATTACCTTAAAATCTAAAATTCTGCTCCTGTATAATTATTATGAGCATTAATATAAAATGTATAGTCATTTTTATGGATCAAACACTTCCCTCAAAGTTGCATATAAGATAAAGTTTTTATACTGCATTATTTAAAATATATCAGGAAAATCTAATTAAACTATTCCTTTTTTAAATTACCAATTCATAATTTGAGAGGAAGTGGGGGTTTTGTTTCTTTTGGTGTGTGTGTGTGTTTTGTTGTTGCTGTTGTTAATCCTCACCTGAGGATATTTTTCCATTGCTTTTTATAGAGTGAAGGGAGGGGGAGAGACAGAGAGACAGAAACATTGATGTGAAAGAGA
Organism: Myotis davidii; assembly: GCF_000327345.1. NCBI lineage: Eukaryota > Metazoa > Chordata > Mammalia > Chiroptera > Vespertilionidae > Myotis > Myotis davidii. Next base: position 2,307,959 of record NW_006383012.1, on the reverse strand, counting down.
CACATCGATTGGTTACCTCCTGCACACACCTTGGGGGTCCGGGGATTAAGCCTGCAACTGAGGTACGTGCCCTTGACTAGAATCAAACCCAGGACCCTTCAGTCTGTGGGTCAACACTCTATTCAGTGAGCCAAACCGGTCAGGGCAGGAAGTGTTTCCTTAAACAAGTTACAGCTACACTGAGATATAGACTCTGAAATCACTTGGATAAAAAAGCTACTGCATACATCTTCACTATCATGTCCACCATGTAAATTATTTAAAGTCTGATTTAATTATTTGTTTATTTCTAGAAGTTTCAAGTTATAATATTTCTGGGTTATTTTTAAGACTAATGATCTCATCTATTTCCATGTGTCAGTTGTAGAATTGATTTAAACTTTAGGAATTGGATAACTGAAGTTCTGAGAACACTTGGTTTCTAGAATGCAATCCTTGTCTGAGTCAGCCTCTGTCACCTTGCAGTCTGGGTCAGGGAGTACAAAGCTTAGCCTTAATGAGCTATTTCTGACAAAGGTCAATATAGAGACTGTGAATCTATCTAGAAACTACTGCAATGACTTCATTGCACCGGCTGCATTTTAGATGTGTAATTTCATCCTGGCTATGCTTCTTCTATTAACCATAAATTTTATCTCCAAAACCCACCCATTACTTCATCTTTATCTCATATAACATTCAATTTTTACTGTAACAGGTGCCTATCTCTGTACTCTAACAGCTATTTTTAGTTTGTCTACAGTTTTCAGCATTCCTACCTATATAAAAATACAATTAAAATATTCATTTACTTGCATACAAAAATAAGTGCACCAATTGCATGTCTCTCTGACAAATGATATTACCCTGCATACTGTTTAATAATGTAATTTCTATATTTATCTGGTTCCATAGCTTCATAAATAGTCAAATTCTATTAAATAAGTGTCCTATACTTCCCAATGCTTAGCTCCTTTTTAGTGTTTTATAGTTACCCTTGAAAACGCAGTACTATAACTGGGCTCATACTATGTATTTTAAAAAGTAAAAAGAATAAATTTATTTTCCTTAATATTTTTACATAAATTAAAAATAAGGGTGTCAGTTTCCCATCGTTAGACTAAAAAAGAAAAACAGCCATCATTTTTATATGCCAAATCAGAAAAGCAGATCAGTAGCTATTTCCTGGTTTCTGGGCAATGCTGTTTCTCCTTCCCACACAATTATACTTGTTAAACTTTGTTGTTCAAGATCTAATAAATACAATCAAGTTTTATTTTATTATACCTTAAGTGGAACTGATATAATTACCACATTTGTTCAATATATGGTCTTAATTTTGTTAGATTTTACTGTTAATTAGAGGCTTTCAAAAACCTTTAACTATATACCCTTTTTATATGCCACAGAGGCTCAATCTTTCCTCATTACCAAGTAAGTTACATTAGGTAGCAGCACCATATAATATATTGTAAACGTATCTGTGGTTAATTACATGTCTTACTTGTAAAATGTGGGATCATTTGTGTAGTGCCATCAGATGATAATGACATCAGCACCTTTTAAGGGCCAAAATGCAAGGTCAGTAGACTTTTAGGACCTTCCCCCCAATCAATGGTAGCTGGTATGATGAATGAATGGGCACAAAGTTGCTGAGCAACACTAGCTAGCCATTTTAGTAAGTATGAAGTGATATCCTGCATTTTCCTAATGACTACTGATGTTGAGCATCTCTTCATGGGCTTACTGGCCTTTTGTATATTTTCCTTGGAGAAATACCTATTCAAATCATTTGCCTGTGGTTTTTTTTTTTTTAAATTGATTTCAGAGAGAGCAAGAGGGGGAGGAAGGGAGAGAAAGAAGGACAGGGAGAGGGAGAGGGAGAGGGAGAGAGGGAGAGAGAGAGAGAGAGAAAACATTGATTGGTTGCTTCTCATACACACCTCGACCAGGACCCAGAACCTGCCACCTGGGCATTTGCTCTGACTGGGAATCAAACCAGCAATCTTTGTTGCTCAACCAACTGAGCAACACCAGCCAGGGCCCTTTGCCTGTTTTTGTATTGGGCTGTCTTTTTTACCATTTAGTTTAAGAGTTCTTTATATATTCTGAATATAAGTCTCTTCTCAGATATATATTCTGCAAGTATTTTCTCCTAGATTTTGTTTTCATTTTCCTAATAGTGATCTTTAAAATACAAATGTTTTCTATTTTGATAAAATCCAATGTATCTATTTTGCTGTTGTTGTTGCTTGTGCTGTTGGTGTCATATGTAAGAAATGATAGCCTGGTCCAAAGTCATAAAGATCTCCTCTTATGTTTTTTTTCTAAGAATTTTACAGTTTTAGCTCTTTAATTCAAATCTGTGGTTCATTTTTTAGTTAACTTTTGCATATGGTATGAGGTAGGAATCCAACTTCAGTATTTTACATGTAGATTTCTAGTTGTATCAGCACAATTTGTTGAAAACACATTGACTTAACACCTTGTTGAAAATTAATTGACCCTAAGTACGAGGGAATAGCTTTAGACTCTATTTTATCCCATATAATAAAAGGCTAATACGCAAATTGTCCCCTTGACTGGGAATTTGACCAGGAGGGCGGGACCAGCTGGCCAACCACTTGTGGCCCCTCCTCCTGACAAGCCCCACCCCCAAACGCCCACCTCCCCAATTGTGGGGGGGAGCAGCCAACGGCCCCTCAGGGCGGGCCGGCTGGACCCCACCTGTGCATGAATTTGTGCACCAGGCCTCTAGTTGATTTATAAGTCTTCTTCGGCCAATATCACATTGTCTTGATTACATAGCTTTGTAGTGTTTTGAAATTGGGATTATTAGTCTTCCAACTTTGTTCTTTTCAAGATTATTTTGGCTATTCTGGGTATCTTGTATTTCCATATAAATTTTAGAATCAGTTGTTAATTGCTGCTAAAAAGAAAGCTTGGATTTTGATAGGGCTTGCATTGAATCTATACATCAATATGGGGAGTACTGCCATTTTAACAATATTAACTCTTCCAATCCATAAACACAGATGTCTTAATTTCTTAAAACAATGCTTTGTAATTTTCTCCTTTTAAAAACTTTCATTGATTGCTTTTAGAGAGTGAGAAGAAGGAAGAGAGAAAAAACAACAACATCTACTTGTTGTTCCACTTACTTATGTATTCATTGTATATGTATATGCCCTGACAGGGGATCAAACCCACAATTCTTGGTGAATTGGGACAATGCTTTAACCAGATGAGTTACCCGGACAGGGCTAGTCATTTTCAATGTACAAATCTTTCACCTCTTTGGTTCAATTTATTCCTATGTATTTTATTCTTTTGGATGCGGTTGTAAATGGAACTGTTCTCTTAAATTTATTTCCAGATTGTTCATTGTTGATGTATAGAAACACAGCTGGGTTTTGTGTGTCATTCATGAATACTGTGACTCTGCTAAGTTCGTGTATAAGCTCTAATAGTTTTTTGTGGATTTCTTAAGGATTTTCTATACATAAGACTATGATATCTGCAAACAGAGTTTTTTTTCTTCCCTTCAAATCTAGATGCCATTTATTTCTTCCTCTTGTCTAATTGTCCTGACTAGATCCTCCAGCACAATGCTGAGGAGAAATCATGAGAGCAGACATCCTTGTCTTATTCCTGATCTTAGGGAAAAGCATTCAGTCTTTTACTATTAAATATGACATTAGCTGTGGGTTTTTAATAAATGTTATTTAACAGGCTAAGGAAGTTATTATAAGGTATTTTCATACTGAGATTTATATCTCAGTAATAAACCAAGGCTAATAAGAACTTTTGATTAAACTTTCCATAATTACCAAACCCAATTCAAAACTGTAGACTTTTGATCCAGTTCCAGTTATATCAAACCTACAATAAAGGTTTAGTTTCCTTAATCCCATAACTTGTTTTTAATGCAAGTTCTGCCAAACTACCCTTGCAATTTATTTTTCACTCCTAACAAAACAAATGTTGGTTTTTTCTTGAATGTGCACACTGTATATAAAAGTGTATGTTCTTTTTAAACAAATGTTATCCAAGCACCCAAAATATGCAGCTAAAACCAGTTATGTTCCTCCTGCCAAGGAATCCTAAATAGTCAGGTGATGTACTAAGAAACCACTGCCTTACCCATGGTCATAAAGATTTCCTCTTATATGTTGTTCTAAGATAAGGTAGACTAAAACACTGTCAAAATTTCCATGGGTCAGTGGGTCAAATGGGGACATGTGAGTAATCTAGAAAAAAGTACTGTATTCATTCTCATATCCAAACCATTAAGATCAATATGAGTAATATATTAAAAATTCTAACACAAAAAAGAAATTATTTGTGACATCTAGTCTCCAAGCATATATGCATCTTTACCTCATAAAAATGCTTCCCATTTCAACTCATGGAATGAGAAAAGAATAAAGACCTCACAAGTAGAGCATAAACTCCATCAAGTAAAGTGTTCTCCTTCACAAAACCTCCCGTCTTTATTTTAGTGTACTATATACTGTCCTAAAGAACTAAAAGAATCAATTAGCCAGTTTTAAAAAGATAACTCACTCTTTTCTTATTAGCAGGATAAAGTCCTGCATAGGAAAAATCCTTTAAGATGTTGGTACTCATCAAGCTTTTTCATACACTATACTTTTTTCTAATCCTCACTCGAGGACGTGCAACGTTTTTTCCCAGTCTCAGTTCCCACTAAGCCCCTGTCCAGCCCTCTGTGAGATATATTCTTACCTCCTGGTTGAAGCTGATTGTGCCAAGGATGCAGCACAGCTCCTGAATCTCAGAGGGAAGGCTGGAGTGGGTGGGTGGGACTAGCTCAGCCGGGGGCAAACTACGGCGCGCGGGCTGGATCCGGCCCGTTTGAAATGAATAAAACTAAAAATAAAAAAGACCGTATCCTTTTATGTAATGATGTTTACTTTGAATTTATATTAGTTCACACAAACACTCCATCCATGCTTTTGTTCCGGCCCTCCGGTCCAGTTTAAGAACCCATTGTGGCCCTCGAGTCAAAAAGTTTGCCCACTCCTGTTCTACACGCTCCCCAACTGGGGATCAAACCTGCAACCCCACCCAAGGATGTGCCCTGACTGGGAATCAACCCAGCAACATTTTGGTGCCCAGGCCAATACTCAACCAACTGAGCCACTCCGGCCTGACCATATAATTTACATCTGAAGAATTAATTAAATATTCCATTTACCTCCTTTGAAATTATCTACACTAATAAAAGAGAAACATGGTAATTGGCGTACGACCGCTACCCTTCCCATTGGCTAATCAGCAAGATATGCAAATTAACTGACAGCCAAGATGGCGACCGGCAGCCAGGCAGCTTAAACTGAACATGAGGCTTGCTTGCTTCAGTGAAGGTGGACTCCAACGTTCCCGCTTGCCGCTGCAGGCCTCTGAGCCGGCTGTTT
>NW_006383012.1:2300883-2301588 GCF_000327345.1 Myotis davidii | reverse complement strand
GGAGGAGGGAATCCTAGGTCCCAGGTGTGGGGTGAGGCAGAAGCAGTAAAGGGGCGATCAGGCAGGCAGGCAGGCGAGCGTTTAGGAGCCAGTGGTCCCAGATTGCAAGAGGCAGTCGGACATCCCCTGAGGGGTCCCGAATTGGAGAGGATGCAGGCCAGGCTGAGGGACACCACCACCCCCGCCCCCGCCCAGTGCATGAATTTTGTGCACCAGGCCTCTAGTTTTATTATAATGCCTGTTACACTTTCAAGAGTATATTGTTTGTCGTTTTTCACTTATCCTATCTAACAATAGACAAACATGGTAATTGACCATACCTTCGCTCTGCCTCCCATTGGCTAATCAGCGTGATATGCAAATTAAACCAACACAGAGATGGCGGCTAATTTGCATACTACAGGCAGGGCGGGTCAGTGCCATCCCGAGTGAGAGCTGCCATCCCAGGCCGCAGGCCTGCCTCAGAGGCCCCAGAAGCCGGTGATCGGGGAGAGATGGGGGTCCTCTGTCCAGGCCTGACACACTGGCAGAGGCGTCGGGCCTGGGCAAGAAACCAATCTGGCAATTGCAGGGTGATGGGGGTTGATGCCTCTGGCTGAGGTGTCAGGCCTGGGCGGGGGCGGAGCCGGCAATTGAAGGGGTCTGTGGGTCCCCTGCCCAGGCCTGACGCCTGGGCCAGAGGCATCAGGCCTGGGGGGGGGGGGG
>NW_006383012.1:2278943-2300696 GCF_000327345.1 Myotis davidii | reverse complement strand
TCCCATGTGCGACCCGGCCCGGGGTGGCCGGGCGGTGCAGCAGCAATTGGCCAACCCGCACCGGGGTCCCATGTGTGACCCGACCCGGGGATGGCCGGTGGGGCAGCAGTAATCCGCCGGCCCGCCCAGCCGCCATCCGGGCGTCCCATGTGCGACCCAACCCAGGGTGGCGGGGCAGGACAGCGTGGCTCCTCTGTCACCCCAGCTTCCTTATCACAGCTCCCTTGGGGGCCTAAGCCTTTAGTTGGACATCCCCCGAGGGCTCCCTGTCTGCCAGAAGGATGTCTGACTGCAAGCTTAGGCCTGATCCCCTGGGGAGTGGGCCTAAGTCAACAGGTGGACATCCCCCAAGGGGTCCTGGACTGCAAATGGGCGCAGGCCCGGCTGAGGGACCCCCCCCTCCCGAGTGCACACATTTTTGTGCACCGGGCCTCTAGTGTTATTATAATTCACTAACACATATTATTGGTTATAGATACACTCAATAGTAGACAGAATCATTTTGTCACTCAATGATATTTATTGAATGACTGCTATATGCTAAGCCTAAATAAAGTCCCTGCCTTCCTGAAATTTATGGTTTAGTGAAAGAAGTCAGGTAACTGAAATAATTCAGAAATAAATGTTAAGGCAACAGAAAAGACAATGGGATAGAGAGTGATGGGGGGGGGGGGCGTGCGAGGCAGCGAGCAATTACTGTTCTCTAAGGAGATGACCAGACAACTGAGAACTAAATAATGATGAAGAATTAGAGCAAGGACTTTCTAAACCAGTCGTTCTCAACCTTCCTGCCCTTTAAGTACAGTTCCCCATGTTGTGACCCAAACATAAAATTATTTTTGTTGCTACTTCCTAACTGTAATGTTGCTACTGTTATGAATTGTAATGTAAATATCTGATATGCAGGATGGTCTTAGGCGACCCCTGTGAAAGGGTCGTTTGACCACCAAAGGGGTCACGACCCACAGGTTGAGAACCGCTGTAAACAACAGGAAGAGCAAGTGCAAAAGCCCAAGATGAAAATGAACGCGGTATGTCTGAGGTGGGGGGTGCGGGGGAGGCAGAGCTGGCTGGACCGTAGATGAGAGATAGAACAGCAGAACTTTGTAGGCCAGAGATTTTACCTAATTGCAACAGGAAGCCAATGAGAATTTATAAACAGAAATGACAAGATATGATACATCCTTTGAGAAGATCCTTGTTGCTGCTATGTGAAGCATGAAATGTGAGGAGTTGATGGAAAACAATATTCTTTTTTTATATGGTTTCCTAGTCCTCTCTCTTCCTTTCGGTTCCCATTTCTATCACCTGACTGCTGATTCTCATATCCTTCCACTACAGTCCCCCTGCTTCTGTAACTAGACTAACCTTTTTTTAATGCTTTAATCATGCCTATCTTGTTGCTTCTAAAGCCTCAAAAACTCACTACTGTCAACAATATAAATTCCAAATTCCTTGACATTCAATAACATTCCACAATTTAATTCTAAACCACCTTTCCAGCCTCACTTTCCACTATTAATTTGACTGACTGTTCTTCCCCTCCATATGGTCTACTCACTGTTTGAATACAGCTTATGATGACACCTTCCTCCTTCCAGGGACTGCCCCCTTTCCTTAGATTCAAATTCTATTTCTTCTTCATGGCCCAGCACATATTCTCCTCGACTATTCAGAGCAGTGGCTCTTTTACTATGACCACAGTATTTTACATCATGTAACTTTACATCAAAGCAATGCACTTTGATATTTTCTATTCTATTCCTTTTTTCAAAATGACTCACTAAAATGACTACACAGACCACAACTGGGTTTCAACGTTCAGTATGAAAACCAATTTTTGTACAGGGAAGACTTCAGTGCTCACTCCAGCCACGTTTGCAGTCTAATTAGGGTGAGTTACATAAAACGCGATTTGGACTCAGCTGCCTTCTTGCAAAGGTAACTTAGACTTTCTGCCTAATCGTAGCCTTCAAAATGAAACGGAACGGAGCTTTATTTTTCATGCGATTTTTAAAAATATATATTTTATTGATTTTTTACAGGGAGAGTTAGAAACATCGATGAGAGAGAAACATCAATCAGCTGCCTCCCGCACATCTCCCACTGGGAATGTGCCCGCAACCCAGGCACATGCCCTTGACTGGAATCAAACCTGGGACCCTTCAGTCCGCAGGCCGACGCTCTATCCACTGGGCCAAACCGGTTTCAGCAACATGCTTTTTTTTAAAATAAAAAATACTCAGGCACTTCTGCTCTGCTTAGGAAGGCATTATTAGTCCATTATCCTCCTTTGGGCCTTCTAGCTTTGCCAACTTTGCAATAAAGGTGAGCCTTTTGTTTCAATGTAATGACAGATATTAAGGTTGGATGGCATCTCTTGCCATCAGCACTAAGGTCCTGACCATTTAAGTCCTGTTAAAGTTGTTGTTCTTTCAAAAACATCATCAGTAATTTCAATTTAATAAAATAAAAAACAATGAAGCAATCTAAAATCTGTAACGGTTTCTACTCTGGCAAAGGACCCAACACATAAGGTAAGCTAATGTAAATTCTTAACTCTTAAATCTCAAAGATTCGTTCATTTTACCATGAGATGATTCATACAGGTACTTGGGGAATGCAGAACAGTTAGAGGTACCCTGCTGACCTTTTACCTCTACCTCGTCTGTTAAGACCTATTATGGGTCTAGGGCAGCTGTGGGCAAACTACGGCCCGTGGGCCGGATCCAGCCCATTTGAAATGAATAAAACTAAAAAAAAAAAAAAAAGACCGTACCCTTTTATGTAATGATGTTTACTTTGAATTTATATTAGTTCACACAAACACTCCATCCATGCTTTTGTTCCGGCCCTCTGGTCCAGTTTAAGAACCCATTGTGGCCCTCGAGTCAAAAAGTTTGCCCACGGCTGGTCTAGGGAGACAGGATGAGTATGCAAGTAACAAATGCTCTGAACCATCTAGACTAGGCTCGGTGTAGCTGTCAGGGTTTTAGGCAGAAATAAGCCCACCAGGACCTATCTTAAAAAGGATCTGAATTTCTTTATCAGTCCTGGGACTATCTACAGCTCCCTAATCGGCTGTAGGCATTTGGGGGTAATTTTGGACCAGAACAAACTTCCCTGGGCCAGCCAGACCCAAATCTGCACCATTAGGCTTCTTTCTGAGATCTGGGAATATGAACCTCAACATTTGTTGGCTTTTGTCTCCTCGAGGACAGATCCAGGGCTTCAACGGTCTTGGGGCTTTAAGTTCACTAACAGTTTACAGCCATCTACTCTAATTCTCACTGCATTGCCCCAGTAGGAAACACGAACTAAAAGTAGCTTTATGTGCAAGATGTGGCCCCCAAGCTAAAAAAAAAGAAAAGAAAAGAAAAAACTTCTAACATCAATATGTATATAAAGTGGCAACATTTCAAAACTATGAATTACTTCAGAAATATATTTTCAGAATGAAGACAAACATCAAATTGCCCTTTTCATAGTGAATTCCTTTCCTCATATGGGCTCACACTCAAAAGCAAATGAAAGGTAAAGCCAAAATTCTATTTATTTTAAAGGATGCCAAAGCTAGATTAACTTTTTTAAAATTTAAAATGTCAAATAAAAAATGGTGTCTTGGGGGGAAAAAAGAGAACCATTAAATAGAACTAGATAAAAACTATAAAATGTAATAACAATACAGGCTTAAATTTTTAAAATATTTTTTATATCTGGCTTCTTGCAAATTTGGCTAAAACACCCCCCTCCCTTAAATCATCCCATATCTACCAACATGTCTGGGGTTTTTTTGCTGGATCACAAGCCAAATTTGTAACTTTTCAGAAGTGAAGTAGAGGTTATTGAACTGGACTCTTCCTTTGGCACTCACTCTCTGACATATTCCACTAAATAAGATTTATTTATGTTGATAAATACCTCATTTAAAAACAAATTCATCTGGGAAAGGTGAATTTTATATTACCTTTCAACTAAGCCTCAAGGAAGAGAGGGAGGGATGAACGGACAAAGGAAAGAAGGGAAGAAGAGAGACAGGGGAAGAAATAATTTGAGAAACAAAGGCTATCTAGGACTATCAGGATAGGACAGAAGAGGATGGGGGAACCATGCCTTAAGTGAGGTAGGGTAGGAAACCAACCAGAAAGCCTTAGACTTAAGTACATAAAAGGAGAACAAAAAGCCTTCACTGGAGATACTGGAGATTGTGTACGGTCCAGGCAATAAAAGCCACACACGTTGCACCAGTGCCACAGAAAGACACTAGATTAAACAATTTATAGAGTATAGCAAAGTAATATAATGGGTGATAAAGTTATCAGTAAATCAGAACTGGTATGCAGAATGCATGAAACAAAGTTTACTCAAAGATTAAAAGAGCTCCATTCTGAACAGTTTACTGAAGATTCTCTTTACTCCAATGTTAAAAATAAAAAATAAAAAGGTTTTTTGTCAGGTTTCCAATGAGAGTCTCACCCAAGGACAACATATTTAGGTGAAAGAAATAATTACAAAAGCCACATGTTTATCAGTATTTAAAGCATGTGGCCCAAAATATACTCTGAGCTTTAATTTAAAGTTCCATGTAAGGTTTTATTTGTCGAATCCTCAGAGCTGTTATTTATTGGTCTTCTTGCTCTGTTTTAATTAGCCATAATATAAGGCAGAAAAGAGACTCTTTAAAATGAAAGGTTTCCTGCCAAACTGCTTTGCTACAAACCAGCAAACATCTTTACTAAACCACTAAACTTTGCTCTACTTCTATCCTTCACTCAATATTGAAGCCATCAGCTACTATACATGCATCAAATGCTAGGAGCTGAAGATAAAAAATTGAACAAAACAAAACAAAAATTGAACAAAACAGAATCCCTGCCTTTGAGGCAATCATAGTCATATGGCAGAAAGAGACATGAACAGATACTACCTGATTAAGTTTTACAGTAGGAGATGAACAAAGTATAACACAAACGAAGTGGTAAAAGCCAAAGTCTGTCTGGAGGACTATGTTAAGCCTGTTCAGGAGAATTTGACATTTAAATTCATCTGCAATGAGGCAGTTAGGCTAGTCAATCTGTAAGGTCCCTTCTATTAAAAAAAAGGGGGGGGGCAGGACAAAAAGTTGAAGGTCACAGAAATCTTTTTTGTCAAAAATGGCTGGTACAGCCATAGCTGGTTTGGCTCAGTGGCTAGAGCATCAGCCCTCACACTGAAGGGTGGGGCTGTATTCCAGTCAAGGGCACAACCTCAGTTGCAGGTTCTATCCCAGGGCCCTCCTCGAGACTTGTGCAAGAGGCAACTAGTCAATGTGTTTCTTTCACATCACTGTTTCTCTGTGTGTCTCTCCCCCTCCCTTCCACTCTCTAAAAATCAATGGAGCCCAGATGGCATGGTACAGTGGTTGAGCATCAACGTATGAACCAGGAGATCACAGTTCGATTCCCGGTCAGGGCACATGCCTGGGTTGCGGGCTCGATCCCCTAGTAGGGGGCATGCAGGAAGCAGCCGATCAATGATTCTCATCATTGATATTTCTCTCTCTCTCTTCCTCTCCCTTCCTCTTTGAACTCAATAAAAATATATTAAAAAAAATTTTTTAAATCAATGGAAAAATATCCTTGGTGAGGATTATCAATAACAACAAAATGACTGGTGCAGACAATCCCAGTTTGTTGGTTATTAATCTAATTTCTATCAAAAAAAAGAGTATTTGTAAAACCTTCACCTTCTCTGCCAAACTTGTCCTCTTCCTATACTCCTTCTCTCAGTAAATACTAATACCACCTAAAACTTAACCTTCTATAGCAAACTAATCACCTATTTCTATTGCTTATACCCTATCCTATCTCTTTATTCTGTCTACTTCTATCTCCAATGGCCCCTATCATCTCTTACCAAGTAGGCTTCCAATAGCCTCCAAAAGAGTGTTCTTGTCTCTGAGATCCCTTCTTCTAATCAACCAATTCTTCAAACTGCAGCCAAAGTGATCTTTCCAAAACACAAAGTGGATTGTATGACAACCCATCGTCAAATCAGCCAACTGCCCCCTATTGCTCTCAGAAAAAGTCCAAACTCTTCAGCATAGCTGTCAACCTTTGGCCTGGCTTGTCTTAGGCAACAATCTTTCATACTCATATTGAAAATCTTGAAGTTCCTTCGATATACAATGCTCACTCACCATCCACTGTAGAGCCTTCCAAGACTCCCTCAAAAAAGAATCAGTGGACCCTCCAAAGTAATATATCAGCATCCATGCTTCTCCATTACCATACTCACCATACTTACATAGGATTTTTAATTACCTGTCTGTTCCCCCAGGAGGTTATACGTTCCTTAAGGACCGAAACTATTTTATGCATTCTTATATTTTCTATGTAAAGCATTATGCCTGCCTGACAGACATACAGTTCATGCTTGATAAAGATTTGCTGAATGCATGAATAAATGAACAAAACTACAAAGAAAGAGAAATTCAATGTTGTGCAATTTTTTATAATATGTATTAGCTACACTACAGAAACCTAATACTTTAGCAAGACTATATTTAAGCCATGAACCTATCACAATAAACCTGTTTTCATAGACAGAAACAAAGGCTATACCATAAACTCAAAACTGAAACAAACTTAAAAAATGTGTTTCCAGTTTGGATAGTGTAAGCTTACTATTTAAGGCATTTTTTGGAGAAAATACATATATAGCAGAATCATGATATGCTATACATTTTTTAAAAATATATATATATAACTACAGCTCTGGCTGGTGTGGCTCAGTTGATTAGGTGTCATCCTGGGCACCAAAAAGTTGCCAGTTTGATTCCTGGTTAGGGCACATGCCTGGGTTGCAGCCTCAATCCCAGGTAGGGGACGTGCAGGAGACAGCTGATCGATGCTCTGCTTTCACATCAATGCTTCTCTCTCCCTCTCCCTCCCTCTCTCTCTAAAAATCAATAAAAAGATTTAAAAATATATAATATATATATATATGATTACATACGATTACATTATTTTCACAGGTAAGATGTTGAGTTTGCTTTTAAACATAAATGAAAACTGCACCTCATCAATGACTCACCGATTCTTTTCCAGCTCATTGTGTGTAGACCTAAAAGGAAATGAAAAAAAGAGCATTAGCCATGTTTTGTTGCTAAGGCTTTAGAAAGGAGGAATTAGTTTAGTTACCTGCTATACCACATTCAGTGATTTTATTTAACAATGCAATATATGATCAGACTTCTATAATCTCACTCATCAAGAAGAAATAGACTGTTCACTCAGATACAGTTATTTTCAGTTAGTATCTCTAAATAGTCTGAAACTGGAGTTTCATTGTTATTTTAATAAAGTTAATACTAGCACATGTTCTTTTCTATTTCTACTATCCCACGTTTTGTTGATTTGCAGACATTATATCAGAAACTTTAATTCACATATAACCTCATTTTTGTTTAAAATGAGAGAAAAAAGTATATGTACTTCTATGTCCGCTTCCATCTCCACTTACTCCTAAACATAGAGAGAAAAGGTTTTGGCAGCTCAGAAGCTGAAACAGCCTTGCCTTACTCCTGAGTTACACAGACAAATTCAAGTCTTCCTGCCTTTTGTGTAAAATATAAACAAGGAAAAGTTATAAGAGAGAAAAATAACATAAGCAGAAAATATAATAACAACATAAGGGAACACATTTTTAAGAGACTGGGAGGATACACCTCAAAATGCTAACAATGGTTGTTTTCTTTTCGTGACTTTTTTCATTTTGCTTATCAGTATTTGTTATAATAATAATACCATCTATTGAAGAAGCATCGTGTCTGCTAAAGAATGTGCCAACCAGTTAACATACATTATCTCATTTTATCCCCTAAATAGCCCTTGTTTTATAAACAAGATTACTAAGGCTCAGAAAGGTCAAGAGAGACGCTCTTGTCCCAAGAGTATAAGTGGTAGCCATGATTTAAGTCCAGGTCTTTCTTATTCCAAGCCCCAAGTTCTTAACCACCTGGTGACAAGGAATGCTGAAGGGCACAGATTCTACAGCCAGACTGCCTGGGTTCAAATACTGTGTGGCCTTGTTAACGTCCCTTCATTTCTCTGTGCTCAGTTTCCTCATCTACGAACTAGGAAAAATAATACTTGCCTCATATTACTGTTATGAGGAATAAATAAGATTACACTGGACAGAATGTAATAAACTCTAAAGTTAGCTACTACCAGAACTATGTTATACTAGTTTTCTTGAATGAACATGTATTACTTTTACAATAATTTAACATTAACAATAGCAGGACTTCTATAAATGAGAATTTAAGCTCCTATCACTAGAACTAAAACTTTTAACCATTTAATATAGTGTATTCTGGTTAATGTTAAATGCCTTCACAATATTACATTACTGATTACTTTAATCGGATTTTTCAAATGGATGTTTAATAATCACATTTCTACATTTTTAACAATAGGAGCGTTTTTGTCAGTCTCATAGTTTTGTGGAAATGTTACCCACTGTCTTAGTTCAAGAGCCAAAAGGCTTCCCTGAGTTACTGTCTCCTGTCCATCTTTTGCTTCCTTGGCAGTTTCATAAGGTCCAAGTGACACAGGATAAAAAAGACTGACATTCCTTTTTAAGAGATTATCTTAATTCAAGGACTTCTCCATCAAAGGAGGTAAAAAAAGAATCTTAGGATTCTTCAAGAGTTCAGCCAAATTAAAGGCAAAGATATGTACAATTCAGATGGAAGAAACTATAAAAACATTGAACTTTTAGTCTAACAGAGACTCAAGAGTCCAATACACAATAAGTAAATTATATTACAACTAAATATCTATTATCATATATGCATTTATAAAAAGTTTTATGTTGTTTTTTGTTTGATTGAAATGTCAAAGTAAGTCAATAAGTTAGAATAGGAAAAAGGCATTTTAAGGAGATTTAAAACAAATATTATTCAAAATCTGAATGGGTAATCAATAATAAAATTCCCCACTCCCTCTTAGTAAGTTTTGGTTTAATTACCATTATCCAAGAGAAAACTCAGAAAAAGTAAAATGAAAACAATGTGATACTAGAGTAAGTAATAAATGGTAACAATCTATTTAGAAAGAAGTAGACTGTGTACCATAAATGTATTCTAAACAGTTCGGCAATCCCATATATGGCCAAAAAAAACAAAATATACCCAAAGATAACCAACTGTTGAATTCCAATATTATATTGAGCCTATTATCAAAGGAGCACCAAAAGAACATAATTTGCTCCCCTGCTGTGAACAAAATTTTAACAGCAAGTTCTCACCTCTCTCAGATTTTAATTATCATTTATCCTCTATCTAAAAAATATAAAATTATAGCTAAGAATATGAACTTTTTCACCAAACCAGGAAATACGTGCCATATCTAGTTATACCACTAGCAAAATTAAACAAGATTTCCAAATACTAAGAAGCAAAAATGATTACATATGTACAAATCTTTATCATACTGCCATATTCTTCAAATTAAAAAAAAAAACTGCATCAGTAGTGTTTACTCCTATTTTGATGGTTGTTCTTTTCCTGTAATCTCAAGTCAACAAATACTGAGTATCTTAAATGTTCAAAGCTGTCTGAGGCTGTGAGGACAAATTCTAACCTCGCTGATTAACAGTTTCCTCATATGTAAAACTGAAACATTAGCTACTGCAAATATTATTATTATTTTTAATAAGCACTGGTATTATTAAGTATTATGTATACTACATGGGACAAATTGACAGGTTCCCAGTAACACCCGGAATTAGCTTGAAAATAAACAAACCACCATAATGATGAAAAAAGAAACTGAGAGAAAAGATTGATATTTTCATTATTTAGTCAGCTGTGAGGACAGTACAAGATTTAGGGTTTGACAGAGAGAAAGACGCCTAACTATATGTATACAGAGAAAATAATCTAAATAATGCTAGCAACAAATGAGTAACTGAACTTATCACATACTGCCACACTCAGAAACAATCTCTTTGCTCTTCTGAGCCTGTGTGTCCAACCAAGCCCTTCAATGTGCCACTGAAATATTCAATTATGAAAAATTCCCTATAAGGTTGAGATGTACTGAATAATCTATCGGTTAACCCACTCTTCTTCTCCAAATAAAATGCCCCTCTGAGCGCAAACACTAATTAACTGTCTTTCTTTCAGACATCCTTACTCTGAATGCTTAACTTCCAAGGACAGAGAGAATGGCATTTCTATCATTTTACCACTGAATCACAGGCAATCTTTTTCACAAATAACATCCCTATAAGACAGACATGTTAATACATTCCCTATTTAACTGGGAGTCATTAACTCAACCAGATCTGTGACTTTTCATTGACTACTACACAGCTTCAATATATGAACTTTTAATTCTTTAGGGGGCAGTTTGGTGGCAGTCAATAAAATGAAGCATAGAACTGAAACTGCACAATATAGTAAGAGTAGTGCCACCATGAAAGGAAAATAAAAGCCCCCATTCTCAGAATTAATATTCACTTCTTGTAAAAGCAAAGACTTCTATATTTGTTGAATTAATGAGCCAACTCCCAATTTGCCAATATATTTCTTTCACTTACTTTCTAATCCTGAAGTGCCTAATGGATGTTGCCCCCCACACAATGAAAAGAACATATCCTATGAAGCTACTAGTAAATGAGTATCTCCTAACTGTATCCTAAAGCTTATACTTCATGTGTGTGTATACACATATACACACATACATACATACACACACATGCACACACGCACACACACACTCAAAGGGCAAGAAAAACAGAAAACTTTAGAGAAAGGGTCTGCAAAGTATCTACCTGAAGGAGGTGAAAAAGAATTAGTGGAATAGTAAAACTGCTATTTATATTTATTCTTCTTAAACTTTATCTTGTATTTATAAAACATTAGTACAATAATACAAGTATACAATTATAAATACATTCTCATATAGTGGGGATATAGAATATTTTTTAATATTGCAGACTTTTAGAAAAAAATGCACCATAAGAAATTTATTGCTATCTTTAACAATGACAAAACCACATCACTACAATAACTAAGACCACAAAAAACCAAGTGCCTAAAAGGATGCATAACAAAAACAATAAAATTTTGCTTAAACCTTATACAGGCAGTCCTCGGGTTACATCGGACTCGACGTACGTCGTTTCGTGGTTATGTCGCCATCTCCCATTTATTTATAAAAAAAAAGTTCTGTCATTTCGACGTATGTACATATGTGCTTTATGTTTTTTATTATTTATTTACCACAAGTAAAGGTCAGGAATTGTTATCTTTTAATTTTTTTTTACTGTTTCACTTCATTACTGCTGTGTATGTGCTCCATGTGAGTGACGTAGGTGCTTATGTAGGCGCGTTATGTCGTGCCGTAGGAACGGATCACCGATGTAACCCAAGGACCTACTGTATATCAAAGCTGAATACATACACACCTTATGACTAAACATTTCCACTTATAGGAATACACCAAACTAATATATGTTCACCAAAGGATACACAAAAGAATGGTCATTCCTTTCACTGGCCCCAAACTGAAACAACTCAAATATCCATCAATAGTAGAATGAATAAGTTGTGAGATATTCACATAATGTAAGACTGTATAGAAAGGTGAGAATGAACAACTACTATGCAATAACATGGGAGAACCTTCATAATTTCAACATAATGTTGGATGAAAGAAGGCAAACCTACAAAAATACATACTGTGTAACTCCATTCATATAAAGTTCTAAAATTAATTTATGGTATCAAAAATCAGGGAGGGGGTGACAGTGACTGGAAAGAGTTAAGAGAATAGCTTCTAAGAAGAGTCTGTAATATTTTATTTCTTCACCTTTGTGAAAACTCATCAAGCTGTACTCTTAAGATCTGTACATTTTTCTATATGTACATTTTCAATAAACAGGGGGAAAATTACATATAAACTGAATTCTGTAAAAATCAATTCATTTTCAATTATAGCAAACACCCTAATTTAAGTCTTTGACAAATCCTTTGGCATACTGCATAAATATTCCTAAGTTATGCACTTTGTAAAGCACAATTTTTAAAATAAATTTCTAAGTACAAAAATCATACAGAGTAAGTTTTCTAAGCACAATGGAATTAAATTAGAAATCAATAATAGTAGCATAACTACTGGTAGAAAAAAAATCATTACTTGGAAGATGTGTCACAAATCAAAGAATGAACTGCAGAGAAATTAGAAAATATCCTGCACTGAAAAATAATAAAAGCACAACCTAACAAATATGTTGGATGTAGCTAAAGCAGTAGTTAGAGAATATGTTTAGCTTTAAATCCTTATGTTGCTGCTGGAAGAGCCCAAAATCAATCAATGACCTAAGATTCCATCTTTAGAAGCTAGAAAAAGAAAAAAAGTGAACCAAAAGAAGTCAAGCAATGGTTCTCAACTGTGAGCTGTTTTGTTCACCAGAAGACATTCTATTATATCTAGAGACATTTTTGATCATCCCAACTAGGGACACACTACCGGCATTTTCTACGGAGAGGCCAGAGATGCTTTAAACAACCTATGATGCTCAAAACAGAATTATCTGGCCCAAAATAGTGCTGAGAATAAAAAACTCTGAAGTAGAGGAAAGAAATAATGCCAAGAACAGGAGTGAACAAAACAGGAAACAATATCAATAAACCTGAAAGCTGATTTTAAAAAATCAGCAAAACTGATAAACTTCTTCTAAGACTGATGAAGAAAAAAAGACAAACATTACTAATATGTGCAAATAAGAGTGAAAGAGGGCCTATCACAACAGATCCTATATACATTAGAAGGATAAGAGAATATTATGAACAACTTTAATGCCAATAAATTCAACAACTTAGAGGAAATGAACAAATTCTTAAAAACACATGCTATTAAAACTGACTCAAGAAGATTTAAAAACCCTGAATAGACTTGCATTTATTAAAGAAATTAAATTTGTAGTTTAAGAAAACACTTTCCCACAAAGAAAACTATAGGCCGGAAATCATCATTAGTAAATTTTACCAAACACTTAATGAATAATACCAATCTTATAGAAAAATCTTTCCAAAAATAAAGAGAGAGGGAACATTTCCCAGCTCATTTTGAAGACAGTATTATTACCCTGATACCAAAAACCTGACAAAGAAACTACATTGGGATAACAAATAAAACAAAGCAAAAATGGACTACTATCCCACGTGAACATAGACATAAAAATTCTTAACAAAATATTAGCAAACAGAACCCAACAATGTATGGAAAGTATCAGTTTAACAATAAAGAATTTGTCTTGTCTTTGTCCCAACTTCCTGAGACAGAGCTTCTAAAACCTTAGAATTTCCCAAGTGATAGCAATGTCTCCATCATTCATGATGGGCCCTGGCCCAAACTTGAGTTTATGCTAAAGAGATGACTCACATTGGAGGCTGACCATGCCAGATAGACCAACCATGTGATTAGAGGTTTGAAGCCAGTTTAACAAACATATAACTTTACATATTACTTTATATTACTACATACATGTTACATATATTACTTTTTTAAATGTTAAGTGGATTTAAGATAAATATACCTGGCTTGCTTTCTAATGTTTAATTGTTTCCAGCTTTTGGTGATTATGAGTAATGCTATAACCATTTACATTCAAGTCTTCCTGTGGACAAGCAGAATAAGAGACCTTCACCTTCTAAGACAGTGCCTCACACCTGTTACACTTACTTGACCATTAAGATTCAAGTTATTTTTCAAACTTATGGAAACGGCACATACCGGTACTTACCAAATCAATATTAAATTCCTAGTGATACTTAAATATTTGCTAAAGAATAAAAGAAACACATTACTCAGCTATTTCTCATAATATGGGCCTCAACTTCAAATGAGGTTGAGCAAACATAACTTTGTCTCCAATAAGTGTACCTGCTAAAATAAACTGACAATGAGAATAAAAATATTAAACATCCCGAGATCAGTTTCACACAAAGCAATCAATTAAGCCCAAGTTTCTCTAAAAGTCTTCTCAACATTACAAAGTCCTTGTCCTAATGTAGCTCACATTCCATCATCCACTTTTTGCAATAAATAAACAAACAAGGCAGGATTTACTAAGAAAAATACAACTAAATACTCAGCACTATTGGCCAAAAATGGGGTCTAGAAATATGTTTTGTCAAATCATACCATCCAGCCTCTCTGATTAAATTAGTATCTGGAAAACAGTCTTCACTTGAGAAATAACAAAGAAACATACTATATTCAAAATGAAGCAATGCTGTTTCATTTGTAAGAAGAAATTTAGAAAAGAAAGCTTTCTTCAGGTCAACGATCTTATCTAGTTAGTATATACCACTTAGAATCCAATTTGATACTAAAGTCAACCATCACCTATACCTATCACGCTTGGGCAAATCACTTACCATCTCTAGGCCACATGTGCTTTAATCATAAAATGAGTGGTAATATTTTACCTTCATAAAGCAGAGAACTATGCAAGATGAAATCTTGAATTCTCTTTCTATGATTTGTGATCTTATCCACATCATATATTTAATATTCTGGCAAAAGGCCTCTCATCAAATAGAAACAGAAGCAGTTACCCTACTGACTTAGAAGGCAAGATCATTTAAGTCTCCTTCAAAAGATATTTCCACAGAGGAATATATCTTTAAGAAACCCAGCAACAGCAAACTTATGCTTCAATGAAGCATTTAATGAAAAGTCTGAGTTTGTTTAGAAGTATATAAATAATTCTTGAGAATTTTTCATTTAAACTCGATTTTAGTGGAAGACAATATCACAGAACATATCACACAGACTGTGTTAATCATTCAAGATACTAAAGAGAAGTAATTTTTCATCAACTTGAAATTCAAACATAAATTTATACTCACTACTTTCTAGATCACTTTAAAATAATGCAATTACTATGCATATGTCACAGGTACATATCAATATTTGACAGACATATGGTTCTTTGCATACACAAATTTTGAGATTTTGTTTTCACATGACAAAGAACACAGTAAGTGTTCTTTAAAATTAATTGTAACATTCTATAGAACTGGTGGTTTGAAGATTTTTATTCTTCAAATATTATGTATTGTTTTCCTTTCCAAATATGTTATCATTAACATCTTTAGAATACAACGTAATCAAAGAGTTTGCTAAAGTAAGAGTTGCATATTCTCCCATCTTTGTTCCTTCAAGAGTCTAATATGGTATGCAGCACAAAAGAGAAAGTCTGTTTCAACTAACAGTCCACCTGGAGTCTTAAAACCTTCCATTCTTTAAGAAACATCTACTGTATACAGGGCACCGTGATAGGTACTGGGGGTACATTTTTAAGTAGAAGAGATTCAATTCCTGCCTTCATGGAGTTAGAACAGCGAATGAGACATGAATTAATCAATCAGGTAACTATATTTCTGCATACTATAAGAAGGAAAAATAAGGGTGCTATGAGGTATGTGAACATCTGATTTACTTTTGCGTGTGAGGAGAAGCTTTCCTGAAGAGGAAACAAGAGTGTTATTAGGCAGAGATAAATTGGCCAAAGGGGAAGAAAAATTATTCCCCAGCAGAGAACAGAGTACGGGTAAAAAGATAGGAGGAAACATCAGAATTATCTCTGGGGTAAGAGTGGTTGCAGAGATACCAGTTAGGAGGTTATGGCAGTCGTCCAGGTGAGAGATGACGGTGTCTTAGATTAGGAGGGTAGTAATGAAGATGGGAGGCAGACTGAAGAGATACTGAGGAAGAAATCAGTGTTATACACTGAAGCCACAGAGTTAGCAGCATTTTAAAGATGACAGATCTTGAGATATTTTTTCCGTTGTGAAACAAAACAGTGAATAATCTGGGAATTTGAGCTTATCTGATGCTCCTCAATAAGCCAGATAGCAACTGTAGCCAGGCTCTCTAATAGCAGTACCATCTTAGCAAGGGTGATTTCAGGGAGTGTGCCAGAAGCCCAGGACCAAGACGACAGTAAAGTCGATCATGTATTCAAAAAATAATTACATATCAAAGATTCCAAATGTCAAAATTACTGGAATTTCCCAAAATTACTGGGAAGTTTACAACATTACATTATAGCACTTATTTTCTCTCCTTTGTACTTCTGTGAAAAGAAGATTTCAAGACTTAGGGGAAAGGAGGAATAGAAATGTATACTATTAGGAATCAACCAGCAACATAAATTTGTACAATAACATTTGATATCAGGATTATCTTATTATATCTGAAATTATTAGGGGGAAAAACTCAATCAACATTGTATCTTAAAGATGTTGCCATGTCAAGGAAACAAATGTCATTTTATGACATACAAGACCAATGTTTGAAATGCATAACAGGAACAAAAACTTCCACAAAGGTAGCTTTTTTTGTCAGGAAAATAAGACATATATACGCATCGACTCTATTCCTTTCCTTCTTTCAGATTACTAATAAATGGAAAATTTTTACAAGTTTTCTTTCTTCCTGCTTTATGTAACCAGTATAATAAAATCTCTATTAAATCCAGTAATAGGCTTCAAGTTAACAGGAAGTCTACAGTTTCCCCTTACAAAAGGACTAACAACACTATTTCCCAAGTACTCCAGCATTGGAATTTAATTCTTGGCTCCCCTACTTCATGAAGCAGAAATTTTTTTAAAAAAACAGTAAGGAGGAATAATTTCTAGTGTTTTGCTTTAACATACTAATTTTTATCTATAGGTCCCAGTTTAAATCTCACCCATGAGAGAACCTTGATGTAATATATTCTAAAATCTATTTCTCTCTCTACTTATATTCCCATGAAAAATTACCTTCCTTAGTCTTAGGTGGTCCAATGTGCATGTAGTTATTTTCCCTTGGGTATACTGTAAGAACATAGAATTCTTCTAGTTTTACAAATTTTCTGACATGCTATATGAAAACACACAGTAATTAGCACTGTGGTCCCACACACAATAGTAGAATCCTGACAGGAATACTAGCGTGAAAGAGAAATACCACTTAGTCAAAACCCCAAGCTGAGCAAAGTAGGAGTCAAAAGATGACAAAGACTTATTAATGACCTGTAATATAATAGGTAAAAAATCTAGAAATGCACATTTATTTATGTCTCTGTAATCTCTGAGCTGTTAATAAAAATGTCACATCTGAAATGATGGGGTGGTGGAGTGAATAACTAATAGAGGAACTGATCTCTAAAACTGTCAATAAATCAGTGTCATAGAATTTGAGGGAAGAAAGGACCTTGGGGAATATGTAGTCTATCCCCTTATTTTAAAAATAAGAATGTCAAGGGGCAGAGAGAAAATGCAATGAGGTCATATACCTGATTTCTATTAGATAAAAGACTCAATAAATACTTGTAGCATAACAGAATCCAAGTCTGGTGTTCTATCTGGTACTCTTCTCAGGTCTCCAAATTTTAAAAAAAAGATTTTTTTTAATCTACCCATGGATTGAAAAAACACACAAATTATGAATATGTCTTAATTGCTGATTCCTTAACCAGAGGAACTATGAAGAGCAAGAAAATTTACACTTACATTTTTTAAATGATGCTTATCATATTATATATTTTCATCCCAAACCTACTATACCACAATAAACCCTCTAGACCAGTGATGGCGAACCTATGACACGCGAACTCATTTTTTTGGTTGATTTTTCTTTGTTAAATGTCATTTAAATATATAAAACAAATATCAAAAATATAAATCTTTGTTTTACTATGGTTGCAAATATCAAAAAATTTCTATATGTGACACGGCACCAGAGTTAAGTTAGGGTTTTTCAAAATGCTGACACGCTGAGCTCAAAAGGTTTGCCATCACTGGTCTAGATCCACACATAAACGTAAATACGGTATATTAAGCTTATGGTTAATTATTTTTAAAGTAAGTTTAAAAAATACAGAATAATCTTGAAGAAGAAAAGCAGCCAAAAAAGGAAACATACAGCTTTATAGACGGGTCAAAGGGAGAAGAGCGAATCCGAGTTTTGCTTCAGTGATGTTATAAATGCAGAATGGGAAAATCTAACCTTTCTAGCTCTGTCCTCTACAGGAGTTTTAGGTTTCCTGCATCAATCAGTAAAAGTCCCTGGTCCTGCTGCCTTCCTAAGTGACTATCCAACCGCTTGTCTGGCGTTCTCCAAAGCCTTCAGAGATTGCTCTCTGCCCCTCCAAAATGCATGTTTATATCCAGTGGTTCTCAACCTTCCTCATGCCGCGACCCTTTAATACAGTTCCTCATGTTGTGGTGACCCCCAATTTCATTGTAACAAATTGAACATAATTAAAGCCTAGTGATTAATCACAAAAACACTATGTAATTATATATGTGTTTTCCAATAGTCTTAGGCGACCCCTGTGAAAGGGTCGTTGGACCCCCAAAGGGGTCACGACCCACAGGTTGAGAACCGCTGCCTAGACAAAGCTTTGGGACTCAGGGGGAAACATCTCAATTCCTCTCATCCATGGAAAAGGCAGCCTCTGTTTTAAGACAGCCTTTGGAAATTCTCATGAGATGAATCCTTAGAATTCACTGGCCCTCTCGAACAAGAACACTGAAAAGACAGCCAGTCACCACCAAAAATTTTCAAAAAATGGAAGTCAACTGTGTCTGAGTCATCCAGACAAGCATTTTCTAGGGGTCTGTTCTGACTGAAGAATAAGCAGCTTTCCTTTTTTCTTTCTTTTTTTGCTCTTACCAATTCAATCTTATTAAGTAAAAGGCAAAACCTTCATAGCCTGTTCTTCCCTTTCATCCATAAACAACCAACAGACCATGCCCACTAACTTCCTACTGTACCTAATACAATATGTCTGTTCCTTTAACAAAACCCTTAATTCTGCTTTATGTCCTGCCTGAGATATTTCTGATTTTTAAAAAATTCTTCTTGGATCATCCCAAGTTTAAAGCGGGGCCCAAGCTTACGTTTAGCATGTCACTGCATGCATGTACACACGCTGCAAAGCCTGTCAGCCCACTGCCCCTCCAAATCATAGACCTCCCACTCAATGCCATGACATACAAGACCAATGTTTGACATGCATAACAGGAACAACTTGTTTGGTTGTCCTTCCAGGTTCTATTCCTTCCCTTCTACACCAAGTCAGGTTATGGTTCCTACACTTCATTACGTTAAAAGGGCCACATCCCCAGGGGTGCTGGTAAAAGGACCCATCTGGGTGGGCAGTGTTGCTCCACACTTGGTGTTAGAGACCTGCGGTCAGCAGGCCTGGCGCTTGTACCTGAGTGTGTGCTCCCTCTCTCCCTCCCTCCCTCCCTCCGTCCCTCCCTCCTGCTGTCCTCTCTAAGCCTCCCCAGCTTGCTACCTGTTGGCAGTGCTGGTGGTGCTGCTCCCGCTGCTGTGTTTCTGTGCCCGGCTCAACCTCCGTGGGGGCTTCGAATGCTGCAGCCGGGGGCTCGGCATGGAGGGAAACGTTGAGGCGTAGCCATGTTCACACTCTAAAGAGACAGCGAGGGAAAAAAAAATATATGAGAAATATACCCAATTCCATGGATCCCTAGCGCTGAAGTCCTTGCAGTAGCAGGTTGTTAAAACAGGAGAAGAAAAAGAGGCACTACTTTCCCGTTCTTTCTGGTTGGAAGATAAAATCCCCAGTCCCTACCTGGACATCAGTCCTGTGACATTACACGGAGACCCAATCAGCCGCCTGGAAGGTGTGTGGAGACGTCCTCTAAATCAAGTCGCTTATCCCTCTAACAAAGTCATTTTCTCCAAGAATTCCTGACTTACCCTAATTGCTGAGCCAGGTTACCGTTCACCTCACTCATTTCACTTGTCTCACAACTGCCCCTTTCCTTGAACTCTTCCCAGGCTAGAAGGTGGCATTCTAAGCCCCACGTTTTCATGTACTTAAAATGACTCAATCCCCTCGTCTTAGGGCATTGTCTCTCCTGACACTACCACTCCCACTGCTCCTACTCTTCATACCCCGTCTCTTGACATCTCTGGACTCCATCCCTAACCGGATCTCCCATCATGCCACCTTGATGGATCTCCAGAGGCCCCTCCCCAGTGTGCGCCCGCCCAGCTCTCAGCCTGGCCTCCCAGCCCTACCTGTGCAGCTCCCACCCCTGCCTTCAGGTTCCTGGGTCCCATTCCCCCAGCTTCAGGTTCACCCCCTCCAGGCGCCTGCTCTCCAGCCTCCCAGCTCCCACCCGCTCCCTGCCCCTGCACCGCCCTCATCCTCCTGCACAGACCTACATGCGCCTTCCCACACGTGTGTCCACCTCCCTCACAAAGGGCCTCCCACATGCCGCTCCCTCACGAACTCACACGTGCATCTCCTCACACGCGCACAGTCCTCATACACACACTTCCCCTCACACATGCACCCTCCTCATACATGCACCCTCCTCACACATGCAATCTCCCCTCCCACATGCACCCTCCTCACACATGCACCCTCCTCAAACATGCACCCTCCTCATAGATACACCCTCCTCATACATGCACCCTCCTCATGCATGCATCCTCCTCACACATGCACCCTCCTCAAACATGCACCCTCCTCATACATGCACGCTCCTCACACACGCACACCTCCTCTCAAGCGTACACACTACTCATACATGCACCCTCCTCATACATGCACGCTCTTCACACACGCACACCGCCCCTCACGTGTGCACACTCCTCACACACGCACCCTCCTCATACATGCACCCTCCTCACACATGCAACCTCTCCTCACACATGCCCCCTCCTCACACACGCAGCCTTCTCACACATGCACACTTCCCCTCACGTGTGCGCACTCCTCACACACGCACCCTCCTCATACATGCACCCTCCTCATGCATGCATCCTCCTCACACATGCACCCTCCTCATACAAGCACGCTCTTCACACACACACACCGCCCCTTACGTGTGCACCCTCCTCACAGATGCACCCTCCTCACACACGCAGCCTTCTCACATATGCACACTTCCCCTTACGTGTGCACACTCCTCACAGATGCACCCTCCTCACACACGCAGCCTTCTCACACATGCACACTTCCCCTCACGTGTGCACACTCCTCACACACGCACCCTCCTCATACATGCACCCTCCTCATACATGCACGCTCTTCACACACGCACACCTCCCCTTACGTGTGCACACTCCTCACAGATGCACGCTCCTCACACATGCAGCCTTCTCACATATGCACACTTCCCCTCACGTGTGCACACTCCTCAGACACGCACACCTCCCCTCACTCATGCACCCTCCTCATACATGCACGCTCTTCACACACGCACACCTCCCCTCACGAGCGCACCTTCCTCACAACTGCAGCCTTTTCACATACGCACACTTCCCCTCACATGCGCATACACCTCACCCACATACGCGTAGTCAGAGGTACCTCCTCACATGCGCAACTGCCTCATGCACACACGACTCCTCATACACGACTCTTTACACATGCACTGCCCTCACATGCGCACCCTCTTCATACATGCACCCTCTCCACACGCACACCTCCCCTCACGCGAGCACTCTCCTCACACGCGCACCTCCCCTCATACAGGCACCCTCTTCACACGCGCACCTCCTCACACGCGCACCTCCCCTCTCACACACCTCCCCTCATACATGCACCCAGTCCCCACGTTACCCTCTACCCCCCACCCCGCTCATGCCCTCACCCCCCCGTTGTCCGTGTCCATTGGTTAGGCCTATATGCTTGCATATAAGTCCTTTGGTTGATCTTTCC